>NC_072733.1:168632034-169232034 GCF_026930045.1 Uloborus diversus
ATGGTATGAAGAGTAAAGATAGAATAACAAATTGTTAAAAACTTCTTGTACGAGTTATGCGCTGATCCTCCATCAGTATTCGATGAGTCTGGTTTCAGAAGGAAAGAAATCTTGTATCGTTGAAGTGCTATTATCTGAAGCAAAAGGTTCATCCACCATCACAGAACGAACAGCTGGTGTCATATATGAAGCAGTGAGAAGCAAAGGGATGTAAGTGGACATTTTCAAGTTTTGTACAAAACGCGTTTAAAGATAAGATCCTAGGTAGGCTTTCATTGATTTTCTTTTCTAAATCATGCTGTATAGAAGCAACTACCAGGCTTACTAGTACCATCTCTAGCCCCAAGATAGAGGAGAAGTTCACCAACCATTTGTACTGGTTATCTCCAAATTTTTAATTTTGCCACTTGCTTCCCTTTGCTTCTCACTGCCTCATATGTAATAGATGGAAGATACCTGCTTCATCATATTTTTGGTAATGATCTGTAAGCTTCAAGGAAATATGCCAGCAATGCAGTGTATAGGTAATCTGTAAGTATGGGAAAGCTCGTGTCATTTTCGATGGGTGCAAAGCAAGTCACCACAGAAATATAATCTGCGTCCTATTACAACAGCCAATCCTTCTCCTCTAGAAGACTTTCTGCGTTTTAAATCTTGTGCTTGCTCTGAGGGTTTCATTGTATATAGTGAATGTTTGAAAAGTCTGAAAGTAGACTGAAGTGCTGAATTATAGGCACAAACTGTGTTAGACATAGCTGCAACAATAACGATTTTGCTGAGGATATAGATTCCAAAAAACATCTTGATAACGAAACTTTTTGTTACAAGCTTAGGAGAAATCATTTGAAAGCAAAAAACAGTTCAGCGTAATTATTCTGGCCATTGAATCAAATGTGCCCCATTAGGGGGGTTGGGGGGGGGGGAAGGATAATATTTTAGCATATAATTTCGTTTTGGGAGGTGAGCTACTGTTCTTATGGGGTAGACAGTCCTGATTTAACGCATTTTTGACTTGCATGAAATAATACTTCTACTTGAAATAAAACGGGGGGGGAGGATTTATTTTATTTGGCGGAGGGGGGGTGGGTGCTGTAGCTTTGAGAGGAGATGCACCATCAATCTTGGAAGATGGACACACTCGATTTCTAACTTTAACTTAGCATAAAATAATGTTTCCATATGAAATGTGTGGAGGGGGGCTCGGGGGTACTGCTTCGATTTACGGGGATAGGGGAGCTCTGTAGCAGTAGTGGGTTATGTCATCCCTCTTGGGGGTCAAACACCTTTAATTTCATGCTTTTAAATTTAGTAAAACATAATTTTTTACTTTAAATTTACTCTAAAAATTCTGGAAAAATACGCAAAACAGCAATTTTTAGATGCCCCCCATTCCAAAACCCGACGCACAATGGGGTGGGACTTTTTACTTTTTCTTATTGGGAGGGTAATAAACAATTTGCACCAGGTTTAGCTTTTTTTTTTTTTTGGATGTTTGGGTCCGACCCCTATTTTTACTGTACTATACTTGATTTCATATTTAGTTTTCGAAATTATATTCAAGTTTCTTAAATCAGCGCAAAATTTATGGAATACAGTCGAACTCGCTTATAGCGAGACCTGATTTAGCGAGGAATTCAGAAAGATTTGGTTGGTACAATGTTAAGTCTATAAGAACGAACCTCGTTTTTAACGAGCAAACCTCCGCTTAAAACAAGTAATATTTTTGTAAGTCAAAAATGTCTGTTGATTTCTTCCTCAGAAAAGATTACTCTAGTTTTGGAAAAATTTCATTAACATTTTGAATTTAACCGAAAAATAGAGATTAGACACAAGTTATGAGAACAATTGATGACAGGGCCTTTTTTTTTTTTTTTTTTTGAAATTCTTGGTTTGGAGGAGAATTTAAAAAATATATATTTGTGGAAGAGAATATTACCATTTCTGAGATATAATACTTCCGAGGTTATTGTAGCTGAAAGTCAAGAGAGGGGGGGGGGGGAGGAAAACGACCACCAACATGACAAATGTGAAGAATTTGAAGTTAAATGGCTCTCGACATGGCTTCTAAAGTGCAGAACAACTTCAAACTGTTTTGAAGTCACGGATGTAAATGACGATGTTTTTCGGACCCCAAGTTCTTCGAAAACAATAACAAGAAAGAGACAATAGGACAGTTCAAATCAAATAGCCAAATTCTTTGGTACTGTACATAAATATAATAATAACAAAGCAAATATGTATGAAATTTATGATATTTTTCACTAACCCGTTTTTTAAGAGCAATCGGTTATAACAAGCAAATACTCTGCGGCCCCTTCGCGCTCGTTATAAACGAAATTGACAGTATGAAAAAAGGAGCTGATGTGCACATCACATGACTTCCTTTTACTCCAATTTTAATGTCATTTTCCCATTATTGGCAATTTTAATGTGATTCAATAGTTTACTCCCTAAATATCACCACCAATAGCCAAATTGAAAATAGATTTTTTTAAAAAAATCGCTAAATTTGTCGCCAACTTGGCGACAAAACTTGGCGACCAAAAGACTGGCAATATATTGCCAAGTGTCCGCCAAATTATAACACCACTTGAGTATACATCGAAATTAACAATGATTTCCCCCTAAAAAGGGGCAAAAGACGCCTTTAGAAACACTTGAATGCAACCAAAAGGGGAGGTGCACAACTAGACCCCACTAAGAGTCTACGTACCATATTTCAACTTTCTAGGACATACCGTTCTCGAGTTATGCGACATACATCCGCACATACGCACATACATACATACGTACATACTGACGTCACGAGAAAAGTCGTTGTAATTAACTCGGGGAATGTCAAAATGGATATTTGGAGTGTTTATATGTTCTTAGGCACTTATCCACGCGTGGTCGGTGGAAAAAAAACTCAACATTCATTCGGGGGTTAGCAAAATGGAAATTAAGGCCGAATTTTGTGTGAAAATTTTTTCGCGAATACAATACTTCCTTTTTTTGAAAAGGAAGTAAAAAGGGGGTTTTATGATACCGAAGGGTATCTTTAAAGAATTCGACAGACCATTGAAAACCCAAAATAACTACCATTTTTATCACAATGAAACTATTTTTGTGAAAAGAATAAAATTGGTGAATCATTTTATCTCTTTCTAACGTTTTCAAGAGTTTTTTTAGAAAATCCTTTCAAGAAATGCCCGGAAATGAATTACCTAAATCCATCACATGCGGGAGAGGTATTGACGCGATGATTTTCGAAAAACTGAAAAACATATTTATTTCGTATATTTTAGGGTGAAATGAACAACACCATTCCCAAAAAAGGACATAGTTTATGTTTCAGCAAGTTTTTGTATGGCAATGAGAAAAATTATTTTCCCTTTTTCATTGATATTTTTATTTAGTACTTTTAGAGCTTGAAAACGGTGATTTTTATCTAATAATGTGTTTGATTGTGTCATGGTATGGTAGGCAATATGACTCGTTTCTTTATCACCATGGTATTAATTTCAGCATAATCCAAAAACTCAATCAAGTGACAATAATAATACCCATTGCAGATGTTTCGCTTTCAATGATCGACATATTAGACTCCTTTCTAAGAGAGAGTGTACTCATTCACTTTCTCTGTTTTGGTATGAGAAACGTGTTCCTTCTAATTTCATCAAAGTAAGTTTTTAATTGTTATCTGTTCAAACTAACCGATTGATTCAACTCATTATTGGTTCTACTGCATCAATTCTTTGTGTAGAGTTAGATGGTGGTGTTGGTTTTTGATTTAAGTTTATTGACATTTACACAGAGCCATTTTTGAAGAAACTTTGGTTAGGTCGACGAACCTCACCGGTCGACCGGTGAGTAACCGGTAACAAACCGCAGCGTTCTATCATCTATCGGTTACCTCACCGGTTACCATTTTAAGCTGTTGATTGGTGGATTGGAGCACGTGACCATTAACTGTCACGTGATTAACTAACCGGACACTGCCGGTCGAGCTCGTCGAACGTAAGCTTTGAAGTTGATGAAATGGCTCAGTCGACAAAGGACAAAGAGATGTATGTCAAGGAGTAGGTGAGACCGGGGCTAGTATGCGAAGGGGTAAGTATGCGAATGTTAAATAATTTTCTCGTTTTTCGTTTGATAGCTCTGAGTGAGCTATCTCGTAACCACGTATAGTCCGTGGAGTTTGTGACAAAAATACCCAAAACATTTCACTTCCGGATACCAGTCTGAAATTTTGCACAGTGCTTATGTACATATCTAAGAGCAAAAATCCGCCGGGAGGCATTTGATCAGAGGTCATGAACCCCCTGTGATGACGTCATCAAAATGGCCGCCTTTTAAAGAAAAGTACGTTCGTTTAACTGCTTAGAACTCCATTATGGATCTTAATATTGTGATATTCAAGTATATCATTTAAAAGCACTTTAAAAGAGCTATTTACTAGTAATTGAATTTTTTTCCTATCACAAATGGTTTAAGAGTTATTACAATTAACGTCATCAAAATGGCTGCCTGGAAAGGTAAGTACGCGCGTTTAACTGCTTAGAACTACATTACAGATCTTTATACTGTAATATTAATGTGTATCATCTGAAAGAGCTTTAAAAGAGTTATTTAACAGAGACTGATTTTTCCTCCGAAGACAAGTAGTTCTAGAGTTATTAAAATTTCCGTCATCAAAATGGCTATCGTGAAAAGGTGAAAAGTTTCGTTTAACTGCTCAAAACGCTTTTAGAAATCATTCTTCCGTAAAAAATAGGTACACTAAATAAAAGCTTTAAATTAAACTAGAAAAATATGCATTGTCCCCCCCTACATTAAATAGGTTTTAAAATTTCACTGCAATAACGTAACTGCATGGAGCGGTAAGGGGGGGGGGGGATTCTCATTGAACTGTTCCAACTGTTCCACCGGATCTAACCAGCAGTGAAACTTTTAATTAAAAATTCCTTACCGGATTAAATACACATATGTATTGTCCCATAATACACTACTTCTCTTGCAAGCGCGAACGAAGGCAGTCTAGCGGCAAGAATCAGAACGACTACTCGATTTTTTCCCGCAAACAAGCTGTAACTTTGGATTGCATTCTGCCTACCTCGTTTCTTTCCAGTTCTGCTGTTCTCAGCAATAATTTATTCCATAGTGATATGTTTATTATTTAGATATAATTTTCAATAACTGAATATTTGACTGGTTAATGCTGTAGCAAATAATATCAAATAAAGGTGAGTCACATAATTCTATTACGGTTTGAAATCGATAACTTCGATTGTTCGTTCCAGCTAGCATTAAAATTATCATATATAGCTTGTATTCATTCCTTTACGTCATTTTCAATAAGCAAAACGTAATAAAAACTCGCAATATTTTTTGGAATAAATTTTTCTCCTTCATTTGTTCCATGTGACATCAAAATACTAACATAGCTTGCAATCATTTCTTTAATGTGATTTTGAAAAAGTAAAACATTTAATGAATTAAGTGTTTGTAATCTAGGTCCCATCTACGTGCCCTGCTAAAATCCATTCATTGGGCTATGCCGAATGAGTATGGCGAAAATAAAAAGTTGTTTATGTTAGGTGGTCTCCACATAGAAATGACTGTTTCATCTGCAATAGGCACATGGCTTGAAGGAAGTGGATGAACTGAACTCTTAGTAGAAACTCATGTAACAACATCAGGAAGAGCAGAAGGAGCACTGAAAGTTTCGCATGTGAAGGGAAGTCGATACCATCACGATTTCGCAGTAACTACTCTCCAAGTTCTGTTAGAGAAAGCGTATCAAAATCGAAAATATATAGACGAAACATTTACAGAGTGGGTTAAGCGAAGGTCAGAAGAATCGCCTCAGTTTAAGTACTGGAAGATCAGCATGGAGCTAGAATGTATACTTTTAAATCTGGTGCGCACTATTCGTCAAGAAAATTTCTCAGGTTTTACTGTCATTCTTGAGAACATATGTCTATAGATGTTTGCTCTTGATCATACAAATTATGCCCGATGGCCTTCAGTATTTCTGTTCAATTGGAAGCAGTTACCAGAGATGCATCCAGCTATTTTCCAGTAAATTCAAGGGTTAAATATATCTGGCTCCAAAGCTGAGAGAAAATTTTCCAGGATGGCACACGACCATTTGCATGAGCAAAACAACAAGTTAATTTAAAAATCATCAACTAATCTATCCCGTTTAAGTCATATGAGGCTTCATTAATACAATGGATCGTTGCTGGACCGGAAGTTGCGCGCATGATTGGGAAGTTTGAAGAAAATCAGAGTCTGAAGTCTGACGTCACTACTGAAAAGCTAGATACTAGATACATGAAGATGCTAAAAGCTTTTGTATTCGATATGAAACTCGTGTTTCCAGCCTAGTTGAAACAATTGAAGAACACGGGAATCTTTCGAAGATGACGATTTAACTGCAGTAAACAGCAACAAAATTATTCTCTCGGAAGAAAGTGCCATTTCTATGATGTCAGCTCAAGCCAATTCAATACATTTGTAGAAGATCGCTTAGTGTTAAGAAAATTATCCATACATGATGTTATTAAAAGAAACAATCTCCTCTTGATGAGCAGAAAATATTTCTGTTCAGTCCAAAGACAAGCAAAACATTGTTGATTTGAGGAAGACAGCACTCTTTTTGCTAAGCTATATGTTGCCGGCCAAGCAACTCAAATGGATGTAAAAGATTTTTTTCCCCTTGAAAAAGGCCAGTGTCCACCTTCTATATCCAACTTTGACAAATTTAGGAAACCAAGAAAAAAGTCCGACGTAGTTTCTTGTATCGTCCAATCTACTGGACTGGTTTTGACGGCTATTCCGGAACCACATTGTTCATTGATGGGGCTGCACTGATTCACATGCTTTTCCTCAGTCTACTCGAATTGTCCAACAATACTGCGATCAGATTGTGAAGCCGTACATATTAATGAGATTTAAAAGCGTTCATAGAGTAGATTTAATTTTTGATCCGTATTCAAAAGGAAGTTTGAAAAGCGACACGAGACAATCGAGAGGATCTGGACCAAAAATATGTATAAAATCCAATGTTTTGATACCAAAGTCATTCACTAAATTTCCTGCGAAAGATAAAAATAAAGAGGAGCTTTTCGAATTTTTGGCAGAAAATCTCGTGAAAATGGATCTACCAGATGGGAAGCAGGTTGTATGCACCTACAAAGACAGAAATTGCTTCAGTCAAGAACAATTTTGAAACCATGTCTCCTGTGTCCCACGAAGAAGCCGATGCGATGCTATTGCTTTATATGCAGCATGCAATAGAATACTCGGGTCATGCTAAGATCACCGTGAAAACTGTTGACAGTGACGATGTAGTGATTGCTATATTCCGAGTTCCAAAACTGCAAGAGCTATGGGTGGAGTATGGAAGTGGAGAATATCTGCGGTATCTTTCCATCCACGTTTTGCACCGTAAATTTCCACAAGGTTTACCAGATCTTCTGCCTTTTTTCCATGCCTTTATATGAGTTGATCCGGTGTCTAGTTTTGCCAGCATTGGTAAAACTAAGAACTGCATGGAAAATGTGGATGGCGTTTAGAGATGTTTAAGTTAGAATGTTATGTTAGAAAGTTTTTTTTACTATACTAAAGTACCCGAAAGCATCAATGAAGACAATAAGCATTTCCTACTTATTCAACGCTTCCTCGACCTGACGTATCATTCATCAAGCTCAGTGGAAACCGTAAATGCGGCTAGGAGAATTTTCTTCACCCAGCAAAACAGACCAGTTGAATGTATTCCACCATCTAGCAACGTTCTTCTGCATCACCTAAAGAGAGCAATGTTGCAGTGTTCACTATGGACAAAATGTCTTCAGAAAAATTTTCAACTCTTGGATCCATGTCAGTGGGGATGGAAAAAAATTAGTGAAGAGTTTGAATCTCTTTAGTATGCACACCCCGAAATAACAATTGAGAAATTACAGGAACTTATATCATGCAAGTACAAAAAGATGTCTACACGCTGTCCATGCGTCTGATCAGGTCTGAATTGTACCCTTCTTTGTAGTTGTGAGGGTCAGTGCAATACGTAAAACGCTCCTTAAAAAAACTTATTACAGTTTTCGTTATAACAGGTACTTTTTCTTTGTATTAAAACGTGTAATTTTCATCTATTTCTCTTAAATGTTTAAAATGTAAGCATGTTTAACAAAATTGTTTTATTATACGCTAGCATTAATAGTTAAGTCCTCGATCCATTTGGGGCGGTGACTTTGATTATTTCTGCATTTTAACCTCCCTTTCATTCAGTATACAGGTAAAATACTGACAAAAGGTGTTAACACATGAAGTACAAATTTAAATTTAATGAAACTGGAAAGGTTCTTTTATAATAAAGGTATAACAGAAAAAATTTTACTCCAATATCGGCGAATACAAGAAAGTCATTGTTTTCCTATCAGTTTTCACGTTGATATTGTAATAATTATTAAACTATTTGTCTTCTTTACTAATAATAAAGCTCAAAGTTTGTCGGGATATCTGTCCGGATGTCTCTCTGTGACGCGCATAGCACCTAAACCATTCGGCTTATTTTCACGAAATTTGGCACAGAATTAGTTTGTAGCATGGGGATGTGCACCTCGAAGTGATTTTTCGAAAATTCGATTTTGTTCTTTTTCTATTTCAATTTTAAGAACATTTTACCGAGCAAATTATCATAACGTGGACGAGTAAATTACCAAATTATCATAACGTGGAACCGTAACACAAAAAAAAAAAAAAATGTTGAGAAGACCAGGGCCCACCCAGGGCTGTCTTGCAACTGAGGAAGGAAGGAAGGAAGGTACCATAAAATGACTGAGCAAATTAACATAGCAAATTGGCGAAAAATTCATCATCCATTGTGTGTAAATATATACAGGTGAATCAAATGACCTTTTAATTTTTTTACTGCAAGCAAAGCCGTGCGGGTACCTCTAGTAGAAAATAAAACTAAGCTCTATTAAAGAGCTTTTTTAAATAGCTTTCAGATAATGTATTTGATTTTTACAAAATTATGACCTATTATGTAGTTCTAAGCAGTTAAACCAACGTACTAACCGATACATGGCGGCCATTTTGATGACGTCACCAGAGGGAGTTTTGACCTCCAATCAATTGCCTCCCGGCGTTTTTTTGCTCTCTTATATGAAAATAAGTGCTGTACAAAATTTCATACTGGTATCCGGAAGTGAAATGTTTTTGCACAAACTCCACCGACTAGTAGCTGCATCGCTACTGTCAGTGTATTTTCAGTGAAATCTGCCAAGCTGAACGTGTCTCACGAGAGAATTGTTTTTTCGCAGCGTTAAGTAATTGTTTTCATCATTAGTTATTTTCTCACAGAACATATAATAGTAGAGTAATTTACCAAAACTTATTAATATTGAATAGCTCATGTTTCTACGCAACAAGTGACGTTCTGTTCAGATTATTTTATGAAACCATTTTTAAACCAGTGTAACTTGATTTCAATACGGCGAGTTGGGGCTAGTAGGCGTATGTTTTTCGGGGTAAGTGTGCGAATTCGCATTTAAGTTTTTAGAGTAAAAACATTAAAGAATTGAAATTTAAATTCTGTAAATTGTCAATTCAATGAAGTAATTGCATTAGTTACACTATTCTTGAGCTTATCTATCATTTCTTACGGACATGCTTAAATACAATTGCCAACATACGTGCTCTTCTTTCCGGAAATGAGAAAATATAAGAGAAAAACCAACAACGGGCAAACCCCTACAAATACAAATACAAAAGTAACGACCAGCAACAGGCTCTGGGCCCAGTTAGACTAGTCCTAGTCAATTTACAATCCCCAGTGAAGATCAATGGCTCTCTTAAAACTGTCTACTCCTTTGCTCATTACCACCTCTTCCGGTAAGCTGTTCCAAGGTTCCACTACCCTGCTAAAATAATAATTTTTCCTAATATCCATGTTAGCCTGAGATTTAAATAGCTTAAAACAATGACCCCTTGTCCTGTTTTCAGTGCTAAACTTTAGCCCCGTAACATCTTTCGTTTTAATAAATTTAAACAGCTGAATCATGTCCCCTCGGTCTCTTCTTTGCTCAAGACTGTACATTTTTAGCCTTCTAAGCCTGGAATCATAATCTAAGTGGGAAAGACCATTTATTAGCCTTGTAGCCCACCTTTGAACCCTTTCCAATACATTAATGTCTTTCTTAAGATAAGGAGACCAAAACTGAACAGCATACTCCAAATGGGGTCTTACCAAACTTCTATATAAGGGCAGAAGAACTTCTTTAGATTTATTTGAAATAGATCTATTGATAAACCCAAGCCTTTTTTTGGCTTTGTTACTAGCTATGCTGCACTGTTGGCTAAACTTTAAATCCTGACTTATTAAGATCCCCAGATCAGTACCTTGGTCTGCCTGACTAATGACTGAACCTTGCAAATAATAACTTGTACACTTACTTCCATGTCCTAAATGTAGCACTTGACATTTCCCAACATTAACAGCCATACCCCATTTATCAGCCCACTCCGTAATATGATCTAGATCCTCTTGCAGCTGATTTGCTTGCTCTTCATTTTCTACAGTCCTCATAACTTTGACATCATCAGCAAAACAATTCATGTTCCCAGAAACATTTTTGTGAATATCGTACATAAAGACAATGAACAAAACAGGCCCTAACACTGATCCTTGAGGAACCCCGCTTAAGACCTCACTCCAATTAGAATAATTTCCCCTTACAACTACTCTTTGTTTCCTTCCGGTCAGCCAATTTTTTACCCAAATGAAAGTTTTCCCTCCTATTTCTATATCAGCTAATTTGCTAAGTAGAGCAACATGCGGTACCTTATCGAAAGCATTTTGGAAATCAATGTAAACAACATCTACAGGCTTCTTATTGTCCAAAGCCATGGTAATTTTGTCATAGAAATGTAATAAATTAGTTGCACAAGATTTACCTTTCCTGAAACCGTACTGAAAACTAGTCAATAGATTATTAGTCTCTAGAAAATTTACTATCTTAATTTTCATCAATGTTCCAAAAATTTTGCAAACCACCGAAGTTAGACTCACAGGTCTATAATTTCCCGCACTCCCTTTAGACCCTTTCTTGAAGAGCGGTGTAATGTTAGCCAGCTTCCAGTCCTCTGGCACTGTCCCCGAATTATAAGAAGCATTGAAAATGTTTGCGATTACATCTGCTAATTCCTCTGCACATTCAACTAAAAATTTCGGATAAATATTATCTGGCCCCGGAGCCTTAGTCTCTTTAATTTTTTTCAAATGAAGTAAAACGTCATCCCTGGAAAATACTGTAACGGATTCGGTGCGACTTCCACTTTCTTGAAATGAAGACACAGTTCTTGATAAAAACACAGGAAATTTATTTACACTATGTACAGGAAAGATCTTCAACAACTGCCAAATTATTCATCAGCAATTAAGCAATTATCACACAACACCGTAAACTCAACGTTTACACACGTATTTACTTCCAAATACGAAAACAACACAGCGAAATGCCTCGCTATAAACAGAGCAAAAATCTTCTCAGTTCGAAATCTGAATCGAAACTCTCCGTTTTTCCATCGCTAACGGCTTTTATAAACATCCAAGAATTTTCCACAACATTCTTTCTGCTTCGAGAAATGCGTAGACCGTTATCAAATTTTATCAATGAAAATAAAAAGAATAGGGGGTTGTATACTTTAGCCATATGTTAAGGGGTTGTATATTCATTACGGGAAACTATTTACAGGTTACGTTACTACAATAATTACTATTTACAGGATTTGTAACATTGCCCCCTTCCTAAGGACTGCACGTCCCGGGCAGTACAATCCCCAGAAAGGTGCCAAACTTCTATCACATGTTCACAAATACACACATTAAATAATAACCAATAATGCATAGGAAACACAATAATAACAAGAAATATTACTAAACATTAAAAGCAAAAAAATTATCTACAACTTTTATGTTATCAACCATGGTTGTTTACGTAATACTCATGAACTATGGCCATAGTATGGGGCTAACCGATCATAATGTACAACCCTAGGTTTTGCATTAGGTGATTTTTGGATCCTCACTACGACGTCATTTAGTCGGTTAAGGACTTTGTAGGGTCCATCCCAATGCGACTGCAATTTGGGTGACAGACCTTTCCGTCGGATGGGATTCCATAACCAAACCTTGTCGCCTTCGTTGAATTTATGTCCAGTAGACCTTGTGTCATATCGGGTCTTCATCTTCTCCGCCGCGATGTTGATTCGCTCTCGTGCGAAGTTATGAACGTCTTCCAACCGGGCCTGGAGATCCTGGATGTACTCCTCAGGCGATGAAGGCGCATCCGGAGGACGACCGAAGACGAGATCACAAGGTAGCCGAAGCTCTCGTCCGAAGAGCATCTGAGATGGGGCATATCCGATAGTCTCGTGGACAGCACTGCGGTAGGCCAGCAGGAACAAAGGTAGCTTCTTGTCCCAATCCTGTTGATTTCTGGATACCATAAGCGAGAGATTATTTAGGATCGTGCGGTTAAATCTCTCCACCATGCCGTCCGATTGTGGGTGTAGTGGTGTTGTCCTAGTTTTCTCAATTCCGAAAATTTGACATAGGCCCTTAAACACAGCAGAGATGAAATTCCTCCCTTGATCGGAATGAATCTGCAAAGGTGTTCCGTATCTCGAGATCCAATGTTGGACTAGAGTCTCTGCTACGGTAGTAGCCTCTTGATCTGGAATGGGATATGCTTCCGGCCATTTGGTGAAGTAGTCGATGGAAACAAGAATGTATTTGTTCCCATCAGCAGTTCTTGGTAGAGGACCCAGGATGTCGATCCCAATTCGTTCGAAAGGAGCTCCAACGTTGTACAGATGTAGCTTCCCTCTGCTTCTCTTCTTCGGTCCTTTACGAGCAGCACAGGCGTCACAAGAATGGCACCACTTATCCACGTCATCCTTCGCCTTGCTCCAGAAGAAGCGCTCCCGAACTTTATTGAGAGTTTTCAAGACACCAAAATGTCCTCCAGTCGCACTACTATGTATTTCTTTCAGAACATCTGAAATCCTGGATCGAGGAAGTAGTAACTGCCACCTAGATGTCTTGCCGTCGTCAGATTCCCATTTCCGGTGTAGCACGCCGTTCCGTAAATGGAGTGAGTTCCATAAAGCCCAGTATCTTTTTGTTGCAGGACTGAAGACGGAAACGTCCTACCAGCTAGGGCGTCGACTGTCACTTTCCATGAACTCTAAAATTGGTTTTATGTCGGGGTCTTCAAGTTGATCTTTTCGAACTTGGTCGTCACTCCATGGATCAGGTTCTGATGATATTGGAGTCACTGTCACCTGATAGGCGATAGGGCTAGTCGTTCCATACTGTTTCTCGATTCGGGAACAATAGTGGCAGTTCTCAGGACAGGGTCTCCTTGATAAAGCGTCAGCATTACCGTGAGATAACCCTTTTCGGTGTTTGATCTCCATGTCATATTCCTGGAGTCGCTGTATCCATCTGGCTATCTGGCCTTCCGGATTTTTGAAGTTCAAAAGCCAAGTTAATGAGGCATGATCTGTCCGAAGCAGAAATTTTCGGCCGTAGAGGTAATGATGGAAGTGTTCTACAGCTTTACTATGGCCAGTAACTCCTTTCTGGTGACGCAGTAATTTCGCTCCGACTTTGATAAGCATTTGCTCCAATAAGCGATGACATGTTCATTTCCGTCAATTTCTTGGGATAAAACAGCTCCGATGCCCTCGTTGCTCGCATCAGTGTCCAGGATGAAGGATTTTTCAGGCTGAGGATAGGCGAGGATAGGCGTTGATGTTAAAGCCTCCTTCAGTCGTAGAAATGCATCTTCGCATTCCTTGGACCATTCAAACTTTTGCTTGCTCTCCGTCAGCTTATGCAAAGGTCGTGCAATGTTGGAAAAACCCTTTACAAACTTCCTGTGCAGAGCCCCAGGAAACTTCGCAGCTGATGGATGTTTTCGGGACGACTCCAACTCTTGACCGCAGATACCTTCTCTGGATCGGTTTCTACACCTTCAGAAGAGATGATGTGACCAAGGTAGTTCACTTCCCGGCGGAACAAATTACATTTGGACGGGCTTAACTTCAGATTGGCTTCCTTAAGCTTTTGCAGCACCTTCCTAAGATTTGACAGATGTTCTTCGAAACTGCGTCCCACAATAATGATATCGTCTAAATAGACCAGACAGGATTCGTAGGAAAGTCCTCTTAACACTGTCTCCATAAGACGCTCGAACGTAGCTGGTGCATTGCAGAGGCCGAAGGGCATCACTTTAAACTGCCATAAGCCTTGTCCAGTTGTAAACTCTGTCTTCTCTCGGTCATCAGGGTGTATTTCAACCTGCCAGTAGCCGCTCTTCAAGTCCAGGGTCGAAAACCACTTGTGTCCGGAAAGAGTGTCCAAGGTGTCGTCTATCCGTGGAAGAGGGTAACTGTCTTTCTTGGTGATTTCATTCAGCCGTCGGTAATCGACACAAAATCTGGTGGAGCCATCTTTCTTTCGGACCAAGACGATGGGAGAGGCCCAAGGACTGGATGACGGTTCGATTACATCATTCTCCTTCATCTCTTTCAGGAGGGTCTCAACCTCTTCCTTCTTGGCGAACGGTAGTCGTCTTGGATGCTGTTTAATAGGGGGGTGTTCTCCAGTGTAGATCCTATGCTGCGTTAAATTCGTACGGCCAACATCCTCCGATGTAGATGAAAACAGATGCTTGAAGTCATCCACCAATTGTTCCGCAGCAGTTCTTTGGTCTTTCGTTAATGGTGCACTCCCAATTAACTTCGATGTCAAGGACTCAGAAGACACAGTCTCGGGGGAATTGATTCTTCTAATGATGCAGTTTACTGGAGTACAAGTTGCTAACACTTCACCTTTCCGGATATTCCTTATCCTTTCACTCACGTTGGCGACTCTCACAGGAATTACATCCTTAGAAAGGTCCACAAGCGTAGATGCTACCAGTACTCCTTTTAGGCTATTGCTTAGGTTAGGGTATTCAATGAGTCCAAATCGAAAACTATTGCTTTCTTCAAGGGAGCCAGGTATTAATGATTCTGACCTTGAGGGAATCGATAAATCTGTTTGAGCTATTATTTGATGAGCGGATTTTACATCACTCTCTGCAGGGAAAACGGCTATGTCTTCTCTCATCGAGTGCAGCTCATTAGTCTTGAAGTCGAGAGTGAAGTCATATTTCTTCAAAAAGTCCAATCCGAGAATGAAGGGGTCCGTGATATTAGCGACGAATGCCGTATGATGGTAGGTGGCATTCCCAAACACTATTTCCAAGTCCACTTTACCGTCAATCTCAATTTTGTCACCTGTCACAGTCTGGAGACTTACGCGTGGCGATGTCCACAGCAGTTTCAATCCAAATTCACGAGCCACATCTGTCCTAATGATTGTCACATTGGCTCCAGTGTCAACAATCAGTCTGCAGGGGTTCCCATTTACATGTGCGTAAATGAAAAGTCCATCACTGCCACTACTAGAAGAGGAAATCTGCAGAGCTTTAGTGGTGGTGATTTCCTTTCCTCGCGTAGCTTGGCGAGCCGGACAACTCCTTCGCATGTGTCCTTCACTACCGCATTTCCAGCACTTCTGCTCTTGTTTCTTTTGGGCTGTTATGCTGCTCAAATGTCTTGTCAAGTCACCGAGTTGTCTCTCAAGTTCAGCGAGGTGGGACGACCTGGAATCAGACTCATCAGCTTCCTGGGTCCGGATTAGATGGCGATCCACACGGGTTGCTTCTTGGGCGGCCTCGTATCTCATCGCATACACAACGGCAGAATTCAGGTCTTTGACATCCGCCATCCGTAGAGCTTTCTGGATTTCCGGATCCCGAACCCCGTCGATGTAGTAGTTGAGTGCCAGGTTGTCTCGAACATCCGCAGGACAGTCGCAAAAAGCAAGATGAGACAGTCTCTCGATGTCCGCCGCTAGCTCTTGCAGGGTCTCCCCGGTTTTCTGGAAACGGGACTTCAACTGGAGTCGGCTGAAATCTTTCTGGCACTTCTCACCGAAGCGAAGCTCCAACGCAGCTGTGAGGGCGGCGAAATCCAGGCGCTGGCTGTCCGGAAGGGTCTGAAGAATGTCCGCTGCGTCACCTCTCAGGGATGCTGCAAGATGGCAGGCCTTGGTAGCAGAGTCCCATCCGTTCGCTTCCGCCACTATCATGAATTGGGTCTTGTATACCTGCCACGAACTTTTCCCATCAAATGTGGCCAGTTTAATGGACGGTCGAGCAACAGATGTGGGAGCACCAAACTGTACAGAGCTGCTTTCCGCGGTCGCCAATCTCCGTTCCATGTCTTTAATTATTTCTTCCTTAAATGAAGTAAATTTCTTGTCTTCTTCTTCCAACTTATTTTCCACACTGGCGATACGCTCTTCCACAGTATCAAATTTTTCTTCCAGAGCATCAACTTTATCTCCCATGGCGGTTAGTTGATTCTCCATCATGGTTTTCATCGACGTTAGGTCACTTTTTATTTCATTTTGACTTGTAGTAATTTTAGCAGTTAAATCACTATTTAACTGTTCCTGGTTAGTCGCCAATTCATTTTTTAATTGTTCTTGATTAGCCGCCATGTCATTTTTTAATTGTTCTTGATTTGCAGTAAAACTTGCAGTCAAATCACTTTTTAATTGTTCTTGATTAGCCGCCATATTTTCAGTCAGGTCGCTTTTCACAGCATTAATTGCTTCCAGAAGTTGTTTTAATTGGTCATCCATTGCGCGAGTAATCACCATAAAAACAAAGTCTATAAATTCAAACAGTCTTTATGAAAAAATGTCCAAAGTCACACTTACTCCAAGAAAGTCCAGAAGAAGCCCCACGTTGGGCGCCAAATTGTAACGGATTCGGTGCGACTTCCACTTTCTTGAAATGAAGACACAGTTCTTGATAAAAACACAGGAAATTTATTTACACTATGTACAGGAAAGATCTTCAACAACTGCCAAATTATTCATCAGCAATTAAGCAATTATCACACAACACCGTAAACTCAACGTTTACACACGTATTTACTTCCAAATACGAAAACAACACAGCGAAATGCCTCGCTATAAACAGAGCAAAAATCTTCTCAGTTCGAAATCTGAATCGAAACTCTCCGTTTTTCCATCGCTAACGGCTTTTATAAACATCCAAGAATTTTCCACAACATTCTTTCTGCTTCGAGAAATGCGTAGACCGTTATCAAATTTTATCAATGAAAATAAAAAGAATAGGGGGTTGTATACTTTAGCCATATGTTAAGGGGTTGTATATTCATTACGGGAAACTATTTACAGGTTACGTTACTACAATAATTACTATTTACAGGATTTGTAACAATACAAAGTCCTCAAGCTGTACTATAGCTTGTGTCTTGTTGTTGTCAACTGTTGAGATACAGTTATCGTTAAAAACACTCCAAAAAAAGGTATTAAGAACATTAGCAATATCACTATCGTTCTGAATTAAAATTCCGTGCTCATCAACCAGTGGCCCAATATGACTATTTCGAACTTTCTCCGAATTAGCGTATGCAAAAAACCTCTTGGGATTCCTGTTTATGTTATCTGCCAGTCTTTGCTCCAACTCTCTTTTCTGAATCCGTACCAAATACTTAAATTTACGCCTTGCCTTACAATATTGGAGCCTATCTGCACTGCGACCTGTTTCTCTAAACCTATGAAAAGCAGCTTGCTTGTAATTTAGAGCGTCTTTAGTTTCCCTGGAGAACCACATTGGCCAAATTTTAGTGTTGACACCCTTTCTCCTAAAAGGAACATGATCCCTAACCGTATTCGCTAGATTTTCCTTAAACTCTGCCCACTGAAGATTCACATCGCTATTGTCCAATCCAGAAGAAAAAACTGCTTTCAAACTCTGCCGAAGTGCCACAAAGTCAGTATTTCTGAAATTGGGCACAAACCTAAAATTCTCTACTTTGTGCATATCAAATTTAATCCCAAACCTAATACTGTTGTGGTCACTATCTCCAATGTGTTTCCCCTACACATAACCCCTGAACAGAGCCTTCCATGTCACAGAAAACTAGATCTAAAATCGCGTCCTGTCGAGTACCCTGAGTTACAATTTGATCTAAGAAACAGTCACCAATTACTTTCAAAAATTCCTCTTCCCTGCTATTACTATGGTAAAAATTATTCCAATCAATTCCTGGAAAATTAAAATATCCCATTATGATGACTGACCCCTTGCTAGAAATGTCACTAATAATACTAAACATCTGTTCGTCTTGACCCTGGCTTAAGTTGGGTGGCCTATAAATATTCCCCAAACGTAGTTTTTTGCCCTTATTACCAATCAACTCCAGCCAAATCATATCAATCTCATTAGGTTTATCATTAATTACCAATTCATTGCAAATTAAAGTGTCTCTGACATAAAATAAAACCCCACCACCTCTTTTACCTACTCTATCTTGTCTAAACAAATTATACCCAGAAATAGATAATAAATCATCATCACTTTCGGTAGCCCATGTCTCGGTAACTCCAATAATATCCAACCTCTCATCTATAATTATGCTTTTCAATTCTTCCATCTTGTTCCTAATACTACGAGCATTTGTATAAAAAACCTTAAGTAAGCCCATCTTACTTTTATTTAATGCTGCACGATTATTTGAATCCCAACTGTTAAATCTTTTCTCTTATTAGCCACCCTATTTCCGTTTCTACTAAAATCCCGATAGTTAGTACCCTTTCGAATTCTGCTCCTTAAACCATGCCCCCCATTCCAACTTAGTTTTTTGATTCTGAAGCCTCTAAAACCAAACCACTAACCATTTTGACCCCTGTAGAGCTCAGATGTAGGCCATCCCTAGCAATCCAATCTCGTTTACATCTACTCCACACATCAATAAACCTGATACTACGCTTAACGCAAATTTCCTTGAGTACCAGGTTCATACACCTAGCCCGTTGGTTTAACCAACTCCTATGCACTCCATACCTGGGAAGCAAACCAACCACTTGGACATTTGCCGAACAGTTGGTTGCTTTGTCCAACAGGGAATCCCATTCCTTTGTAAACTCATCATTGTTACTATGGCCTACATCGTTAGTTCCCACCCACAAAGTAACTACATCCTCTTTATTAAATACCCCCTTCTTTTCAGCAACCCTATTTACATCTCTCACCCGAGCCCCTGGCAAACAACATCTAGCCACCTTACGTCTAACTCTACCTATTGAGTTTCCCACCTCACGCACCATTGAATCTCCCAAAATTATACCCTTTGTTTCCCAGTTAGTCCCCTCAGCAATAACTTCCCCTTTACCTCTGGAATTTTCCCACTATCTAACACACAGCTAATTCCCACATCCTTTTTACTAACTTCCTCCTTTAATTCTGGAATATTCCCACTATCTAACACACAGCTAATGCCAACCTCCTTTTTGCTAACTTCCCCCTTTCCCTCTGGAGTGTTTACCCCATCTACACGCCTACAGCCTAATGCTAACTCACCCTCCAAAGTAAGCATCCTAACTCTGATTTCTGAGAGTTCAACACAATTTGTGCAAATGAAATCCTTCTCAGACTCATCCTTCCCCTTAAACAAGCAGAACATCTGACATAGGTCACAAGAAATCCACTTGTCCCCTTTACCACTTTTAACCTCCTTCATTATGCATATAATTCCCATTCTAGCTCAAAATGGTACACTTAAAAAGTCAATACAAAAATACAAAATTGGAGAAATAATGCTAATTATTAGAATTAGAAAGCATTGGAAGTAAAAGATACAAATATTACTAAATCCTAAGACAAGCAGTAAATTAAAATAAACAAGTTACACCCTAAACAGAGCAGTCAGGCTTAACAAGAAATCAGCACAATTTAGGCTTAGCTACACAGAATAGAAAAACACTTTAAGAAAGCAAGTAAATCAAAAATAAGACTTAAAAGCACAAGAATACTTAATTATATGATAAAATACAATAAAAATTCTGAAACTAAAGTAGTAAAATAAACAATTACAGTAAAAAATCACTTATCTCAGGAGCAGCAAAATCACTCCCCAGCAACTGTAGCGCCCTCTAGCGGCAAAAATGGACTTAGACCTAGTAGTGACTTCCTCTTGTACCAAAAAACTGAAACACATTATCGTTCCCTATAATTGAGATATGTTTGAAATTATTAATAGGCGATCCATTGCATACCTCCTTTTACTTTTTTGACCTCTCAACAAACTGCACACATGCATCTAGGGCAAGTTACTTAAAAAGCGTTCACGATTTTTATTTGTCTTTTGTATATTATCCCCCTTAAAATTTAGTTGTAACATAAATGTAATTGTTTCTGAAAATTGTATGAATTTCATGTTTATATAGAATATTAAAAACTTTTTTTTTTGCCAAGGTGGGGGAGGGAGGGGTGACACCACACATTACCACCGCCCCTGGTGTCACCCATGCTAGTGGTATGCCACTGCACATATATATTACTTTCAATTACCTTATTTACAAAATAATGCAGATTTTTCAAAACATTATAAGCTGGTGGTTTGGAAGGATCTCAATAATCAAATTAATAGATGTAAACAAAGGAAATAGTCTTTTTTGCCTTTTAAACAGAGTCAAAAAAATAACTTTGTCAACTTGAAAGTGAAAAAAAAAAGTAAGAGAAAAGAAGCGGAAAATATATGATTTCATTTTAAATTAACTAATTTTTAATGTTACAATGTGGACTTTTATCATTGAGTTTAAGGAACAGACTATATTAATAACTTTTTATTGGTAATTATAGTGAGTTAACAAACTTAATTTAAAATCAATCTACTAACAGGTGACTTGATGAATGAAGACAATGTCCTAGAATGGCTAACTGATATTGAATCAATGGAATTACCAGATGCTATTGAGGAAGTCAATGCAAAAGTCCTTGAGAACCTAATAGACGAGACAGAATTTGTTGCAGTAATCTTTTGTAAGTATTTTGTTTGTTTGAAGCCCATGTGATAAAAATCTTTTCTTATTAATGAATTATGTTAAATACTAATTTTTTAAAAGATGATGAAAAGATTCTGCATAACTTCAAAGGTACAAAAGTCCTTTTAGGTCAATTTCTGTAATAAGTTTTTTTATGTCAAATGATACTTTAAAGTAAAATTATCACTACGTATTGTCGCCTCAGAGCAACAATAGGGTTGTGTGAAATCTTTGTGTTATTTCTGGGAAAAGATGTCTTAGTGTTGCTCGGAGGTGACGATATGTATATGTTACTCAAAAAAAGCATCAGCTCGTTTACACTTAAGAAATAGATAATATGCTTAACCAAAATTCAATTAAATATTTAAAAATATTATTTATTGATGGAATAACTGATTGATTTTTTAGACACAAAGTTCATTCTGCCTAGTTATTATGGATATTTTTATATATACTTCAGAGTTAGTAATAGGCCTTTTCTACAGAGCCCATCAAGAATTTTACTACGTATACACAGTACAATTGCATAATGAGTAACTTTAAAGTCAATGAACATTTTGTCCCTCAAATAGAAGTGTTTCTGCATCAGCAATATATGAGTTGATTTATAAATTGTGTAATTATAGTGTATTAATTTGTTTTAAAATAATAATGAAATAATGTTAGCATTTAAGCTTAAATGCTGAAAATGTTTTATGTATACTAAGTGAAATTCAAATTTATGAAATTAAAAAAAATATTTTATTAAACATTTTTTTAGTTTTGCATTTTTTAGCAAACACATAGTAATGGGAAAGTTTTGTTACGATGAATTATTTATTTGAAGTGTTCTGTTGCAGAGGTTAATTTGTTAGTGATTCGCAAAAAAGTTTCACCAAATTAATATTATATTTCTTGATTATTTTGTCTCCGGCATTTTATTTAAGCACGTACAAATGACGTCATTTCCAAATTGCCTACTTTCAAATGAATGAAGACCTTCAGACACTATTGATACCAGTAGGTATCAATACTTTGGTGTCTATGCCAGTGGTATAGTTGGTATTCAAAAGTGATACTATGCAGATATCAACAGGGGTGCCCATCCCCGCCCCCCACAAGCTCAATGGCACAAAATCCCTCCCCCAAAAATTTTCCTAACTATCTTGTTTTAAAATCAGGCTAAACATAACACTTTTTATAGTCAATTTCCAGTTAAATTCACATAATTTTCTGGATTAATCAAAATAATATCAGAAAGAAATTCAAGAATTAGAGTTGCTTGAGGAAGATAAAGTTACAACGAATGTGAAAACGAACTGCATACGTTAATGACTGCAAATATAAGTACAAGCAATCTATAAATTTAGCTTCTCGCGAAGTTTTGACGTTTGCTCGGAACTTTTTTGAGTGTTGCGGCTACCAGATTCGTTCTATTTGCTGCCTGTCTCAGCGAAATTTTTTAGTTATGTAAAAATCCCAGTTAAGATATTGATAATATTAAATTTTTCAGGGTCATCCTGAGAGCAAAGCACTAAGAGGGAAGGTATGTGTTTTAGCAAATCCCACCTTTTCCCCTAATATATTTTAAAATAAAGAGATAGAGTGGATTCAGCTTCAGCTTTGGGAGAGAGTCTTTAATAGATCTAAGTGATAAGAACCCTGTTGATAAGTTTTATATAAACTCAGAGACAAAAGTTTCTTGGGAGTTTTCGCCCCTGGAAAATTTTCAAAATTAAAGTTTCAAATTACCTTCGATAATGTTAAGGTTGAGGAGAGGCTTGGTAGCTCTCCCGTGGAAATGTTTTGAAATTGAAGCACTAGAAATGCAATTGCAGATTGCTTCGATTATGTCTGGAAAACAGAGTTCAGTGGCTGTGGCCTTGAATTTTTTCAAAATTGTAGTTCTAAAAATGCAGTTTTAGGCCATCTTTAGTAATGTTAGAAAGAGTAAAGCTTTTGGGTCCTTCTTGCATCAACTTTTCAAAATTGAAACACAAAAAATACAGTTTTAGTCAATGTTTGATAATGTTAGCAGGGGGGGGGGGGACTTTTTTGAAATTGTAGTTCTAAAAACGCTTTTTTAGACAATATTTGGTAATGTTAGGCAGAGGAACTTGTGGACCCTCCCACAGCAATTTTTCAAAATTGAGACCTCTAAAAAACGCAATTGTGGATTGTCTTCAGTTATGTTTGAAAATTTTTTGAAATTAAACTATTTTAAATGTAATTGTAGGCAATCTTTGGCACCATAGATGGCAGTCAATGTTTCAAAACTGAAACTCCTAAAACCCAAGTTTAGCAGACCTTCAATGATGTTAGGATGGGGAGTTTTCGGAAACTCTCCCACAGAAATTGGTTCTAACGTAGTTTTTGACAGTCATCAGTAATGATTGGTCTCGATGGCCCTTTGCTGTAATTTTTCGAAATCTAAACTCCAGACAATGTTCAGTAAGGCTAGGGAGAAGGGAGTTCATGGGTCCTTCCTTGGAACTATTTTGAAATTGTAGGTCTATAAACTCAGTTTTAGACGATCTCTGGTAATGTTAAGCAGAGTTGAAGTTCCATGACTCTTCCACGGCAGTTGTTCGAAATCGAAACTTCAAAAACGCAGTTGTAGATTCTCTTCAATGTTCAATCGTGTTAAGGGAGGGAAGGATTTTTTGAGCTTTTATGTACTAAAAAAGCAATTGGCTGCCATATTTTGGCAGTTTATCGAAGTTGATGCTATAAAAACACAATTTTAGCTGACCTTCGATGATGTTATGAGGGGAGGGAAGGAGTTCTTGGAAGCCTTTCTCTGGACATGTTTCAGAATTTAAGCCCTAGAAACGAATTTTAAGACATTTTTTTAACTTGTATCTTTAAAAAGGCAGTTTTAGGGGATAATTTGGAATATTAATGAGATGAGAGGTTCAGAGGCCATTCACAGGCAGTTTTTTGAAATTGAGCTTCCAGAAACTCTACCATAGGTGATTTTCAATAATAGGATTGAAGAAATTCACGGCTCTTCCCCAGAAATTGTTTTGAAATTGAGCCTTAAAAAGGAAATTTATGAAGGTCTTTAATGATGATAAGGGAATGCTCTTCTGAAAGCTTTTCGAAATTGAAGTCCTAAACAGGCATACTGGTAACCACCAAATATTGGTCACACACTCATACACAAAACTTGATATTTCCGGAAATAGTCAAAATGATTCATCTATTAGCACACAAATTCGAGAATAGTCATGAATACTACACTTCTACGTGTTAGATATAGAAGGAAGTAAAAATGATTTGTGAAAAATAGTTATAATATAAGATCAAACTGCTGTACTTCCATCAGTGGAGTCAAACATTATTGAAAGTTTGGAAAAAATCATCTAACAGTAAATTTGAAAAAAAAAAAAAAACTGGCTTTTAAAAAATGATACAAAGCATAGGAGTAAAATGATATGAAAAATTCTACACAAGCTCAAACTTGTTTTTAAAGAAGATATATTATCTTTGGCCAGGCAATGGTTAAAAAATATATTATTTTAAAACTTTAAGATGAGTTCTTATTGATTTTTTTCACGTTAATGAATAAATGAAAGGCTGGAGCATAATGGTCAAGATTCTTACAAGAAAAAAAAAAAAGATTTAAAAAAGATTTTACTTTATCTATTTTTGACTCCCTCTTTTTCATTGCTATCATACATGTTCATTGTACAGATCTGTACTAGTTCCAGAAAAATTCATGACAAATTAAAATGAAATTAAACCTTCTGACCATTTTTTTGCAGCAGATTATTTGACACCATCTTGTCTTCATTGAAAAATTTCTTTTTTTTTAATGCTACTAAATTTTGGAAGGAATGCATCAAAAAAGTATTTTTCTTGCATCTTACTATTTCTTATTGGATTAATTTTTATATTTTTGCTTCCTCCAAAAAATTTCGTTTACAAAAAAAAAAAAAAAAAAATCCCCTCTAGAATTTT
Organism: Uloborus diversus; assembly: GCF_026930045.1. Lineage (NCBI taxonomy): Eukaryota > Metazoa > Arthropoda > Arachnida > Araneae > Uloboridae > Uloborus > Uloborus diversus. Next base: position 168,656,945 of record NC_072733.1, read on the forward strand.
GATAACTCAACTTGCACCATAATCCCCTCCTGCAGGCACCCATGGATATGAATCCTATAAGTTGAGTACTGATAAATTAGTTCTTTCGATGTCTATTTGTTTCAAAGCCTTCTGTTTGAAATAAATTTTACTTTAGGGCACATCTAAGCAGAGATTAAAAGTAATTGCACTCAAATACATAAAGTATCTATTAATTTGATTTGTTTAGCTGTGGAAGGGATGTGCAATTGCTTTGTCTGTTGTAGTTTACAAGTTTTTATTACTTTAATTTGTGTTAGCTGAATTTTGTCTCTATATTGCTAATGCATTGCTAATGCATGTAAACATGTTTGGTATAGTACTGCACTAAACTAAACGCATAAAAATTTATGGAATGTTTAGTCTATACCCTAAAGACCGGATATTTCTTTATTCTCCAAGTACTAAAATTTATTCCTTTACAAATACTAATGTACTATTATTAACTTAAAAAAAACAGCACAATGCCCTCAGTTCCTTTTCTTTTTTAAGTCCTCTAATAATATTTATTAATGTATATACTACTTTTTCTGAATGTTGTTTTTAAGTAGTTTTTTTTTATACAGACAAAAATGATTGTCCTGAATGTGAAAGTGTTCTTCATGATCTTGAAGAAATTGATGATGAAGCTGACAAAAGTAACATTGCCTTTGTGAAAGTACGTGATGAAGTATTAGCACTTGAATTTGGAATTGAAAACTTACCAGCACTACTTTATTACCGTAAAAAGGTTCCTCTATTATACGATGGTAAGGTTTTTCAAAAACAGACTATGATGTAATTCCTTACACTATTGTGACAATATTGATGATTCAATTCAAACAAAAATGTGTGACAGTTTTCAATCGTTTTCCTATTATGATATGTCACTTGCTGGTACTGGGTCTACATTTCATAGGAACATTATGTCTTGAAACAACTATATGTGATGCACTTGAATTTGTAATTGATTACTTATCATCCTTACTTTATCACTGTATAAAGGTTTCTCTCTTGTAGGATTGTAAGTTCCTTCAAAATAAATTATTTGGAGCATACTGTAACCATACTAATGGTTTAGTGCACAAAAATTGTGTCGTAGCTTTTAACCATTTTTCAAATATGTGGTACTTGTTCGTACTAAGTATAAGAAAAGGGCATAGTTCAATGCTTCTGATATTATACAGCAGTTGTTTGTCAACTATTAATTTCTAGTTTACTTAAAACAAAGGATAATGTTTTCGCAGTATTAATCAGCCTTAATATAGTTCAAAAATATATATGGTATGTAAACTGTATGTCTTACATTTACCATTTTAAACGTTTTAAATGTTTTTTTTTTTTTTTTGGAACTTTTTGAAAAGGAAATATGCCAAAACCACCATTATTATTTTAAGAAACTGCAATTTGATTTCTTCTGCATTTTTCTCTGCTCAGCTATTTTGTTACTGTTTCACTCAAATGCAGCAACTTGATTTCATGACTTGATCCTGCTCAATCATTTTTTTGAATTTATTATTTTTATTTTATTTATTTATTTATTCATTTGTAGACAATTTGTGTTTCTACTTTAAATTAATTAATATTGTAAGTCTATTGAGTTTGCTTAGAATGTTGAAAGCGAAGGCGTTACTTAAAATGAAAGTAATTCATTTTTAATGTTAAATGAGGATATACAGTAAAACCCCTCTAGGGTGGATACTAACAGGGCAAAATTTTTTGTCCCTAACAAAGGAATATCCGCAGGAGAGGGATTTTACAATTTTATTTATTTACATTACATTATTTATTTTTTACTCTCAACATAGATACCTTTACAGAACGCACTTTAACGTCTCCATAACTTTTTGGCTTACTAGTTTTTTTATATTTAACAATCAATGCTTTTTTTTATCAAGTTACCTTTCATCAAGTTGCGTTTCTGAACAGTTCTTGATGCACTAGCAAATGCAAAAGTTCAGAGTCGTCACTGTCAAAAAATTCCATGCGGACAAATCCTTTTTTTGAATCTTACACAATGAAATCAACTTGCTATTGTTTCAGTTTCACTCTCCTCCAAGAGTACTTTACACAGCTGATCACATCCAAAGCATCAACAGTTTTCAGCTATTTATCTACTAGTTTTAGCGTTTTACGTCTCATTGTTCAAATGCTTCAAATTTAGCAATCTGATAAAATTTAAAGACATTATTTCAGCATCTATGGTTTAGGGGTTGAAATGTTGAAGTTATGTTTGATAATAAGAAGATGATGTCTGTATTGTCTAAATGAATGTATCTAAAATGGGAAGTTGCATTGGTCTATAAAGAAAACAACATGCCTCTTTTCTGCAGCAAAATTGTTATCCAAAATCACAAGCCAATCTGACATAATACTGTTTGGCTGATTGTCAACATGGCTCTTTAATTTGGATACCAGTCAACTGGTGAATGCTTCAAATCCAGACTTTTAAAGCACTAGAGTCTGGTTTCTTTTCAAATGACAACAGGTTTCAATTTCGTGCTATTCACGCTGCTCAATAAAAAAATAATAATAATAATAATAATAATAAAAAAACTTAACCCATTTTAGAAAAATTCTCACTAGAGCAGCTTTCTATCCATTAAGACTGAGTCTTATCCAGCAGAGCTCTGTAAAACAAGTGGCTCCTATCAACTTAATAAATTCAGCAAACGTTTCAATGTTGAATTATTTTTTTCTCGAAACTTATTTTTTATTGCTGAAATTATTTGTTTGCAAAAAAAAAAGAATTATTCATGTAAATGGCATCCAGAATAGTGTCTGTGTCCGTATTTGAGGGTGTTTGTACTACAGAGGTTTCTAATGCATTACATTTAATGCCTTACTGTCAGGGAATTAAATACTGTTTGCATAAAAGGGGTGTCCATATTTGAGAGGTGCTCGTTAGGAGAGGTTTTACTGTATTTACTGGAAGTCCAATGAATATATTTTGCATTTAAATTTGTCACCAATATTTTTGAGACTTCATAAACAAGAACTCATAACTTAAAGGATGTTCTTATAAAGAGGTTAGTGTTTCACTCAAATACAGCAACTTAATTCCATAAATTTATTCTGTTCATTCATTTTTTGAAATTTATTATTTTTATTTATTTTATTTTTTTGTTTTGTTGGCACTTCATGTTTCAACTTTCAATTGATTAATATTGTTAGTCCACCAGAGTTTGCTTTGAATATTGAAGTTAGTTATTCAAAATGAAAGTAATTCACATTTTCAACATGAATTGTATAAATGAAGATACATAGTAACGACACCAGTAACAGACATGCTTAATGCATCTCTCTTAGGTTAACTAGATTTTCCAAGCCTTTTAATGTGTTTAGACTTCTAAAACTATTTTTCTCTCATGCAACTACATCTCATCCAAAGTTTAGTTGCTTCTTTATCCTCTGAAGTAGTTAATTCTATTTTTATTTGCTCAATTTCGAAAATAAAGGTCCAACCGCCAGTAAAGGACACCAAATATTCTGATGGTACACAGTAACAGATAAGATATGGAAAGGATGAGTAATGGACAGAATTTTCCTTTTCTCTTCAAAATGCGCAAAAGTTCTTTATTTTTAGATCTAAAACCTTATTAATTTTAAATGAACACAAAACACTGGCAGACCTTGTGGTGATTGTTCATAACCTTCCAACACTGCCTTGTAAATACCAACTGGCTCATAAATTTCACTCAGATAACACTTGATGATTGCACCGTATTCATGGGTCACAGCAATATCAGTTTTATCGTCAATGTAGACGTTACTCCATTTATCGGAAACTCAATGAATATATTTTGCTTTTAAATTTGTTAACAATACTTTTGAGACTTTATAAATAAGAACTGTTAACTTAAATGATGCTGTTATAAAGTGGATAATTTCATCAACAAGATGTTAATTCATAATTCTGGCTTAGAGTGCTAATTATATTGTAAGAAATAATTTTCCTCATATCATTTTTAGAAGTAGTTATATAAATGAGTTCCGTTTTGGAACTTCATTCAATATTCTAAAAACTGTTTCAATTACTACTACTTATACCTTTGAGCTTAATGTGGAAATTAATAAGCTTTGAATTCATGAAAAAAAAATGATTTTTGGTTTTTGAAAAAGAAAATCAAAAAATAAATGACTGATTTCTAGTAATTTCTCATGAAATATGTTCCATAAGTGGCTAGATTATGTTTAAAGGTAATTTTTGGTATGTTTGAAATTACTTTATATTTGTCTTAAAAGTTCCAAGCGGAATGCAGTATGTACATGTTCAACGTTGTTAATTATTTGGTCAACAGGCAATGCAAACCATACAAAGGAATCCATCAAAACTAGGGGTTAAGACAGTTCTTTGATTTTTTTTTAAATAAAGTATTTAATTGCATGATTTGTCCCGAAATAGGAATTATGATTCTGGTGTGTAAAGGTAAAGCTCAATATCTTCAGAAACATATTTTGGATTCCATGCTAAGAATAGGGAAATGCTAGAATGTGACCTTTTTTTCATGCTTTATTTTCAGTGAAAAAAAAATAAGCAAGCTTGTACAAAACAGGTTAAATGCAATAGATGACAAAAATGCACAAAAAAAAGAAGAAATGAAAATTTTTTGCACAGATGCTGTGCTCTTACCTTCCCACAGCAGAATTTATCATATCTATGCATCTTTCAATAGTTTTACTCTCTTTAATGAAAAAATGTTTATCTTGATTTTCAAAAAAAATATTATGCAATTTTTTGAAGCAAAAATAATTGATGTTTTTAGCAATGCAATCCACAAGTAAAATTAGAATTGAATGAGAAATTTTGCATTGACAACGAATTGATATATAAATTTTTAAGCTTTTGTTCCTTTTCGTATTTCTAAATACTGTGAGTTAGAGTTTTGCATAAGTGATCTTTCTGAAATAACTCCTTATTTTAAACAATTTTATGAATTCCTAACAAATACAGTATTCAAGCTAAGGGAATTTGATAAAATATAGTAAGAAAATTTTTTTGTTTTCACTGTGTATAAAATTAGAAACTAAAATAAAATATTTTGTTATTCTCTGTAAAACACATATGTGGTCATACTTTAAGTAACATTCATGAAGAAAAGCTTGCATTTTACTGATTTGAAGCTAAATGCTCTTTAGTTATTTTCCGTTGAAATAAAATATTTTTATACCCTACGCTACCTTTATTTTGAAAAACTTGTACCTAACCAGCATGATGGTATTCTTTTGTTGTTCTGCATTAAAATTAAGTATGTTCATATATTAGGCAACCTTCATGATGAAAAACTTGTGCTCAACTGGCTCGAAGCACATAAAGATCTAGATGCAGACATAATCGAAGATATTTCAAGTAACATCTTATCAACACTCATAGAAAACTCTACTTTCTTAGCTGTCTTGTTTTGTAAGTACATATTTCCATTTTCACATGTATTTATTGATCATATAATGCTGATCATAGTTACCTACAAAATACAACTTTAATATTAATCCTAATATCAACTTTAAAAGTGCCAAAATATATCCCAGTAACAAATTTCAGTGAAAGAAGGCATAAGTCTAAACATAAGACAATTGAATTGAAATTAAGCTTAAAAGATTAAAGAATAAAAATAATAATATTGAAATAATTAATATTTACAATGTTATGAACACTTTGCAAAGCGTGTTCACCAAAGACTCATAATTATTATGTTTTCAAAGCATTGTAAATTTTGATTTAAAATTTTTTTATGCATGAAAACATTTACTGAGGTGATGGGAAAGAAGTTATGGGTGAAATCAAAAATTAAAAATTTTTTTTCCTACTGTGTATTGTGAGAAACTTTGAAAATTGACTATATTGAATTGAAGATTCATCATAGCAGCAAATCCTGTTTTCAGTTTTAGTATCCAAAAAAATTACATAATTTCTCCAAATCTGAAAAAGATTCTCTGAAAAAAAAAAAGTAAATAGTTAAGCTCTTTATTAATGTTCCCTAATATAGCACTTCTGTTCAAAACAACCATTCTGAAAATGCTTAAACTGAAGATGTACACGACCAATTTTAAAGTTTGTTGAGACAAATTTTAAAGTTAAATTGAGAATGAAAATATAGTTGTTATTTATGATACCCTTTTTTACTTTTGATATAATCTACTTTACCCTCATTTTTACAGAATTTTACTGTCTGTGATTAACATTCTTTATGCAATTATATTGCAGCACCTCTTGTAGAAGTTGGTTTGCAGCGCCAGCAGAGTACAACTCAACTCGACTCCCCAGTGCCGATGTTGACGGTTTGAAAAGCCTGCACGCAGCAATTGGCAGCTAGTCATTTTTCTCTTGACTTGTCATGCTGCGGTAGTTTTACCTTTGAATGTCTTTTACCTGTTTTTAGTTCTTTACAATGCTCGTACTTGTTTAGTGTTTTAGAGATATTAAATTGGTTCTTGTTAAACGAGTGCTATATACTTCTTTTTCTGACTCTGCATTTGGTGACCCGGATTGGTGAATGAGGTTGCTTTGGAAGTGCGTGTCTGAACTTTGCCATCATTGAAGCCATGTGCCCGCTAATTATTGTTTTGAAGCTACTGTGCTTCCTCTTTGCCTGGCATTAAGTTTGCTAGCTGTTTTATTTTCGAATTTGGACTGAAATATGCAAGAAGCGGACGGCGAGTCTGTGCAGGTCTCCCGTATTGCTCTGCGACTTCTGCCACTATGGAAGTCTAATATTAGACTTTGGATAGCTCAGTGGGACAACGCATTTACTCTAAGTGAAATTACTGCTGACAGAACGAAATATGCTGCATTGGTCGCAAATATAGATTCAGAGCCTGAAAAAGGAGTATATAGCATTTGTTTAACAAAAACCAATTTAATATCCTTAAAACACTAAACAAGTACGAGCATTGTAAAGAACTAAAAACAAGTAAAAGACATTCTAAGGTAAAACCACAGCATGACAAGTCAAAAGAAAAATGACTAGCTGCCGACTGCCATGTGCAGACTTTTTAAACCGTCAACACCGGCACTGGCGAGTCGAGTTGAGTTGTACTCTGCTGGCGCTGCAAACCAACTTCTACAAGAGGCGCTGCAATATATAGCATATATGTTCAGTATAAGTTCCAGTCCTCACTATAAATATTAATCATATGAATACTTTTATTATTGTTGAAACCTTATAGTGCAAGTTTTAATTTTTTGTAGATGACAAAAATGATGAAAAATGCCAAGAGGTACTTCTGGAGTTGGAAGCCATTGATGATGACACGAGCAAAAATGGAATACCATTTGTAAAAATTTCAGATTTGGAAGCTGCTAGTGAATATGGAATAGTTGAACTTCCAGCTTTAGTTTACTTTGAGAAGAAGATACCTAATTTTTTCCAAGGTTTGAAATTTTCTTTCATTTTGTTAAGGTCTTCAGTTTAAAATGAGTATCAACTTTGAAATTTCAAATACCAACCCCTCTTTTTTATCATGGAATCATAATCAGCATTCAAATTTGTGTACCAATTTTCATGTTACTTTGTTTAGCTATTACTTTATATGAAACTAAGAAAATTCACCATATATTGTTGAAATGTTTTTTGATATTTTTGTAAATAATGTCTTTACTCTCATAGTTATGTGACTTTGTTTTTCTTTCCTTTTATTCTTTTTTTTTTTTTTTTTTTTGTAATATAAAACTAGGAACCAACCCAACAATAAGAACAATTTTTACCTGGTTCAAAATATCAATTTAATTTTTGTTATGCACTGTGAGTTATATTTGAAAAAAATTTAACCTGAAACTATGTTATATTTCAAGGAACATTAATCTTGAGTAGCTTTTAAGTGGAAATTCAAACTTTTTTGCTTAAAAAATATTCAATAGCTTCTTGCCATGCCTGCAAACATAGCAAACTGATGCACCAAAAAGTGGAGGGTAAAAGGCAGTGAGTACCTCTAAAGTTTTTTTTCTTTATTGGAATTTTAGTATTGTTATTGATTAAATGACCATCTCCAAAAAAAATCCAGATGCAACCACAAAAAATATGGACAAATGGTTACAGTGAACTCCCTCCTTCCAACTCAAAGCTCCTTTTTAATTTGATATGAAATAATTACATGAGGAAAATATTAAACATTTATTTATTAAGTCAATTCTTCCTTCTTTTTACACCTGAAGCTATCAGTTTTATTATTTTTCGATTGATTCTTAATTTTAAACTCAGAAGAGTGGAGGTAAAAAGGAGGAAAGGAGTCAAAGTCCCTTTACTTTTGAAAGTAAGGGGACAGCTGCCCCCCTTTGTCCCCTCGTACAGGCGGCCTATGCTTACAAATACATTTTGCTGCTCTTTTAAAGGTCTTATAACATGATTGAACACATAAAATTCTGTATTTTTAGTTAAGTAAGAAATTTGAACAAAAGCATTCTTTTTTAAGGAGTTGCTTAAAACTTTCATTTTATGATGAATAGTATTTTTTCTTTAGAAAACACCTTATCATTTCTTTTTTAATCTAAATCTAAACAATAATGGTAAAAATTTCATGAATATGCTGTTCTAATGGTCAGAATACAATTGAATTCAGTACTTAAACTGATTCTAGCACTAAAGTCACTTTTGTTGTCAAAAATTGGAAATCCTATTCCGAAATCAATGTTAGTATTCATTTTAATATGTTTACTGCTGCTTATTAGTTTTATTTCAATAACTTACAGGAAGACTTTAATCTATGGTGACTGCAATCTTGTTTGTTTTTCTAGTGTGCATAGTGAGAGTAATTTTGAATGTTCTTTGTTTTTCTCTCCCCTGGACTGTACCTAATATTGTTTGAAAATATGCGTTTTATTTTGGCTTCAATTGGAATCTGTCTACATGATGTTATAAAACTAATTGTGACTTTTTTCTAGGGGATTTGCATAATGAAGAACAGGTTTTGCAGTATTTAATTCATCAAAAGGAATCAGATGAAATCGAAGATGTGACAAATAAAGTTCTAGCGCAGATGATTAAAACATCTGACTGTTTAGCAGTACTATTTTGTAAGTATTTATATGATTTTGTCTAATTGCATCAAATGTATCATAAAATTGTCAGAGTTAATCACTTTATACCTATATACAGTGCTGCAGTTGGGGGCAAAATGCAGAAAGACCCTGTTCCCTAAAATATTTGCTTTGTTTTTTTGTTTATTTAAATTACAAAACTATTGCAAATGAAAAGTTAATTGTTTTAAAACCACCTTTTCTTTTGGTGAGTTGGGAGGAGGAGGGCTCACCAAAAGACCTCAAACCTCAGCCAACTGAAGTTCACCCAATTATTTTTTCCATCTACAGCACTGCTTATATACACTATTAATGAAGATTTTAAGGATGATTTGACATTTATTTTCTGTAGATGATAGTGGTAGCAATACTAGTAAAGCCATCTTAGAAGACTTAGAAGGAATTGATGATGATTGTGATCGGAACAATGTCCCTTTTGTAAAAATTGATGACAGCCAGTTGGAATCATTATATGGCATAAAACATCCACCTGCACTAGCATTTTATAAGAAGCAAGTTCCAAAGTTTTATGATGGTGTGTATCAAATTAAATCTCTTGATAATGCTTTCATTTTCTCTTGTTTGATCCTGTTGTAACAAATAAATATCACTTAAGATTATTTGTACAAAAATAAGTCTTTGAAATCCATCAATCAAACCTAAACAATGTATTTCATGAACCAGTGATTCCAGTGTGGGGGTATAATGTAGTAGGCAGTTATTTGATATAATTATTTCTGATTTCACCTTTGAAATCAGTTGCTGAAAATTAACCATTATGTGGTACCTGGAATGGTAGAACTATCATATTAGACAACCTAATACATCAACACTAAACATACACCAGTATAGTTGAAAGTGCCCAATCATTTGTGTGCAAGATTGTAAATTAAAGTGCTTTGAAACCCTTCGTGGTGTAGAATAAGAACTTGTTTTTTTTTTTTGATGAACATAACAGGTTGGGAGATAACCTAGTATAAACAGATTTTCTTGTGCTCATCATTATCTTTTTCAAATAAAACATTTAAAATATGCTTTTATTCCCTAGATTATACATATTTTAAACTGCAAAAAAAGTATCATTTTGGGGGGTAAAAGCAGATGCTTGGCTAAAATTGCTGAAATTAACAAAAGCTCAGAAACTAACACATTAACAGAGGCTGACATTAGTCTGTAAATTTTCAAATTCAGAAAAGTTGCTTTATGCATGACTTTCAAGTTACATTATTCAAGCCTATTAACTTTTTCATACCCTAGGAAACAGATTTGTTGCTTTATTTCCCTTAAAAAGTGTAATGTTTCAACCAATTGCCTTTTTGTTATATTTTTAATTATTTAGTGACTTTGGATGGAAAATGTTTGTTGGATATTATATAAATCAAAAAAGGCTCAGTTTTGTATGTCCAAACATAAAACTTCAAATGTTTTGACATTATGTGTTCTTTTTATAGCAAGATCTGTCATTCTATTTATCCATATGTTTGTTTACTTTAAATTTTTGATTTAATTTACTCTTCTGCACCATATATCTCAGTCAGACAGATCTCCATATGTTTTTGAAAAAAAGGACAAGGGTTATATATTCAGCACACATTATGTTTAAAAAATAAAATACATATGCATACATTAAAGTAGATTGCATGGTTCAAACCTGGAGTTTTGTTCCTCCTGCTCTTCCTTGAAATGACAGACCTTTGTTCTCTGTTCATACCTTTATTAAGACCTGCACTGAGTACACTACTGTAAAGTAACAAGCTTGCTATAAACAGCTCAATTAGAAGTTTGTAGATGTATAGCAATGCAATAGTCAGAGTCTTAAGAACAGCACTGTAAGTTGCTATAAAACTCTCTTGCATGCTTAAAATTTCAATACAAAATGAAGTTCTAATTTATTCCAAATAATTTTTCAGAAAGAACATAAAAAGTGTCTTGAAGAGTTTCAAGATAATTTTTGTTGTTTTGCAGCTGCTAACTCTTTCCACAAAAATGCATCTTAAATGAAGAAAAGAGCACATGTGTTTTTACTTTTTAGAGTGAAATAAAAACTTTGTTAGTAGCTCGCTCTTCGAGAAGTTTATTTATTTATTTTTTGAGTTAACTTATATATATATATATATATATATATATATATATATATATATATATATATATATATATATATATATATATATATATATATGTATGTGTGTGTGTGTGTGTGTGTGTGTGTGTGTGTGTGTGTGTGTACCTAACAAAACTCATGTTGTGAAATCAATACCTGGAATGATGTCTGATAATGCTTTCTCGTGATTAACATTTTAGTTGTTATTTTCAGGTGATTTATCAAATGAAGAAAATGTCTTGCGATGGTTGTTAGAGCAAATGTCATCTGAAGAAATTGAGGATGTGTCAACTCCTGTATTGCAGCAAATGATTAAAAACACAGAATACCTGAGTGTACTATTTTGTAAGTCAAGTTTTCATGAACGGAAAATTTACTGGTTAAATAGATCAAAATGTCTTCTACAGTTTTTTATTACCAAAACTCCACATGAGTGCTTGATCCTTGCAGTGAATTTCTTATTCAATATTTGTTTTCCTGTAAAAAAAAATTAAATCTTCAGACATAATTCTTACTCAAAAATATACTTTATTTCCATTTAGAAAAGAGATGACTGCTTAAATAAAATTTATTATCAGCATGATTTACCCTCTAGCTGCTAACTTATTTAAATATTAAAATTCAATACAATCATTGCTTTTTCTTTTAGCCTTTAAAAAGTTAATTTTTTACACATTGCTAAATTTTGCACTGTAATTCTATTTAGGATTTACACTTTTTGAAAGTATCTTAGATGTTCTAATTTTTCAGAAGGAGCATTGGAAAGCTTGTTGGAATTTGGATATGTTGAGGAATTGTATTTTTAATCCAATTTATGTTGTACAATCAAAAGTTATACTCTTACCAAAAATGAAAAATTATTGATCTTTTAATATACTTTTATTTTCAGACGATAAAAGTGAAAAATCTGCTAAAGTTATTAAAGAGTTGGAGAATATCGATGATGAAGCTGATCAAAGAAATCTCCCTTTTGTAAAAATTGCAGATGACGAACTAGCAAAGTACTATGGCATTGATGATGAGCTGCCAATTCTAGTTTATTTTGAAGGTGAAATCCCAAGCATATATAGAGGTAATATTAGTGAAGCATGAAGCATTTAAAATGTACTTTTTGATAAATACGAGGGCAAATCAAAAAGTTTTTGCAAATATTTTGTTTTCCAGCTAAAATATGGCTGTGAATACAAAGTAAACATATACATTCCCAGGAATGACCATCCCTTGAACCATACCAGCCGTATCTGCCTTTTGCTCTGATGAGCGGAGCTACTATCAGTCATTTAAGATGACAGCTGTTCTTTAGACGTCCACTGCTTATGAGCAGCGAAGTGTTATTCATTTTGTATGGAGCAAGGGACAAAAGCCCATAGAAATTCACAGGGAAATGCACCTGCAATCCAGACCTTGCCCCTTGTGATTTTTACGATTTCGGTCCACTGAAGAAGTTTCTGGTAGGACAGAAGCCAAAGACGCGGTCTGAGGGGGATTCCACAGGCAGCCGGAAGAATTCTACCACAAGGGGATCTCTAATTTAGTGCTGCGTTGGGACAAATGTCTGAACCAGTGTTGTGACTATGTGGAAAAATAATGTAAGGTACGTAGTAAACTACGTATATATGCAAATACCTGTATGTACCTGTTTTTGGTGAATAAAAAGTAGGCTCAAAGATTTCTTGATTTGCCCTCGTAGTTGAAAGCCTGAAAAGTGCTCCAGCTCTAAAGAATAATTTCCCTTAAATATTTAGTAATCTCAAAAAATCAATCAAAGTTTTCTTTCAAAACTTAAAGAGAATATTGCTGTTTTGTTTAGAGTAAAAACTTTCAAATGTTTTAAATGAACTACTTAGATAATGTATGAAAAAAATATTTTAAAACTTCAATTGATATTTTTAATTACATTAACATTTTAATTAACATTTAAGCCAATTGGAAACCATAATCAGAAAATTACTTCACTTCCTAAAATTAAGTGTAATGTTTTATTTTCTGAGGTGTCTTAATTAAAACTAGATGTGGTTAAAATATGAGTGTTACAGTAAGTAAGCTACATTACTGTTTCAAAGAATAAGGATAAGGACAAAATACATATTTAGTAATGATTTGCAAGCATTAAAGCAACTTCAGGTGATCAACCTGCATAATACGGCATTTATAATTCTTGAAAATCAAAGTGACTGCCTGTGAGGCGTGTGAAGACGTTTTTCTTATCTTTTGTTTAATCATGTTTTTTACATGTCCCTTAAGAATCATCTAAGTACAGTCAATTCACGTTAACTCAAAGTCCAATAACTCGACTCTATTACTATAACTCAAAGTTTTTATCAAGTCCGGATCCCTTTGTCTTTGATTCCTCGCTAATTATTTTCGAAGTTAACTTCCTTTAACTGGAAGTTTTTTCAAAGACGACTCCAAATTTATTTCGAAAGAACAAAAAAAAAAAAAAGGAAGAAGCAAGTGACTATGAGTGGAAAATTAATTCACCTTCACTTACAATTCCTGCACAATAGACCTCTAAAGCAAGACGAGCACCAAGCCAATGTGCGATAAAGGAGTTACACATGCGGAAATGAGTTAGCTTATTTTCTTTTGTTGTACTGTACTTTTCACACTTTGACATGTTGCTGGACTACGAATTGCTTTTAAGCTGTCAAGTCATTTGATTGTACCTTTATTCAAAGGCTGACCTAAGTTAAGCTGCATTCACCTTCATTTTTTAGTTCAGTCATTTGCTGATAAGTTCCTGAGAGACAGACTGAGCTCTATTAAAGATGTCTAAGCAAGTACTCTGTCAGTTATATTAAAAGAAAAAGAGAAACTTCTAAAGCGGTAGAATCCATGAACCCTAATTTGAAACAAATGAAAATGTGTACCTTTCCTGAAGTAGAATCAGCTCCATTCAAGAGGTTCCAGCAGTATCAAAATCAAAACCATGCTTTTGAATTTTTTCTCTCAATATTTTTGATTAAATTGTGCATATTGTGCTTAAAACTTTTAAGTTCTGTAATTTTGTCTGTTATATGTATATATTAATTAAAATATTCGATGGTTTTTAATAATGTCAAAACTAGCGGTAAGTCAAACTTCCGATAAGTTGAAGTTTTTAGTCGGTCCCATTAGATTCGAGTCATCGCGAATTGACTGTATACAAAATATGTTATAACTTCAATTGTAACCTAAACATGATATTTTTTAAAAACTGGATTTTCTTACAAAAGCTTTTTCTTTGAACTATTCTTTTGTTATTGTGTAAATTTTATTTATTTATTAAGGATATTTGTTGCAGGCGATTTGACAAATGAAGAAGAAGTTCTTGATTATCTGGTGAAACAAATGGAATCTGATGAAATTGAAGAAGTGACTGACCGGCTTTTGGAAATAATGATCAACAAACATAATCTCCTTGCAGTTCTTTTTTGTATGTATGATAAGACATTCCTGAGTTTTATTGTTTTCCTTAGTTTTTAATTTCAGTCAAAATAACTTTTTTTTTCTATTCAAATATACAGGATGTTCGATTTTAACCTGCAAGACCTTTATTTTCACAACTGTTAGCCCTAAATGTATACTTCAAACTGCAAAAATGTTCAAAATCAGCTGTAGAGTTAAGATATTGAAAGTTTGAAGCAAGAATAACCTGAAAGACCTTTATTTTCACAACTGTTAGCCCTAAATGTATACTTCAAACTGCAAAAATGTTCAAAATCAGCTGCAGAGTTAAGATATTGAAAGTTTGAAGCAAGAATAAAAATGAGTCAAAAATAGAAAATTTAACTTTTTGTATGGGCCCTAGGTTCCCTAAGTAATATTCCCATTGAGAAATAATCTCCATTGAAAACTATTACTAACACAAACAACTTGACATTAATGGGACCAAAACTCAAGGAGATATTCCAGTTCAAAGTTTAAAGGGAACATACAGAAGATAAGATTGGAACTTATCGCCCTTTCAGAAGAATGACAGGTCATCAAAGTAAGAAGAACAAGGTATTTATAATTTTCATTGCTATTCAGAAGTACCTCGAACAATTTGAAAAACCGCACTCTATGCACACATATAATTTTAAACCCCTGTTAACCGCTATATTTCCCCCCAAAAGGTGTTATTGACAACGAGTGAAAAGTGGTGTAAGTCGCAAAACGATGTGCTACATATCTCGGTGAATATTGGTCGTACTAATTTCAAACTTTTTGTGTTGGAATTATTTTTCAATGGAAAATAATTCCCTAAATATAAGCAGGGGTGGGCACTCCTGTAAGTGTAAGCCCCCCCCCCCCCCCAAATGTCGTAAAGACCCCCCAAAAGCAAGAGCTTCATATCAAAAAGTAAAAAATACCCCTCAAAACACCCCCCTAAAAATTTCAATGGCACAGTCTGCACAATGACCCCTCCTTTCGTGGGCACCCTGATATAAGTTAGGGGACCTGGGGCCCCTATAAAACGATAAATTTTGTATTTTTTGACATTTTTATTTCCGCTTCAAACTTTCAATATCTTCACTCCGCATCTGATTTTGAACATTTTTGCAATTAGAAGTATACATCTTGGACTAACGGTTGTGGAAATAAAGGTCTTGCATGTTAAAACGGAGCAACCTGCATATATATATATATATATATATATATATATATATATATATATATATATATATATATATATATATATATATATATATGTAGTTAATAATTATAATAAAAGTGAAAAATATTGAAAAGACCACACCAAAAGCCTATAGATGCACAATGCAATAAAACTAAAAAGCCAAGTAAATATAAAATATGCTAGCCAAATACCAAATATTAAACAAATTATATAAAAAATAATGATGATAAAAAGGAAAATTGCAAATAGCTATTTAATAGGAAAAGACAAAGTATGAATCCAGAACTCATCAGCCGTTGAGGATTCAATAAATATGGTCAAAAGACCAAAGAATTTAACTATGAACTAAAAGAGAATGTTTAAGCTCCAGTACATGCAATATATAGTCACATTGGACAAATGCACCACATGTTAAACTACAAACAATAAACAAGAGCACAAATCTAAAACTAAAAGCAGGGGGTTTCGCCTTGACTAATTAGGAAAACAAGTTCTGATAATTAGCCATCCACAGGACAGTACCTGCCAATAACAAAATTATCTTACCTTGAGATCCATTTATAATAAACCCAATCCAATGCTCAACTTGACAGAATTCATTCCAGTTATCAATGTAAAATTACAAAACAAATCCATATCCAAAGAGATCAATCCATAAGCATGCCAGTCGTCCGTTTCCCACTTGTAAAATTCGTCCTCCCCAGCGATCCACAAAAAATGGGTTGTAACGGTTGTATTATATATTTACACAGTTAAACGGTTTCAAAAGAAGCGAAATGTTCATTGAAGGCAAATGTTATCTTAAGCAAATGTTTTCAACCATATTTTTAGGGAAGTTATTATTAAAAAGTATATTTTTGAGTACAGAAATTTCTTGATTAAATGTGGAAATGTTATTGCAAATTCTTTTTATTCTGATAGCTTGCGAAACAATGATGCCAATTAAAACCTTTTTACTTAAGCAGGAGGAAAAATCTTGTAAGCTGTTAACTGTGAAATTAAATTCACGTCTTTTATCATAGATTGTAGTGTAACAATTTGATTCAATTTGTATGTTAATATACAGGAAATTGAA
Organism: Uloborus diversus; assembly: GCF_026930045.1. Taxonomy (NCBI): domain Eukaryota; kingdom Metazoa; phylum Arthropoda; class Arachnida; order Araneae; family Uloboridae; genus Uloborus; species Uloborus diversus. Next base: position 168,673,731 of record NC_072733.1, read on the forward strand.
GTTATTTTGATTAAAACTAGTCTTTTTGAGCGTTAATGAATTATGATAAATAGTTTTGCTAAGTTCAGAAAAATTTATACACAATAGGTCATCGATGTATCTGCAACAAAGAGGTGCAGAAGAAGAATTAACAACTAAAAATATTCTCTCATATTATAAAAGAAAAAGGTTGGCTAATGTAGAGCTAAAATTAGCTCCCATTGCAATGCCATTAATCTGAAGAAAACATGAATTACCATTTTTGAAAAAATTATTCAAAATACGAAATTTAAATTAAAATATAATTAAAATTAAAGCATTTCATTAAAATCAAGGGAGTCCTTAACCGAATGAAAAAGTTCTGAAAGAGAGGATATTTATGTTTTAGAAACGAAGAAGGGACACCTCTGTTTAAAGGACAAATTGTCTGGTCCCATTAGTGTCCCTCACTGAGAGGTTCTACTGTATATATATATATATATATATATATATATATATATATATATATATATATATATATATATATATATATATATATATATATATAATGTGTATATATATATATACATACACTGGTGTCCAAAAGTTAAGTATAATTGCTATTTATGTGAGTAATAAGAGAAATATACATCGAAATAGGGGGAAAGGTGATATGTGAGTGGCAACATGGTTACAAAATAAGGAAACTACTCAAAAAAACGGTAATATTTACTTTTATCATCCCAAAAAATAGTTTAAATGAAAATTAGGCATATGAGGAGTTGACTCTTTGCACAAAAATTTTTCTTTAAAAGATGATGCTGAAGTTCAATAGTGTGTATGGCCACCTCTGACTCCCAGGCACGCTGCACAATGATTACTCATACTTTCTATGAGGTGGTGGATGAGTTGTGGGCTTAAACAGTTCCAAGCATGCTGGAGAGCTCTTTTTAGCTCCGGAGCGGAGCATGGCAGGAGTGAACGGGCTGCAAGTTGTCTCCCGAGCCTATCCCAGGCATGCTCGATAGGGTTCAGATCAGGGGAGTTCGCAGGCCACGTCATTCGCTGTATATTTTCTGATTCGAGGAAGTCATCGACCACAGCCGTTCGGTGACATGGCTTGTTATCGTCCATGAATATGAACTCAGGACCAACAGCACCTCGAAACAAGCAAACATAAGGCTCAAGAACCTCGTCTCTGTATCTTTGACCAGTGACTGAGCCTGTCTCAAAAATATGGAAGTCGGTGCGGCCATCCAACATAATGCCCGCCCACACCATTACTCCTGCTGGCACAAAGTGACGTCTTTCTCTTATGTTTTGCGGTTGGAAACGAGTCCCCTTTTCTCTCCAGATTGTTACCTGATGAGAATCACTCTGTAGAGTAAAGCGGGACTCATCACTGAACATCACATTAGCCCACTGTCCCAGACTCCAATGCCGATGTTGCAAGCTCCAGTTTAAACGAGCGCGTTTATGCGCTGATGTGAGAGGAATGCAAACTGCTGGTCTTCTGGCATACAGACTGACATGATTGAGTCTCCTGTAAACAGTTTGCCTCGAAATTGTTATTCCTGTGACGGCACTGAGCGCCGAACCCAGTTCTTTGGCACAGCTGTCCCTATGACGTCGTGCAGAAATTGCCAGAAAACGCAATTTCTGTACGATTGTGACTCTTGGTCGACTTGGTACTGGTCGGCGGGTAATATCTCCCGTATTTGAAAACCTCTGCCACAGTCTCGAGATTACACACTGAGGCACATTAAGAATACGAGACACTTCAGTTTGTGATCGTCCAGATTCTAGCATTCCAAGGATTCTTCCTTTCGCAAGCATGTCCAATTGGCGTCTTTGTGCCATTATTATTTCTGTTTCACCAGATCCAATTGCATGAAACGTGCCTGAACTCTCTAAAGCGTGCGAGCTGTTTTATCCACATTCCGAAACGCGCACGTAATTCGCGCATGACACCATCGACTATACAGTAAAACCTGTAAAGTTGACCACCCTTGTAAGTTGACCACCTGTCTATGTTGACCACTTTTGTCGGGAACGGAATTAGTCATATCTCATATAATGAAGGAAAATTTCTGTAACTTGACCACCTCTCTATCTTGACCACCTGTCTATGTTGACCACTAATGTAACGCAAATTTGGTTTGGAGTATTGTAAAAAGCCCTTTGTAAGTTGACCACTTGGTTTATTTTTTAAAACTTTCTTCAGAAAATTACTTTATTTTATTATTTATTATTATTATTATTATTATTTTTATTTGATAGCTTTCTAAGAATGTTTTTAATGTTTTGATGACAGACTAGCATTTTACTAACTAAACAGCAGCATAAAGCGTATGTTGCTCTTTATTCTTCAAACTTGTTTTTTCATTTGTTGTTCTATTTGAGATAGCTTTTTGTATTCTGTTCAATGAAAATAGGTGTCAGTATAAAAGTTTAAAATATTTTCTTTCAGTTGCAATATGTTATGGCAACACAGGAATTGTGCAAAAAGAGCTGACCCGGTTATATATATATTTTGCCCCCCCCCCCTCTCCCTGCAACAAAATACGTAGAGCCCCTCCCCTAGTGGCCAGCAGTGTCTATTTTTAAAGTGCATAAGTCTTTAATGCTAGTTTTTTTTCCATTTTTTCTTCAATTTCTAGGGCGGTTAGCCCCTTGCACTGCGGGTACACAGATCTGGGCCTGCTAATGAGTAAAGTTACATGTTTTCTGGTGCAAGGGATTAAGAGATAGGACATTTTAATTTTGCCTTTATGAACTGGGGGAGAGTGAGTCGTGTTTATTGCTCTTGGTGCTATAAGTTGTACAAAAAAGGCTTGAAAACGAAACTTAGTTTAACTTGAGATTAATAAAAAGTATGAAATATTAAAATTAATTGAAAAAGGTGAAAAACAGAGAAAATTAGTTGGCATATGTGGAATTTCTAAACCTACAGTGTCTAATATAGTTAAAAACAAGGAAAAAATAACAAAATTATTTGAATAGTATTTTTAATTATTGTTTCACTTTCAATAATGTTAAAACACTGAAAGTGAGTTGAACAGAAAGAGTAAGGGTGAATTCCCTCAAAAAATGAATACATGCTGCAAGAAATGACAAAAAAAAAAAAATATTACCACCCTTTATAAGTTGACCACCTGTCTAAGTTGACCGCCAAAGTGCTGCAACCGCGAGTGGTCAACTTACACAGGTTTCTCTGTACTATTTTGCATAAAAAATATTGTTTCTTCTTCAACCAATGAATCTCCATAAGTAACTCTATATAATTTTACGAAAATTTACAGCTTTATCTCGCATTTTATGAATTATGCTTAACTTTTGGACACCAGTGTATATACACATATATATATATGTGTATATGTTTATATATATATATATATATATATATATATATATATATATATATATATATATATATATATGTATATATATATGTATATATATATATATATATATGTATATGTATATATATATAGAGAGAGAGAGATAGTATAACTTCGATTTTTTGATAATCGATTTAATGATTTCTTCAATTTAATGATACATTTCACTAATCGAATTCAACCACATTGAAGGTATGCTCATCGATTCAACAATAACTTTTTCCAGTCCCTTGACAGTCGTTACATTGGGGGTTATACTGAAAAGTATTTTGGAAGTGTGTCAATGCTGTGGTTGAGATTTGAAATTAAAATTAGCTCTTTTATATCACAAAGCTGAAACATTCAAAAACTCTTAGAAATTTTCTGTCTTAGAGTACGATATTATTCTAAAACGGTTGTAAGAATTATAAAAATGCCTGGTTCCTGCAATATTGTTTCTGCTCCTAAACACTAAACCAACTAGATTTCCCCAATGTAATAGGAGGATTGAGAAAAATATTCTTTTCTTTGCAGATTATTTCTCTAATATAGTTTGCAGGGTTAGGAAAAGTTCTCATTTCTATGATAAGATTTCTTTCTAACTTGGAGACAGAAGCTCAGTCTTGGAGGGAGCTAGAACAAAGCAAAAAAGCTCCTCCTTATGACATGGTACCTTTTTTTCTGTGACTGATGAGATTAAGAAAAAGTGGTCTCCCTATGAACTCATTTGTGCTTAACATGGTTCAAAAAGGGGAGAAAATGTTCCTTCTCATAATAGTATAATGTCCTGGCATAATCAAAAGATTGGGGAAAAATCCTTGCTATGACAAAATTGTACAATATGAAGCAAAAACTACCATATATTTTTGTATATAAGCGGAGATTTTTTTAAAATCTGCTAATTTTGTAAAAAAATGTTGGCACGTCCTTGATGCCTGCACTAGCGATTAGTCATTAAATACTGCCAAATATTGCACTTCTTACTAATGTATTCTATATTTTTTTAAGAATTAATAAGCTTTTAATTAAGTGTGCTGTTTTGTTTTTGGTTTTTAAAGTATAATTTGGTTTGTTTGTTTCATTAGAGCCATAGCAAAATGGCAAGCAGCCATGTTGTTGTTATAAGTTTTGTTGAAATGTGATGTCCTGCAGCTGAAAAATTGTTTCCTGAAATTGAAAATTAGGCAAGCACAAATCAGGGTTTAAGCTGAGTTCAAAAGTTATTTAGCATCCGAGCTGAAATTGAGAACCAAGTTTTCACAAAATACTGAAATGTTACATGTTTTATCTTTCTAAAGACCTTAGTGTGTTTCATCACCAGTTAAAAATTAAACTCAAATTTCGTTTGTGATATCTTTAAAGAAATAAATACAGTAACTTTTTTTTAATGTAAAATAAACAATTGTGGATTATGTTTACCACTAAGAAAAACATATATTTGGTTTTTAAAGCGTTGCAATTCCCTTCCTTCCAATAATGCATTTATTAGAGGGACATAATACCCATTAGGACTAGGTGTTATTGAACTTAATAGTAGTTTAAACATCTTATCTAACATTTTAAAATGCGTTTTTTTTTTAAACTAATTCATTTCTTATTTTAGCAAAAAAGCCAAAATGCTTTGCTTTATTTTTGTATTCAAGATAGTATTTTTGTATTTTTTCAAAAATGCGACTGTAGCAGAAACCCTGGTACAAAACAACATATTTAACTTTGAGTTGCTAACAAAACAGGGAGGGAAAATGTGATTGTTTCAGATAAGGTTACGAGAGTTATAATTATCACCATTTAGTGTCTGCCATTAAACTTCACAACAACTTTATTGGGTAATATTCCAAGTGTTTTACAGTGTTACAACTGTTTTACAGTGATGTTTTCCCCTCATGGGGAGATGTTTGAACATTTCAGTTTTTTGAAATCCTTTTAAAAATTTGTGGACTGAACTGGTTTTGATACTGGACGCTTCATGTATGGTAGTTGGAAAATATCTGTTAGCATTATATACAAAAATAAGTTATAAAAGTTTTCATAAAAAGAAAATCACTTTTCTTTTGCTTACAAGGGGAAACTTTACTGAAAAATAAGTACTGGAATTTTTTATGGCAAGTTATAAATATATAAAGAATCTTTAGCTTGCTATGAAATTTCCTGAAATTTAAAAGGTTTTTGAAGTTGTATGAACAGGGTTCGCCAATATATATCACAATATATATCTGATATTTATTTTTTCAACTATGGTATTTTAAATGTAAAAATTATATTAATCATAGTAATAATGTTCATTTTTTGTTAAAAATAACTGAAAAGTCATGTACTATATTTTTATGATGTATTAATACATCATCAATGTAACAAAGTAAGGAAAAAAAATGTCTTGTGACTGCACCGACTAATGCATATTTTTTATTTCTTAATCATATTACTGTGTAAAAGTGGCTAACAAAAGAAAGATGAGTAAAACTGCTATTGCTAAATTAACACCATTGAAATTGATAAAAATGTTAAATGAAATATTTGATATAAATAATGGAAAAAACCTTAATTTTAAGTCTACACATTGTAATAACAATATAAGAAAATAAAGAGTGATTTGAGGATGCATTTACTATTTTGAAGACTTTAGTTTGTGCTAATTGAACATATCGGAGAACCCTGTGCATGAAAATAGTGAACATCAGGCATACAAGGCAGTTATATTTAATTACATGGATGAGAAAAAAATGTTGCAAATGCTTTTATTTTTTTCAGATGACGCTTCATCAGACAGCCAAGTTCTTAATGAACTTGAAAAAATTGATGATGAAGCGGATCAACAGGGTATTTTGTTCCTAAAAAACTAGTGACTTAGCTGCTGCTGAAAAATATGGAATAGAATATTTGCCATCATTGGTATTCTTTTATAAAAAAATGCCAAATGTTTATTCAGGTAAGAATTTGAAGCCTTTTCAGTAACACTATTGTTTTTATTTATATAAATATGTTATATTTTCCCATCTAAATATTTTATATAAATTTGGGATTGAAAATGCTGTGATAGTGTGTGTATATAGAAATAAAAATAAAAATACATAAAGGTTTGGTTGGTTTTGTTTTTTAACAATTTCTATGTTAAAGGTAATTTTAACTTCAAAAGTTAAAAAAAACTTTACGATTGCATTTGAGTATTAGAGCTAAAATAATTCTTTCAGTGGATACCTTTGAATATTGATTTCTTCATGATAAACTACAGATTAAAGAAGAGTGTGTAAGTACCACAAATTCACATACAGAATAGCACTGGGCAAACGCAACAACTGCTACAATGAAAAGAAATAAACAGAAGTTTGTACCTAAAAATAAAGCTGGGACTTCGTCTTTGTTACTAGAAGCCAAGAGGCTATCAATAATAACACTCCACTGGACCTTCCAGCACATGCAAAATCTTACCTTAAATTTCAAGTAGACAAAACAATTCCATATCCTACATAAAATGTTTAAATTCCAGTCATATTAAAAAATCATAGGCGTCATTAAAAAAAATCAAAAACGGTAAGACAAAGTCCAAAAAAACAGGTACGGTCATCTGTTAGAACAGATCAAGTATTGCATCCATAAAAGCAATCCACGTGCGTGGTTTCTTGTGGTTGTATCATAGTCTTGAACAGTTAAATGGTTACAGAAAAGCTAATGTTCATTAACGGCTATAATCGAAAAAATATTTTTGACAAGATTAATTGTAAAACTAGGTTCAATGTGGTTATTTCTAAGCAAAGAAATTTCTTTGTTGAAGGCAGGGATTGCATTGCAAATTCTTTTAATTCTAATAGCTTGGTAGACAATAATACCAATAAAGCCTTTTTACCTAAGCATGAGGAAAAATCTTGAAGGCAGTTAGTTAACTTTTAAACTGAAATTCAAGTCGCTTGTCATAAATCATAGTATCACAAATGAAGCAATTGAAGTCTGATAACAGAGACAGAACCCCAGCTTTATTTTTAGGTATTAGCTTCCTTTTATTCTTTTCCATTGTAGCAGTTGGTGCGTTTGCCCAGTGCTATTCTGTATGTGAATTTTTTTACTTATACACTCTTCTTTAGTCTGTAGTGTTAAAATTTTTTGGTTTTTAAACCATAAGATGGAGTTTCCACTGCTGATGAGTACTGGCTCTGTCACTTGAATCATTTCAACTTGAATCATGTAAAAGAGCCTCCCGTCTTATACTCAAATGTAAAGATTCAGCATGTAAAAAAAATCATGCAAAAATGCTGTGTGTATGAGAGCTTTTATGAAGTCCTATTAAATAGTTTATACCAAAAGTATAAAAGTTTAACTATTTTTGCATATATATGTGACTAAAAAGAATGGTCTAAGTATTTTTGGGGGTTAAAAAATTATTAAAAGTTTCTATTAAAAACTTATGACAAACAACTCTAGTGGAGCATTAGTTTTAATGTTTTTTTCAGTAAAATTTTAATGATTAAGAAAATTATGTCTTTTGAATTTGTCTCATTAACAATGCACTTTTTTTTTTTTTTGTCTCTGTCTGTGTGATGTCAAATATGCCCAAAAAGTTTTTATCCCAAAATTAATGCTGAAATTTAAACGAACAGACATGTTTGAAAATAAGATTTGTTTTCACTTAATGTGGAAAAAAATATTTCATTGTGCCAGACTACGTTTCATGAAATCGCCTGACAAAACATCCCATTTTGCAAAGTTATTTTGTTTTCTTGCAGTTTATGCACCTTCCTACTAAGAAAGACCAAGTCTTAGAAACGATTTATGTCTCTCTCATGATTATCTTGACACAGATCAAATTCTTCTCCTCGGGTAACATGAGAATTTTCTATTACATATTCAGACATACTCAACCCTATAGTCAGACATAAGCAATCAGCGTTTTTTCATTATCTTTTTAGATTTTAAAGAGTTCCCTATATGACTCTTTGAGATAAAAAATATGCTTTTTAACATTATAGGTGACCTTCGTGAGGAAGAGGAGGTTTTAAAATGGTTTGTTGACCAACTCACAAAAGATGAAATTGAAGACGTAACAGAAAAAATGCTGTTACACTTAATTGAAACATCACCAACTCTTGCTGTTCTTTTCTGTAAGTTTTGCTGTTCTTTTCTGTAAGTTTTTAATGTCACATCTATTAAGTTATATTTATAAGTTACAATTATTATGCATGGCACCAAGAACAGAGTATCTTGCAAGGATTTTTCATACCAGAAACAATTAACTTATTATTCTTCCATAATAAATTTATTATGCAAAAGTCATTTTTTCAAAACAATATTTTGTAGTCTAGATTCATGTAAAGTAAGCAACTTAATATTTTCAATACCATGTAGGCATAATCTTGCATTTTTTGGTATTTTTGTTAAATATTTATTTTTTGAATATTTTTTCATAAATTATAAACAGGAATAATAATAATGAAAAAAATCTGAAAGGATTTAGGGTAACAAAAGTTATAACTCAGAACATTTTCCTCAAAATAGGTCAAACATTAAATTATGAAACAATTGCATTTACAAATGAAGCATGTATTACTAAATCTAGTTTTTCACTTAAAGAGTTTATTTGTTGGAATGTAAAATATTGCACTCTATTAAGCTGCCCTTTATGCTTTTAAAAATTTCTCCAGACATGATTCTATTATGCTAATTTATTTAAAATCATTCAACTACCATGAAAGTATGTAAAAACCTAATGATTTTATTTCTGAATGTTATTTCATAAATTCTAGAAATGGGTTCTGTTTTCCAAAGACAAAATTTGAACCATCTTCATACTTTTGTAATTAGTATGTCATAAAATCTGTCCAAAGTTCAGTTCTTAAACAAATAAATTGAAAATTGTATTCTTATTAATAGATGATGCAGATTCTCCTAAAAGCTTCACAGTTCTAAAAGAACTTGAAAAAATTGATGATGACTCGGAGAAGTACGACATTCCATTCGTTAAAATCAGCGATGTCAGCCTTGCCCAACAGTTTGGTTTGAATGATGAACTTCCAATACTGCTATTTTTTGAAGATAAGATCCCATCAGTATTTGAAGGTAAGTAATTGTCCTTTTACCTAGCCCCTAAAAAAATTTAATAAAGAGGAAAACATATGGCACAAATTGTGACAGTAGAAATTTCATTCCCCTGTTTTGAATTTATAGGGACTTCTGTTCATTGAACTAAGCTATCATGCAAAAAATTAGTTTTCTTCTATGGTGCATTTATGTAATACCAGACATGTTAAATATATTTTCTCTAGCATGGTTTTCTTATGTGTTATTTTTTTTATTCATTAAAGTCATTACGTATATGTTATTGTAATTTTATGTTCCATTCAACTTACCTTAAGTGATTTCTTGGTGCAAATTTCAATCTTATAAAAATCTTAAATCCACTTAACCAATGTTTATTACATTTGAGCTCACTGCAGCGACTGTATACTAGCCTGTTATAGCTAGGCTGGGATGATAAAAGATATGAAACTAACTTTGAAAAGCACTGAAGAATATTATGCTTTGTATTGTAATAGTACCTAAATCATACAAAATTATTGAAGAATGTGAAATATCAAAACAATAAAACCTGTGCATATTTTCTCCAAAAAATTTCAATTCAACCTTTATTATCAGCCTTATTTCAACCTTATTTATGAGCCCCAAAATAAGACTCATTTGCATTTTATTTTATTTTTTTAAGAAAAATTGATTGTAAATGTAGCAGTTTCAACCATTGTTAGAATGTTCCTTACTATTTATAACAGCATACTTATTATTGAATGAATAAATATTAATGAGTAAAAAATATTTGAGTCATACTTACTTTTCAAGTTAATGTAAAAAATATTTTGTCCAACTAATCAAGCATTTATTTTTTTAGGTGACTTGATGAAAGAAGAAGAAGTTCTTGAATGGCTTGTGAAACAAAAAACTGAAGACAGCATTGAAGAAGTCACTGAAGAAATTCTTTTGAAGTTAATGAAGGACAGAGGATATGTATTAGCATTTTTTGGTAAGTTTCAAAAAAACTAATTGTTCTCATGCATCAATCAGAATGTGTTTATGTTTTTAGAATTGCTTTCTGCAGCATTTTGATATTATTGAAAAATACTTGGTTTATATATGTATAACTTTTTTTTTTTTTGACATGTGAAAGATATACAGGGTGTTTCAACTCTTGGGAAATTCTTTAAGAGGTGGTGATATATATCATAATATACACAAATTAAGAGTAAGGGGTGGCACTTTTCTTTTCTTTTTGAGCAATCACGAATTGCTGGTTGACCTAGCTTGATTAACCAGCCTTTTCGTACAGGTGCTTCTCCTGGAGGGCAGTGACCATGTACCCTGGAATTGTCTTCATTTATATCCAACCCTCTCGACTTTACACAATCCTCTTCAGTCAAAAACAGCTTCCAGCTTTTCTTAAATTCAAATTGCAGTTGTTTCTCTATTTAACGACACTCTATTTAATGACTTTCTCTATTTAAAGAGGACTTTTCACGGTCCCAGATGCTCCACTGTAGTTTTAGAAGCATTCTATTTAAGGACGATTTTTTGTGGTCATTTGAAAGTCGTTAAATAGAGAACCAACTGTGTGTGTTTTGCAATCATGATGAAGATAGGAGTCGTTTGTAGAAACAAGAAATCCAACAAGTAGGTTGCTATCACAATTCAACATTGTGGAAACATAATTTGAATTCAAACCTCAAAATTCAAATAAATGCCTAGGACTGGACGCTTGATGTTGTTTGCTGGATGTTTTTATTTATTTATTCAATTCTTTTTTGATAGTGTGTACTTCAGAAGAGATATAGTTTATATAGTTAAATAATATTTTAAAAATCTACTTCCTATTTCTAAGCTTAGTAAATTTTATATTACAGCTCCAAATGAATGTGAAATTTGTGAAACAATTCTTCATGAATTAGAAAATATTGATGATGAAACTGATGAAAATGGTATATTACTAGTAACAACTGATGATATGAATGTAGCCATTTCCAAAGCCAATGTAACAGACTTTCCAGCATTAGTTTTATTTAGAAATGAGGAACCAGTTCCATATACAGGTAAGAGTGTAGTGCAGTAATCATATTTTCTTCAACTCTAAGTACAACAAATTTAATAAGTGAAAGAAGTGTTTTTAGAATGAGATATTCGAACAAAAGCAATTCATTTGTACGTTGTTCTTGTTCATTAGTAAAGTTATTAAGTAAATAAGACCTTGCTAATGTAAAATATTTTGGAAGCAATTTAAATACACTGAGATGAGTGCAGTTTACCCTCAGTTTTAAAATGTATTGTTATAAAGCTTCTTTTATTACTTCACGTACAAAAAACTTGTGGTAAAATATATTATTTGGAAAGTGCAGCAAAATCTCACTTGTATATCCTGCTTCAGTTTGAAATTTAGAATTTTAACTAGCAAGGACCTGAATTAAAAATGAAATTACTTTTTTCAGTCAAATAAATAAACAATACAAATGTAAAATAATTTTTGAAAATTCTATTTTAAGCAAATTTATAATTTACAGACAATTGGTAGTGTTCTACGGTTGTAACAACGTGAATCACAAATAAAATCGCACACATGTTTTGTTGCACAAGGTGCTATTTTAGACATAGTTTGCCATCCATTACTTACTTCACATTCTACATAACACATACAAATACTTTTAGACGAGAACGTTTTTTCAGTCAAAAAAATACATATATCTTTTCAAATTAATTAATTGTAAATTTTAAGTCTGTCTTTTTTATTCCTGGGCAGTATGAAATAGAGCTTCATAGTTATGAATTCATGTCAGACATTGTAGAAGCCTATTAAGGATGAGTAAAAGTTTAGCAAGGGGGTAAAGTTGTACCAGTCTGTTACATCCGTACTCCGTATTTGTTACAACTATGCTTACAATCCACCATTAAGTTTTTTTTTTTTTCACAAAATGTAAATATTTTAGGAATTGAATACTTTTTTTTTTTTTTTTTACTGAAGCATTATATCAGTTTGTATGAAATCAAAATGTATGTTAGCAAAGTTTTGAAAATTTAAATCAAAGTTGTAACAGTTGTTTAATTTAGAGTTTTACTGATAAACTTCAAATGTGCACTCGAATTTCGATGAAACTACAGTAACTAATTTCATACCATCTACTGTTATTGATCAATTTGAGATGAAGCAGATGGGAAGGCTAACTTGTTATAAATATGTATAAAATCACAACAGAAAATAGCTAAAGCCAGATTATTGGGCCCCAAAACATGCAACTTTCTAGCTAGGCAAATCTCCAAGTCTCAATCAGGGAAAATAAATTTTACATATCGTCTACTTTTTTTCCCCATACAGTAAGTGCTTCTTCAATTTTTCCAGTTGTGGTGCAACTATCTATAGGTAACAGCTATGTGAAATGCTAAGTCTCTTTGCAACATCAGTGAGGAAATAAATAGAAAGAGGGAAAATCTTTAACTATCAAATTACATTTCGGAAATTATTGTTGCAGTAGAAAAATCAAGTGAAAGAATAAAATAACCCCAGTTCTTTGACACTCTGCTTGCTGACATTATCCCTGCATGACAATCTCTTAAATGAGGAACTTGTTGAAAGCCACCATTTGTTGCAAATAGAATTTTATTATATATTATTTTCCGCATTTAATAAAACTTCATTGATTAGTATTTTGAATTTACTGACTGAATATTTCTCACAGGTGATTTAATGGATGAAGCTGCCATTTTAGCTTGGGTTACCAGTGAAGAGACATTAGACAGTCCGGATGCTATAGAAGAAGTAAATGAAAGAATGCTGGACAAAATGTTGAATGTTTCTCACTCACTTTGTGCACTATTTTGTATGTTTCATTATTTCTTTTGAAATACTTTAACATTCAGCTCATTTAAACTGTTTCTAATCAGATCAAACTATTTTTTTTCTTGCCCTGTTTAGTAATACTCTTTCGTTTTTACAACACAGTATTTTTGGGGCTATGTGCTTTCATAAAATATAAAGTAATGAAATATGAGAAATATTAAGGTGCAGTCTTTCCCTGTGTTGAATGGCTGCTAATAAATTCTCTATCTATCTTTTAGTTAGTTAAATCCTTTCTCTCTCCCTTTTTTTAGTGGTTATCCCATTAAATACCTTTGTGCAAGATTAAAATAGAAAGATTAGTCAACATGAATGATGCACTAATTTATATATATATATATATATATATATATATATATATATATATATATATATGTGTGTGTGTGTGTGTGTGTGTATATATATATGTATATATATATATATATGCAAGGAAAAATGGTTTCCATTTCAGGAAACCCGTTTTTCATAGCATAGCTCAGATAACTGTGAGCTTATAAGTAAAAGATGGACATAGTTTTCAGTTTAATTGAGTGCAGACCTAAATACAGGGCTTCTGAAGATATGAAGAAAATTAATTGTTTTTGTGCAAAAATTAAATTTTCATCTGGGCAAGTCCATCAGTCTCCATTTGCATTTGCTATATTTTGTTTACTTTATGTTAAGTAGCATGCATAGTTCAGTATTTAAAAATAACACTGAACTGTTCACATCTTTTGTAAAAGCTTATTATTCATACACATGTTCATTAATATTTAGTTTTTCACATTCAACATGTGTAGTAAATGGAAAGTAAAACATGTGAGCATTGTGCGGTACTTAGATGAAATAATCTTCAAGCGAGTGAGTGGACTGTAAGCGTTTATTGCAATGGACAGAATGACAGGTTTTACAATGGCGATTTTCTTATTGTACAAAAAAAAGGATTGCCATATGTTGGTGTGAATAGTTCTAAGAAAATAACTTCGCCACTGGCGATAAAGTTACAAACACTGAACATCCCGCCCGGCGTTGAAATATAACATTATTTCAAATTTTCAAGAAATTACACAAGACACAAAACAATTTTTAAACACAATAGATAATAGAACATTTTAGAAACATAAGAGAACAAATATGAAAATTACAATAAACTGATTTAGTTAGCTGGATGAAATTTGATTATCTGCAAGTGGCACAACACTAATTTTTGATATTGGTATTTTAAAAATGCCTTTGGCCGTACGTATTTCGGCAACTCTTATGTTTCCCTCTGGACCTGGAATTACCTTAACAATTCGACCCATTGACCAATTACCTAAGGGAAGTTGACTGTCCTTTAATAAGACTAACATGCCTGGAATTAAATTTTGCCCTTTAAACAGCCATTTAGATCACTGTTGTAAATGGCTCAAATAGCTATTTTGCCTATATTTCAAAATAGTTTGGACTATTTTTTGGGTTTTCTGCCACCTATTTAGCAGATTATCCCCTTAATCAACAAGGTTTGGTTCCGGAAGAGAATTGATCGGTTTTTCTATTAAGAAATGTCCTGGAGTTAATACTTGGAGATTGTCAGTATCAGTAGATAAAGGAGAGAGTGGCCTTGAATTGAGAATGCCCTCAATTTAGGTAATTACTGTTATGAATTCCTACAGCGTTAACTTTGTACAACCAACCCCTCTCTTCAAGTGATATTTGAAAGCCTTTACACCCCCCTTCCAAAAGCTACCAAAGTTGGGTGCTCTGGGAGGTTGAAATTTTCACATGATACCTTCTGATAGGTCTATAAAAGGATTGAGAAAATTTAACTTGCTTGTAGACTTGTAGGCATAACTGAAGTTCCCTTTTCCAGTGCCGATATTTCAGTTGAAAAATACCTTACCTGTAAATTTCTTAAGAGATGGTTTTCGGCATTTACATATTCTTCATGTGTGAGTGGACCTGTTTGTTTCACAGGAGACTTGCAGTTTCTGCTAAACCTAAAAATAAATGCTAGAATCCTAATTAATTTTTGAAAGTTGTTAGGGATATCTAATAATCTTTCAAAGAAGTTAGAGTCACTACTAGAAGTTAATGTCGCTTGGGAAATTAAGCTCCTCGGTGTAGAGTTGATTTGCCAAGTCAGTGGAATTTTTCAAAGTTTGCGGATCAGTTAAGTTCAGCTTGACAAGATTCAGACCATTCCACCACAGTTCACAAGTAGCAAGAGATTTGACATTCATCCCACGTGAAATCTTGTCGGCTGGATTATCCTCCGATAAAACGTGTGACCATTGGAAATTCTTGGTCATTTGCTGAATTTGTGATACCCGGTTGCTTACAAATGTTTTGAGTAGACTTGAAGATGTATTAATCCATGCTAGTGCAATAGTAGAGTCTGAATACAGTTCCACAGAGTCTATATGCAATTTAATAGCGGCTAGGACTTTTTGTGTAAGTTTGGATAGAAGCAAGCATGCAGAAAGTTTGAGACGAGGTATACTCATGAATTTGGTCCTGGAAACTCGTGATTTACTGCACAGAAGTTGCTTCTTTATTTCGTTGGTTTGGGAGACAGTTTTCACATATATAACTGCACCATAAGCCTTTGAAGATGCATCTGAAAAACCTTGAAGTATAAGAGACTAGGTGTCGGATTTTAAAATACATCTAGGCACTTGGATAGATTGTAACTCAGTGAATGTTTTGACAAAGTTGTACCATTGCTCGAAATTTCTGGAGGGAGCATTTCATTCCAGTTTAATTTAAGTAGCCATAATTGTTGCATAAATATTTTTGCCTTGGAGATGACAGGGCCTAAAAGTCCAAGTGGATCGTAGATGCGTGCAATTTCCAAAAGTACATCTCGTTTGGTGAAATTGCGATTTGGATTGTTGCTAACCTTGTACATAAATGAATCACTTGAGCTATTCCAAAGCATTCCTAATGTTTTAACTACAATTTCTTCAGAATTTCTATCCAGAGGAAATTCTTGAAGTTCGGTCTTAGAACCTTCGTTGCTGCAGCACTTGTGTAAATTCATGCCTCCTCTTTGGAGAAGTTGTGTCAATTCTAACTGAAGATTCAAAAACTCCTTCAAGTTGGAACTACCAGAAAGTCAGTCATCCGTGTAGAAATCTTGAAGAACGGCTCTGGACGCCAAAGGAAAGTCCTTTCCCTCATCCAATGCAAGTTGCTGTAAAACTTTCGTTGCTAAGTACGGAGCAAATGCAGTCCCATACGTGACAGTTTGTAACTAGTAAATCTTAGTTGGTGCAAATTCACTCTCTTTCTATAATATTTTTTGTAGCTTAGTTTGAAAAGAATCTACTTCAATCATCCTGAACATTTGTTTAATGTCAGTGGTAAATGCGTAAATATACTTTCTAAATCTAATTAGAATCGAAAAGAGATCTTCCTGAATTACCGCTCCTTCACTCAATAAATCATTCAAAGAATGCCCACTGGTTGTTTTTGTACTTGCGTTGAAGACTATACGCAATTTAGTAGTTTTGCTGTCTGGTCGAAAAATACCCTGATGAGGGAGATAGTACCCGTTATCTGTTCCCTTATCTTCTTTTATTTCTTTCATGTGATTCAAAGTTTTGTATTCGTTAAGAAATTCTGTATACCGCGCTTTCATAGCCGGATCCCGTTCTAATCATTTCCATAGTTGATTTAACCTTCTAGATGCCGTTTGTTTAAAATTTCCTAGCATGACCCCAGAACATTCTGGCTTGAATGGCATTTGAACTACGTATCTACCATCCGAATTCCTCGAAATGTGTTTTTGCGAAGTGTTCATTGCAGTAGTTTAATTCATCATCACTACAGGGCGTGTGATTTTCGACTTCTTCGATTTCCCAGAACTTACTTAGAATAATATTGAGAGTTTCCAAATTTTGTGACAAAAAACAGTGTTTTGGGGAATGATCAGAACTGCTGTCTGAAATGCTACTCGAAACAAGATAACCAAGACAACTTGATTGTAAATACATGTTATCTTTCAGCTTTCTTTTATCTGCCTTTAAAAATGCGAAGAATAATTCTGCACCCAAAAGAATATCTATTTTTTGCGGAATATAAAACGCTGGATCTGCTAAGCATATATCGTTTGGAATGTTTAAATGAGTGATATTAATTTTCTTAGAGGGCATGAAATCTGTGATTTTTGGAACAATTAATAAGTTGATTTCCCAATGTGAATCATGCCCTTTATTAGACAAGTGAGCTGATATCTTCTTTTTAATATTTAGTGCTGAATCATTTAATCCACTTATCCGAATATTTGTTCTTTCCCTTTTCAAACCCAAAGCTTCTACTGCCCTAACAGAAATGAATGAACTTTCACTTGCACAATCCAAAATTGCACGTAAGCCCCTTCTTATGCCAGTAGAATCTCTAACATAAACTATTACTGTATTTATCAAAACAGTTTTCTCATTCCCATTAGTAAAGAAAGAGATGCGAGTATTTTCTGACATTTGCGAGTCAAATTCAGAATTGCTTATGTTCTGTTGTTGACTTAGTCCTTGTGATTCAATCTGAGGCGTTCCCGTCGAACCACCACAATCTGCGTTATTTTGTCTGCTGTTTATGCAGTTAACTTATTTATGAAGTAAAGTATGATGATTCAATTTTTTCTTACAAACGAAGCAAGAACTTTTCGAATTACATTGGAAGACTAAATGCGGATCGCTTAAACAGTTGAAACAAAGCTGATGCTTTTTAACTAGATCTATCCTTTTGGATAATTTCATTGCTTTAAATTTATCACGGTGATACAATTGATGTGTTTGAGTTTTACACGCAACACATATTTTCGAAGTGTTATTAGATTTAACAATAAAAGATTTGGATTTACATGAAATATTCGAACTAATACTATTTAAGATTTGACATCTTCTTTCTAAGAATTCCAGCAATGCATCAAAATCTGGAACTTCATTATCTTTAAGAGTTAGTTCATATTGCTTTCTTGTTTCGCAGTCTAATTTTTGTAGAACAACATTCAATAAAATTGCATTAGATAATTTGTCTCTTGTAAAATCTAAGAGTTTTAGCGATCTTAGGTTTTTCTTAACATTATCCAAAATGATACGAAAATCTTTAGCATATTCGTGTTTAATTGGTTGAAAATTAAGAATGTTGTTAATGTGACAGTCGACAATTATTCTTTTGTTTTTGTATCTTTGTTCTAAAGCTTTAAAGAGTGAAGAAAAACTATCATCAGTTGTTTCTAGAATTTTTGCTTCTCCCTTTAATGAACCGCGTAAGTAATGAAGCTTTTCACTTTCAGAAAGTTCGGAATTTTCATTTATTAGGCTCTTGAATTGAGTTTTGAACAAGTTCTTTTCCTCAAATTTTCCGCTAAAAATTGGAAGAGGAATTTTCGGAAGTTTCATTGAAGCCTTTTTTGGCTGAGCAACATTCATCGAATTAATTTCTTGTGTAGAAGTATCAATACTTTGTTTTAGTCCAGAGTCACTGTAATGCTGTAACTTCAGTTTGTTAATAGATAATTTCAAGCTTACCTCCAAGTTTTGAATATCTTCATCCACTTGAGACAATAAGTCTTCACATTCCTCAAATTGCTTTTCGGTGATGATTTTATAGAATTCATCTTTTAGCGTATCAAATTTTTGATGTATGTTCAGCACTGTCTCAAAAAGAGCTTCTAACTCGGAAATGTCCATTTCGCCCTTTCTTTCAGCGAGGGCAATAGAAATCTTGGTGATTTGTCCTTTAATGTTACCGCGCTTGTGGTTTAACGAGGTGATGTCCGCCATTGCAATTTATAGCGATTGTGTAATTTAACTTAATTGTATATTTGCGAGTTGACTTGAATTTTATAACTAATTCAAATTTATTGTATCCGGGTCGCTTAGGACCAAAATGTGCGGTACTTAGATGAAATAATCTTCAAGCAAGTGAGTGGACTGTAAACGTTAATTGCAATGGACAGAATGGCAGGTTTTATCATGGCGATTTTCTTATCATACAAAAAAAGGGTTGCCATATGTTGGCGTGAATAGTTCTAAGAAAATAACTTCGCCAGGGGCGATAAAGTTACAAACACTGAACAAGCATGGTTAAAAGTAGGAATATAAGAGACAAAAATAGTTGAAGCCATTTTGACACTAAAGAGTCAAATCTCAAAGCAATATGGGCAGTACAACCCCAGAAATATAAGTAATGCATTAGTGCTATGTCATAAGCATATTTGATTTCATATTTAATCTGAATTGTATCTGTGAATGTCCCTTGAATAAATTTAAGTAATACTAGTAGTTCCTTTACTGGAGATCTGCATTGCAAGTCATATGCAACATGCAGTGTTTCCAAGTTTTTTTAAGAAAATGTTACAACAAGAACATTTTTTCAGGCATGAGGCTCAAAGGAGTGAGTCAGATACTCAGGTTTTCCTCTGAAAAATAAGCGAAAAAATTGTAGAACAAACCCGTAGAAATTAAGCATTGTTTTTGTTGATTTTATATAGTTATTTCTTTTCTTTTTTTTGGGGGGGGGGAGGGGATATGCCCATGAGTCTCCCAACTTGCTACTAATGTTTATGATTTTGAACTTTCCACCTCTCTAGCCTCTCAGAAGAATTTTTCAACAGCTAATATGATGCATCCTCACCTCCCCCAAATAAAATTGATGGCTATGAATCTTCGGAGGATTGAAAAATATCTGGGGATGCAATTTCCTAAAAGTGGGGGTGATATTTGGATCCATGGGATTATTTTACCTAAGAATTTGCAAGATTGGTGTCCAAAGCATTTGGAAGGAGTTTTTTTGCTACATATTGTAATCATACATTATCATTTATTTTACTGTTAATGTTATTTTTTAACTTTTAGATCGTAAAACTGGATGTTCTGAGTGTGATATAGTTCTGCAAAGCTTAGAAAACATTGATGATGATGCTGAAAAAAATGAGGTTGATTTTGTCAAGATATCGGATTCAACACTAGCAGAAAAATATAATGTAACAATGTTTCCAACTATTATTTTCTTCCGTCGTCAAGTGCCACAGCTTTACGAAGGTATAGTTCACTTTGCTTCTTTCATAGAGAGAAAAATATCATTGTAAAAAATACCAATGCAACAAACTTAAACCTAGAAGCTAAAAACAGGGGTTTCGTCTCAATAATTAGAAGCCAAATGGCTATTAATAACTACTAGGGAGCTATCGCCTCCTGCTCGCTAACGCTTGCCAACCCCCGGAACTGCTTACGCAGTTCCTTCGGATCGCTTCGCGATCCGAGCTCGCTACGCTCGCTCACCGGTCACTAAATATTAGTCTAGCTTTATCTGTATTAAAAAAAGGGTAATGTTTTTTTTTAATTTGAATATCATAACACTTATGGTTTTCATACATTTAAAGGGGACAATTACTTTGACATGCAACTCGTGCACCGGATTATTATAAAGCAAAAGTTTTCCATTCCATTATCTTTTGAGAGAAGTATGCAAAGGAACATTCTTGTACTAAAATTACAAACATAATATAATCTTTTTTTCCTACATTTACTTAATGCAAAAGAAATTGCAGTGAAAAAAACCATACAATGTTGACACACTTGAAAACATTTCATGGTCATTAACTATACTATGTTCAGTGTCAAAATATGTGCGTATATATGTTTTAGAATGTCTAACAGTTACAAAGAGCAAGCAACTTCTGACGTTCTCTGAAAGCAGCGATTTAGTAAATAAAATGTTAGAATGAGTGTTTTAAGATTGAAAATGAAACCAAATCCAGTGGCACGACAGCTTATGAGCGCGAAGGCCTACTGTACCCATCTCACTCCTTCTGACCAAGGGCTCTGGGGTGCTAGACAGATGTTCCGGTTAAGAGGTCAGCCTAACACGGGACCCCCAGGGTTTAGTTCCCAAGCATACTTGGTACTCTTTTTATAAACCCACTGAAGGAATGAACAGCTGAATCAATCATGCCCAACCCAAAGATCAAACCTAAACCTGCAGCGCGGAAGGGCTACCACTGAGCTTCTGAGCTTCACAGCACTTGAATATAATTTATGAAGAAGAGAGCAGTGGGCTACGGAATCTTTAGATGAAAGATCTGAACGCAGATTAGTCAGAAATGCTACCGATAGGCGAAGGTGCACAAATGCACACCGTCTTCAAATCGAGAGAATTCCGCAAATGTTTCCGAACACATTTACAGATTAATCATGCACCTTACTGGAGAAAAAGAGTTGACTTAAGACACTGATAATTATAAAACTGGAGAAAAATATTATTGTAGCAAAAAAAAACTATTGATTATTATATAACTCTAATATTTGTCATACGTCAGATACCATTTATTTCATCCGATAGCAATGTGCCTTTTAAATTCAAACGTAAACAATTTCCCATTAGATTAGCCTTCCTAATGACTATAAATAAAGCAGAGGGTCAAAATGATTTTGTGAAAACATATTAGCAGTAAAAACAGATTTCACGATTCAATTTGTTGCTTTACTTTGTCACTGTGGTTCAGTTCTTAACATCAATGCTATTGCAAAAGTATGTGAAATGTTTCGCTCTTCAGGTCTTCATGATTCAATTTGTTGCTTTACTTTGTCATTGTTGTTCAGTTCTTAACTTCAATGCATTGCAAAACTAAGTGACATGTTTTGCATTGTCCAATAAATTCATTTAGTCTATGCGGAGTAACATAATACAGTGAAGCATGGTTTATACGTTTCTCTTCAATACGTTTTTATCAATTAAATGTTTTTTAAATTGTCACTGGATAGTCTAATTTACATTAATCTTTACCAATTATAAATTTTTTCATTTGTATGCTTTTTTCATAGTCCCTTTAAAAACGTATAAGCGGTGCTTCACTGCATATACAAAAATGTGGTTGGAAAAAAAAAACTTCAGTATTTACAAGTTGCAGTTAGTAAAGCTTGACCACGAAAAGAAGGCGGATGACCTTGAAGGGAAACATCATTTGCATCATTTGTAATAGGTAGAATCTTCCAGAAAGCACCAAATAGTAAGAGGCATGGTCTCGCTAATCCTATCTATTCCAAAATAATAACAAACAACCTATGACAAATGATTTTTTTGCATTAAGGTCATCCACCTTCTTTTGATGGTAAGCTACAGGAGAGCTGTGGAGTCGAACTGGTTTTATGGTAAAGGAGTCGGAGTCAAAGGTTTAAAATTTCAAGAGACAGAGTCGGTAATTTTCTTTCAAAATTCGCACCTCTGCCAATATTTGTGGAGTCAGACTAATTTTGGGTAAAGGAGTCGGAGTCTCTAAAAAAAAAAGTAGTCAGGGCAAGACTTTTTTCTTCCGACTCTGCAGCCCTGGTAAGTAGGGAACTTTATTTTTTGTAAGCACTATGGTTAAGGGAAAAACCTTTCGACATCAACATTAACTTTGCAAAGGATTTAAAAAAAAAAAAGAAAATCATAATACTTCTCTGCATACACAATAGAAAATTGTATCAGAGACATAATCAAATGATATGACTCTTGAATGCCTTACATATGACATGTCTATGACTGAAAAGTGGTTTTGTCAAATCTAAACAAATTTTATCAAAAGTTTGACCCTGTGCATTATTTATAGTCATTAGGAAGGCTAATCCAACAGGAAATTGTTCAAGTTTGAATTTAAAAGGCACGTTACTATCGGATAAAATAAGTGGTATTCGTGGATAAGTATCAGTGTGATTATTAGCATTTTTTTCTAAATAAAATAATATTTTTCTCCAGTTTTACTATTACTGTTAGTTCAAATCTTTTCTCCAGTAAAGTGCATGGTTATGCCGGAAATAAGTTTGAAAACACTTACAGAACTCACTCGATTTGCAATTCGCGGTTCACGGCGTGTGTTTGCGCGCCTAATCCTATCGGCAGCATTTCTTACCGATCAGCGTTTAAATCTTTCATCTAAAGACTCCCAAGCACACTGCTCTTTTCTTTGTAAATTATATTCAAGTGATCGAAAACACTCATTCAAAAATCAAAATTCTAACACTTAGACATCTAACGCTAGAAGCGAGTCTGCAGCACTTGTAAACAACCGATCGTACGTAAACAAAGCGGATCATTGCCAACGGAGAGAAAGAAATAAAGGCTCGTTTTGCGCCACGCATAAGCGTTTTATATATATAGATTCTCCAAAGAACCTCCCTCTATCATTCATATAATAATACTATTTTTCACTACTTACTTAACTTATTAGTCAAGCTGCTTGCACACATCTTTGTGCTGTTGGTTGGTCTTCTCTCAATTTTTGATACATTTATGTATCTATTAATATGCAGTGCAGATGTATAAGCTGACCCAGGAAATGCTCCACACATGGAAAATTCTTCTTCTTTTTATTTTTGAGCTTTATGGATTGCTTCTTTTTCCCTTCTAGTTGCTCTATTCTTACTACTTTTTCATCTAAAAAATCATTAAAATATTTTACTTAAAACCCAAATTGCTGCACCTATTTCTGTTGCGCTCCTGGCGAGAGCCACTCCTGTCAACCCCCAGATCCGCCACTGGTAAAAACCTACTACGATAGCTTGTATAAATCGAAGAAACATGCTCTATGATGTGCATATATAATTTTAAAATTTGCTTAGTCACTATTGGATTGGGGAATAAGTTCATAGAGATTTATCAAAAACTGTTATTAAAGAAAATTGTTAGTAATAACAGTCAATTAATCAATTATATATTCACCGTTGCTGTGTACGATCTCCTCCCACCTCGACAAATTTTTCGATTATTCCCCCAAAAATCGCCCAGTCTGGTATCGAAAAGTTGTTGAGCTAGTTTTTAAAGTCCTCGTCACTGTTGAAGGTAACGCCTCTCATATCGTTAGATAGCGAGCAGAAGAAATAGTAATCCGTTGGTGCAAGGTCCAGAGAATAATGGCAGATGCTGATAGACCTCTCATTTTAGCTCTTGGAGTGTAGCTTTAATGACTTGTGCAACAGGGGGCCTTGGGGTTGTGGTGAAAAAGTGGTTTGGCTTTGTCGATGGGGTCTTTTCAGTCGCATAGCCTCTTTCTCATGGTGTAGCAGGATTATGTAGAACTCCTTGGTGACCATGACATTCATTTCAAGCATTTCACACTACATCATTTTTAGATAACTCTCAGCTTCAAACCTGTGACATTTAATTAAAAGTTCATTTATTTTATTGTTCAACAATATCCCTTTTTTGTTTATTTAAGTATAATTCTGCTAATAAATACACCAATAAATAAAACAATTGTATTAAAAATTGATTAATTTATGTCTCCTTATTTAATAAATTGTGAGTAGATTTACTGCATATTGTAATTCAGGGAAATCCCATTACAGTGAATACTAATAGAATAACATATCAGTTTTACCCAAATAAATTTTCAGTCCTCATTTAATTGCCATTACAGCAAAATTTGCATTACAATGAATAAAATTTGTGGTTCGTTGAAATTCATCGTAACAGGATTTTGCTGTATTAATTATTATGTATATTTGTTTTATGTATATTATGTTTATTTTCTCCAAAGTAAGAATCATCTAAGCATAAGGCATTACTTTTGGCAGTAATTATAGCTTGTGTGTTTCATAAGAAGTCACTAATCAGTTATCATTTATTACTTTTATCAAATGCGTCCAAATCATGAGCATCAAATGCACCTTTTTTATACAATAACTTTGAAAAAATTGAACCTTCTTTTAGAAACAATTCAGGTGATATTTCGTAAGTAAAAAAGAAATTTAAAAAATAAAATGAATT
Source organism: Uloborus diversus (assembly GCF_026930045.1). Classification (NCBI taxonomy): domain Eukaryota; kingdom Metazoa; phylum Arthropoda; class Arachnida; order Araneae; family Uloboridae; genus Uloborus; species Uloborus diversus. Next base: position 168,698,634 of record NC_072733.1, read on the forward strand.
CTTAGTTGTATTAAACAATGATTTTGATTGTTATTTCTAGCCGTAATTAGGTTAGCAATAAAAGTTTTAATTAAGAAAAACCTTTTGTCTATACACTGCAGTATTCCTATGAAAAAGGTTAAGGATTATTTGAAATTATTCTTTAAATGCCTTACACAGATCTTTTAAAATTGGTAATGTTTTAGGATGAATGTTTTAAAATTCTTTAAAACTAGTTTATGAAAAAAGATGGACTAGTGAAGGAGTAGTAGTTAACTGTTAATTGCAAATAGTCTCAGAAAAAGTAGTTAACTAAGTTAAAACTGGATTGTTCTCTACTAGCTATTAGTTGTTCTACTTTTCGATCATTAATTTCCGAATACTTCAGCTGAGTTACTTAGAGCTTGTGTACGTCTGTTATGATCTGAAGTTTTGTCTCTTATAAAAGTAAAAAATATTGATATTTTTTTCTTTTTTGATAAATTGTACTACTTTTTGGCTACTGAATACTTCAGTTCCAAAAGTTCTGCATTATGACATATATTTTGTGAATCTGAAATAAGACTTTACATTATAAAAAGTTATCCGAACATTTATTAAGCATTTTATTTGCTTATTCCACAAGGTTATTTAGAATAACATTTTTTTTGGATGGCTTTTTATTTCTGTTAGTTTCTGTTAGTATATTTTTCTTTTTTTTCATAGGAGATCTTCATCAGACAGAAGAAATTTTAAAATGGTTAATTGAAAATAGAGACAGACCAGATAGTTTCATTGAAGATGTAGATAGAAAACAACTTGAAGTACTTATTGAAGAACAGACAGTTGCAGTTTTCTTTTGTAAGATTTGTTGGATGTACATTACGTTTGGGGTTTAGGGTTTTAATTAAGCAAGGTTTCTATATATTTCTTTAACTCTAATTTTATGCAGCAAAGTAGCTTTTGAGACACTATTTATAATGTATATTTAAACTCAATAATTTTTGCTGACATTTTCTTAATAAATTCTTACCTCTGCTGATATCAACGAAATTTGCATACAGTTTTTCTTTGGCAATTTTTATTTGCAATACTTTTGTGTCAAAGATACCATTTAACTGTTTTAAAGAGCTGCAATTTTTATTTGACTTTTAAACAAGGCAATTGATTTGTGTCTTGCTTCTTCAATTGTATGCTGAAGCATGAAACAATTGTAGAAAAATCTTCTTTACCAATGATAAGTACAAAAGTCATGTTCCTAAAGAGTGCTTGTGATGTAGGGGGTTAAGTGAAATTATGTATTTTTATGAGCATGTGCATTGTGCATACTGTACATCATTTAATGACTCTATCCAAAATGATTGATATGTGATTGCATAGTAGATGAACAGCCAAAACAAAAGAATAAATATCTAGTGCTGGAAAAAAGTATCATATAAAATAAATGCATGAAAGAAATTTAACTGAATAAAGTTCCAAAAAGTTCAGTTACAGCAGACGCTTCAGTTTTTATTTTTTTATTTTGGGCTCATCAATCTGAAATAGCAAAAACCGAGTTGAAGGCTCAAAACCTTATATAAGTGCTGAGTATATCTTCTCAGTTTATCAGTACTGCTTTTAATTCTTCCTTAGCTCTGGCTATGGTGCTGTAGTTTGTAGCTTTGTACCATAGCTTTTATCTTTTTTTTTTTTTTTTTTTTTTTTTTGAGGTGGAGACATAACCAATTTGCAGACCTCTCTCTGGTTTGCTAAAATATTTTTTGGTGGCAATGTGAAGAAATACTTGATGCTTATATGAGGTGTTTTTTCCTGCATCAAGGTTGTGACTAGTCCCAAATGATGAGCCCTAAATAAGAGCACAACTGCAGTCTCTGGATACTGTAACTTAGCTGCTGCATATTGTTTTCAATTCTGCCATAACTCCAACTAAGAAGGCAATAATTTGTAACTTTATACAGTGCATAAAGGTTTGTGATTTGTGTTGATTGAATGAGAACTTTTAATTCCTCTGACATTGCATGACCCTTTTGTTTGCATTCTTATTATTTGATGTTTATTTTAGATCAAGGTAATTCTAATTTTTTTTCCAAAACTTAAGAAAGTTGTGAGAAAAAAATTACTTTTAGCATATCTAAGTAAATTTGCAGAAATCATTGAATAACTTAATTGAATTTGAATCCTTCATCTGCAGTCCTAATTCTGTTTTTAGTAAATGGAAAGATTGAATATTCAAAAAGTTACCTTGGTTTTAACAGAATAGAGCGCACTAAAAAGCAAATGGGAAGATATGATCTTAGGCAACTAAATTCAACTTTAACCAAATTAATGACCAAGTTTTTGAAGAGATAGCTTTATTAGCCTAAAATGAAAATTTGCATCTTTTTATTCATTTCATTTTTCTCTAAATTTTATTTTAGACAATGAAAACTGCTCAACATGTGAGGCTATACTTCAAGAACTTGAACACATTGATGATGATTCAGATCGTTATGGTGTCCAGATTCTTAAAACAGATGACATGGAATTTGGAATGGAACTTGGTGTATCTGAAGTCCCATCTTTTGTGTACTTTGAAAACAGTGGAATCCCTAGCATATATGATGGTAAAAACTTTCCTAGTTCTCATTTAGGATTTTTTTTAAATTCACCTACTAATTAGATATTAATATTTAGTTGAACAAACAGTTTCATAAACTTAATGATTTTGCAGTAAAAGTTAAAGTAAAAATAAACTTATATTAATGATTATTTTTTATAATGCTATATATCTTTTTATCAATTTGATAATGTATTGTACTATAAGAAGGAAAATATTAGGTAGTAAAATGCAAACATAAAAGGAAAATTTTATTTATTCGCCCATCACTAAACCAAAAATATTTATATCAGAATATATAGATAAAGAAATTCCATCAGGTATATAGAAATTATAAGATGTGAAATATTTATTTATTCCAGAAGTGAGTCTGTTTTTTGGCACTTCTCAAAGTTTTTAATTTTATACTCAAAGTCTTTTTGTGCTTTTTGGTGAGTATTGTACAAAAAAGTTTTCTAAACTTATTTTCATCCTGTTCAGTTTTTACAAATGAAATAGTGCAAGTGACAGAGCAAAGCAAAAGTTATCAATGAATGATTTCAAGCTTCTCTTGTTTGAGAAATGTTTAAAAACTTGTTCCTATGCACATATAAACTAAAAATATTTTTTATTTAAAATATAAGAAGTGTAACTGTTCATCTTACTACTTTTCATTAACGTTGGTATTTTTTCTTCATTTATTTATCACATTACCAGTAGCTCCCGCTACATGTTCACTGTTGTACAAGTTTAAAAGAAATCACCTGTGTTATAGGTATTGGCAACTTTTTTTTGGTATCAATATTAATTTTTTTAGAACTATAGCATTCCAATATCTAGAAACCAGTTGGTTGATCTCTATTGGGTGATACACTACCAGTGAGACACTTCTGCAGGAAATGTAGTGAGTACGAATTCAATTCAGAATCACCTAGCAATGCATTTACTTGAGTCCACTTCAGTACTTATTTTTGTCACAAAAAATACTTTTTTTGGGCATCATCTAATACTTATAATGACAATTAATGTTTTAAAAATGTCTTTGAATGTAGTATAATCATTCATGAAATGGAAGGAATTCATTAAAATTATAAATTGAGTGGGAAGAAAATTTAATTTATTGTTAAAAACTTGTCCACATATAGTGAATAGTCACATCAATGGATTGTCACTTCTCACTGCTTCTCAAATTTCAAGGCTTACAATTATTTTTAAATACCTGAAATAACTTCATTAAATAAAACTTTTGATTGATAATGTATTCAAAACTCTAGAATCAATACTGAAACTATATTATGAACTTTAACCTACTCGTAATTTAAAAATAAATGCCTACATCCAAAGTTGTAAGTCATATCTGTAAACAGAAAAAAAATTACCAATAAATTAATTCAGAAGCAGCATATACTTTGTTTTAGTTCATATATTTGTGCTCTAGTATCCATTTTCTTTGACGCTTCAATTACACGTGCATATTTTGCATTTTGCCATACTTACTTTTGAGTTTTTGCCAATTTTTTTTTCTCTTGTACCGAGATGAACAGATCACATCTGTGGCACTAACAGAATTCTTGTAATATTATCAGTCTATTATAATATTACAAGAATTATAAACCAATATATCTATAGTTTTAATTGTTAAAGATTTGTTTTCCAATTTTCAGAACAAAGTTTTAAATGCATCAATGTCTTAGGAATGGAAAACTACGTTTTCATTGTGCCTGTGAAAGCAATGTCATGTCTGTGAGCACCATTTGTTATGGTTAAATAACATAACTTATTTATGTTCACGATCTAAAACGCTATACTGTTGTGACAAAGTAAAGTGCAGTATCTGCAGAAATGAGTTTTTGAGATAAGGTAAACACACCAGTAGTGACCAGTGCTTCAGTAATGGCCACTTAAAGGTTTATGTTTGAAAAATTAGAATTCCAGGTCTCCCAATGGACTCAAAAATGCATCAAATATGCAGGAGGTATAAACTCTTGCACGTTTGAATCCTTTGGAAAACCTGGAATCCTATTTTTTCCAAATATAAATCTTGATGTGGCCACTACTGAAACGCTGTTAAGCACTGGCCACTACTGGTGTATTTACCTTATTTGAAGAAACACTTTTTAGCCCATACTAACAATAGGGAAATGTTGGAATCTGACTTTTCTTTTGTGCTTTATTTTCAGCAGAAACCAAATAAGCAAACTTATCCAATAAAGCTCAAGTACAATTAACAACAAAAAAGAAAAATGAATAATTTGCAGATACTGCGTCCCAATGGTAGTATAACAGTGTTCCTACTTAAACTAAGATCTCTCTTCAAGCAAAATAAATTGGATTTGAGATATTTTTTTAACCTTAATGGGATTCCTGCTTTTTTTTGAGAATGACCAATATGTTAATGGTTTGCTTAAAGTTGGCAAAAGAACAAAATTAAATTTTAGAAAAAATGTGTCTATATGTACACTCGGTTTAGATGTGAACAATTTTGTGACAAATTTTACAAAAATTTCTCTATTGGTCTTGGCCCCACAAGAAATACAGTCTCACACTTTTGATTGCATTATTACTAAAGACTAAAAATATTTGTAAATGAGTATTAAATTTCTTATGAAAACTTTGCAATTCACCATAGTTTTGTGAAAATGTGTATTGTCGACATTATGAGTAGCAATCTGGCATATTATAATTTATTAAATCTCTCCTCAAAGTTTAAAAGTTGTTACTGAGATAGAAAACTTTTTTTTTTTTTTTGGCATGAAATTTTTAGGATTACATGAAATGAATGAAACAAGTATATAATAATTGCATTAATATACTACATTAGAAATTCATAGTACATAAGATCATTTGCTATTAAGTCACATTCAAATTTGAATGGACATCCATGAAAAACTGATTAGAAGAACATGAATGCTAATCTAAACAGAGTCCTTTTTTCATGCATCAGAGTCTTAGTTGCTCCATAGAATAATTTTGTGAAAATATGCATTGTCAACATTATGAGTAGCAATCTTGCATGTTATAATTTATTAAATCTCTCCTCAAAGTTTAAACGTTGTAAATGAATTATAAAACTTTTTTTTGGCATGAAATTTTTAGGATTACATGAAATGAATGAAACAAGTATATAATAATTGCATTAATATACTACATTAGAAATTCATAGTACATAAGATCAGTTGCTATTAAGTCACATTCAAATTTGAATGAACATCCGTGGAAAACTGATTAGAAGTATATGAATGCTAATCTAAACAGAGTGAATGAAAATAGATTTTAAAAAAAGTTTTTGAGAAGAATTTTTAAGTTGAAATCTATCAATTTGTTTTATGCAATATAATGCCAATATGTACTTTAGCTCCCTATAGTTTTGTGTTTAGTTTATTTTGTCTGCCGTCTAAACAATGCATTTTCTTTTCAGGTGACCTTATGAATGAAGATGATATTTTACAATTCTTAGTTCAAGAAAAAACCGAAGACACAATTGCAAATATTAATCGAGATATGTTATTCAAGCTCATTGAAGAACAAGAGTATCTGGCCATTTATTTCTGTAATTAATTTTACTTTTTTTTCTTCTTCAGAATCAACATTCATTTAGTGCTATGTTTTCAAACTATTTTACACAACATCATTTATTCTTTCATTTCAAATTTTGTCATACTACTCCATACCAGATGTCATTTTGTCATACTTTTTTTATTAGTGAATTGTATGAATTAGTGAAGGCTAGTCTCTAAACTTTGGTAAGAAAACTAAAAAATCTAGTGCTAAATTCTTTGGAAGCCAACTAATTAGCCTTTTATACTGTGAATTTTGATTCTTCCAGTTTTTCTTAACTGCAAAACTTTTAAGCAGCTGTCTTTCCTTTTTATTCACTTAATTTTCTTTTGAAGACTTTTTATACTTAAAATTATATATATATATATATATATATATATACATATATATATATATATATCAATAGAACAATAAACAAATAAGGATACAGCACAGATAAATGACAGAGATGAAGCCAATACTCTTCAGCAGTGGAAACTTCATCCTATGGTCGAAAGACCGAACATTTTATTACTAAAACTAAGAATAGGATGTCCAATTCCGAAAATGTCAACATTCAGGATTACATTGGGCAAAAGCACCACATGTGAAAAATGAATGCAGATTTTTAGAACTAAGAACCTAAAACTAAGCACTGGGGTTTCGTCTTGGACATTAGAAGCCAAGGTTTTCAATAATGTCCCTCCACCGTACCGCCAGCAAAATCAAAAGTCTTACCTATGTGTCCAGGTGTAAAAGTAAAATCCGCGTCCATCGGAGCCATTTCCGTGCCAGTTGATAAAAATAAAAACAAAATCAATCCAATAAGTTAAAAACTAAATAAATAAATGTGTCATCCATAAAAACATTTCCCAAGACATTCCAGGTTGACCGAAAAACTTAATTCACAGAAACATCATAAACTGGAGTTCAAACACTTGGTTTACTCTAGAAAAAACCATACATGTGACATGTAAGACGGTTACAGTGAAGCGAAGTGTTGGTTAAAGGCAATACTAGAGAAAATATTATTTACGAGATTATTTGGGAAATGATTTTCAAGTAGTTTATTTTTAAGTAGATTAATTTCTTGGTTGAATGCTGTAACCATGTTGCAGATTCTTTTCATTCTGATGGCTTGCGAAATAATGATGCCAATAAAAACTTTTTTACTGAGGCAAGAAGAAAAACTTTGCAGGCAGTTAACTTTGAATTGAAATTCGCATCTTTTATCATAAATAGTGGTTTCACAGTTGAAGTCAATATTAATTTTAATGTCATGGAAGTTAAAAATTTTGCTATTAGAACTAGTCTTTTTTAATGTGAGGGAGTTATGATAAATATTTTTGCTGAGTTCAGAAAAGTTGGAGTAGTTGATACATAATAAATCATCAATGTTGCATTATTTGTTGCTATTTTGATCTTCAAACTTTGCTTTTTTTCTAGCAAGTGACTATGTTCATCAACATATCTTTCGCCTGTAACTAAGAACACATCTGCAATTCTTACATGTTTTGGGAGAAATGAAGTCTAACTCTTTGCACCTTCATTATTAACCAGATTGGATTGACACACTGGTAATTAAGATTAGTGTGAACGAATTAGGTACTAAAATGGCAGCAACCCTGGACCGGTGTCTGTACATCGGAGAAGTATCGATGCATCAGTTTAAAGAAAAATTCTAAACTGGTTTAGCGATGAAGGATGCACGCCGGTTTTTGGCTATACAATGATGGATCACACAGCCCTAATGTATATTATTTGGTATTCAACCCTTGCTTTAAGGCAGCAACTGGTGCTTTTTGTACTAAATGTAATTGGTATCTTTTATAATTAAGTGCAATACACAAATAACTATGGCAAAAAAGTGTCTGAATATGTAGAAAATTGTATGACATCATTTATTTATATTAACCATCTGTTGAAAAGGTTTCAACATGATTTTCTTTGACTTCATGAGCTAAGTATTGATCACATGTTAATTTTAATTTAGAGGTGATTTCTCTTGAAATTGCATATTATTACTTTCTACAGTACCGTAAACTTCTTTCTATTGTTATTTTTAGACAAAGAAAACGACAGAGAAAGTAAAGAAATTTTGAAGCATCTAGAGCAAATTGATGATGATTGTAGTGATTATGAAGTACAACTGTTGAAAATGTCTGACAATTTGATGGCAAAGAAGTACAGAGTTAGAAACCCACCTGGATTGGTATTTTTTCGCCATGGAAATCCTATTACATACCCAGGTTAGTGATTGTTGCTGTAGCTCAGGTTATAATTTGAAAAGGAGAAATTAAAATAATCATTTCTAAATGTTTTTTTTAATGTAAGTTTAAGTATTTTCACCATATACAGGTAGTTATCAAAATAATGGAAACATCTGTGATTGAAGGTGACATTTTTGAATGCACTTTGTAAGTAATAAAGAATAAAACTAGACATCTATTTTTTTTATAAATAGCAATGTATGTGAGCTGGTAGTATATGGTAGTTTAATGGAAGTTCATGAAGTCTTGGATTTTTTTCAATTGCGTGAAGTGTCGGACCTCTCAATTTTTTAAAGAGGCCAAATTGTTGGAACACGTCTAACTGGAGCAAATGTAACTGAAACATCTCAACTTTTTGACGTTTCTACAGCTACAGTATCTAAAGTCATGATAACACACACACACATCGCTGTAAGACAAACTTGCCTAAGCAAAATAGCGGGAGGAAAGAGAAGCCCAGTAAAAGAAACCGATAGGTGTTGGAAGTGGATTGTAGCTTCTAAAAAGTGAACAACAGCAGCAAAAGTGACCACAGAACTCAATCACGATCTGGATTCACCAGTGTGAGTGATTATAGTTAGAAAAGCTCTTTTATGAACAGAACATTTACGGCAGAGTACCGATTCCGAAATCTTTTTTCCAAGTGTTTCTATAATTTTGATAACCACCTGTATATACAAATGTATACATCTACAATAAATCAACAAGTACAAAATTTAAAAAGTAAAACAATTAAAGACCTTTAACTTAAAAATATGTAGAACAGCAATCAATAAGGCAAAGTAAAATAATGGTGATTTCACTTTTATTATTTTTTAAAAGAAAAGGCTCATAAAAAAGTTGAAAGCAGGGGAAATTAAAAATGCCAAAGATAAAAGAAAAAGCTGCTTTTAGACAGATCACATCAGCATTGTAAATCTCAAAGCAACAAGTACCAGATCTACAAAGCAACCCTAAATGGATGATTACTCCAATGCACTGAAGTAAAAGAATGCACAAAGAATGTATATGCTGAAGACACAATCAAATTTTGAAAAGAAAAAAAAATGAGAGGGGGGGGGGAGAATGTATTGAATGTGTCCAGTGGCGGATGGGACAGCATGAACCGGCCCTGGCATGTACAGACCGGCCGGCACTTTATGAGTTACTTTGAAGAGGAGACGCACCCCCCCCCTACTCTCTAGTTTTCTCAAATGTAAAAGAAATAATGGATCTAGCTTCTACACTGCTTGAAAATTGCTAATTTTGCGAAATTTGAATTCTTAAATGCAGTTGTAGATAATCTTTGCTTTGTAGCCCTAAAAACGAAATTTCAGACCATCTTTTAGGATAAAAAAGGGAGGAGAGGGTAGGTGACCTCTGAAAATTTTCTAAATGAAGTCCTAAAAACTAAATTTTTGGTGATCTTTAAGGAGGTAGAGACGTTTCTGCAGGATTTAGGTGATCACTCTTCTGTAAACTTTTCGAATTTAAAATCCTGAATAAAAATTGTAGGCTGTCTTTGATGATGGTAGGCGATAGAAGAAAGGACCGATTTGGAAACTTTTCCCCGGCACTCTTTCAAAATAAATGTTTTAAAACACATTTTCATGCTTTTTGGTAGTGTAAAAAGAAGGGATAAAGTTCGAGGACCCCCCCCCCTCTCCACCCCCCCCCCCCCCATTCTTGGCTAAGTCCCTATGTTCTTTCATTTAAATTGTTGATACAAATGTTGTGGGAAAACCTTCCTCAGTATTTTTTTCCAAGACCATTTTAGTCCTTTGGGTTTTTTTTCCATAGGGAAATTTTCAACTTCCAGCTTGATGTTTGCACATGTTTGAAATTAAAGCTTTAGGCATTCATTAAAATAATCTTTTACCATTTTGGACTGATGTGGTACTTTTGAGTGACACTGTAAGTCTTCTTTTCCCAACTTTATTTTATTTTAACTATCATGTCTCCTAAATCTCTTGATAAAGTTTTGGTTTACTTTCGTTTCGTAGATTCAAACACTTAAACTACTGGTATGACTATTCATTACTATGTTTCAAATCACCCTTACAGCATTTTAATTTTTTTTCTATTCAAAACATGCTTTAGCGGCCCCTATGAAATGGTCACGGTTATTTATCTATCTATTTCCTGTATTAAGCTGAAGCTTGTCATGGGTTTGTGCTATGTACTCTGTACTGGATACTTTTTTTGTTAAAAAAAATGTTCGAAACATACATTTCAGCGGCCTTCAGTTAGGTGAATTACAATAAAGAAACGTGGATGTTCCTAATATTCAAAGGTTTAATTGCTAAATATTCAAAGGTTCCATTTTCTTTAAAAATTTTGCTGAAAATTACTTTTTTTTTCACTGGAATTCCACCTGATGTTATTTTATTATTACTATTTCAATTGTTTAATACTGAGAACGTTCTCTATTTTCCTTATATTTATTTTTTATAATTATCATTATTTTAGCCTTCGCTGAATTAAAATTGTCAGCCTTGATTCGGCTGCCTCCTCTGGTAACGACCCTGCCTTGAAGTGTTCATTATCTCATACGAACCAGAGGCAGTTGTTAAGACCTTAGAAGGTCCTGGGCAGTTATGCAAAAAATCTTATCGGCCTCACACACAGAAAATTATTTTATTACTTACAGCATGAGTTTGTAGAGTTATTGTTTTTTATATCTTAATTTTGCAACCTTCGCTTTTCTTGCAGCGATTTTCTTATAAATCGTTGAGAAATGTACCAAATTATTATGATATTGCCATAGATATTTTTTTAAGAAAGGAAGAAAGAAGGAAAAGAAAAGAAAAACTTTTTTTTACTATTCAATACTAAAATTCAACACGGCCCAAACTGAGGCGGCCCACCGGGCAAATGCCCGGCTGCCCGCCGGGCCCATCCGCCCCTGAATGTGTCCAGTGTCTTGTCTGGTGTGGACAGAATTGCTCAACCACAAAGCCAAAGAAAAGTGCAAAACAAAAGAGTTATTTTTTTAAAAAATATACTATGTAATATTCAATACGAAAGATAAAAAATCAAAAGGTGAGTGGAGGTATGGAATGATGGACTATGTAACAAAGCAGACAAAAATTGGGACAGATGGTCTTTCTTCCTATTCAAACCTATTTTACTTTTTATAAAATAACACGAGAAAATATACAGCAAATTTATGAAATCTTTTCTTTAGAAAAAAACCTTGCTTATAAAATCAGCTTTTATTTCCTTTATCAATTATTTCTTTCAACATATTTTTGAAGTTCCTGCCAACAGATTAAAAATTTATTTCTACAATATCACAGAGAATTGTTTTGAATGTATAGATTCATAGATATATTTAAAATGATTTTTTAAAGCTGATCGAGCATAGATAAAAGTGAGTGAAATATTTATTTTCCATTACTTGTCAGGGCTTAATTTACAGGCAACAAGCGAAAGAGACAGTTGTCATATTCATAGGTTTAAGTGTTTTAAAAGTTCAATATATGACAGTATAAATTCTGCTTAAGATATGGGAGACTTTTATATATATGTAAAAGTATTTTTTCAGAAGTAATGCATGAAGTTTTCTTATAATTTTGAATCATAATTTCAGATCTTGCTAATACTTTTCTCTTCTTTCAATTAACATGCATAAAATTTTGATATACTTTACATTTATTACCAAATCAGCGAAACTTTATACTGTTTTTTTGTTTGGCTCAATATAATAATTTGAATTAGAAAAACATAAAATATTATGACAGGGTTGCCAACTGCTCCGCATTTGTGGGGTTCCTCCACAAAAATGGCGAAACTCTGCGGCTCGGCAAAGAAGTTCTTTTGCTCAGCATTTCCCAGCCAAATGCAAATTTTGCTATTTAATCATAACAAACATATAAGTATGGGAAATTAAAGATGCTTATACTCAAAGATTGAAATTAGTATTTAAAATAGTTTTATTAATTTGGAAATAATTATTTTTATACTAGTACATAAAATGATAATTAAATCTCTAAAACAACTTTGGATTAGTGCTTTTAGTTATTTTTATTGATTTTTTATACAAAATTCTGAACTGCTCCGCAAAATTTTAAGCTGCTCCTCAAAATCAGCACAGATGCTCCTTAAATTGTTTCTCCAAGGTTGGCAACCCTGTTATGAACATACAAACTACAAATGTGTAAAAAATGTATAAAATATGTACGAGAGATGATTAAATAATTACAAAAAGATTCAAATCAACTTTAAAAATCCAAACTTTATTTGATTTCTGTAATCAATAGTTTTCTGTATTAATGGTTGTTGTACTTTAAAAACTGTTATATAACTTTTAAAAACCATTCCCGAGTTTTGTTGTTTTTACTAACTTCAGAGAGTCAAGTAAACTCCATGTTCAATGTATTTAATGATTACTAACACAAGTTATAATACAGTGAAACGTGTGTAAGTTGACCACTTGCGGTGCAGTACTTTGGTGGTCAACTTAGACAGATGGTCAACTTATAGAGTAATGAAAACTTTTTTTTTTGTCATCTCTTGTCCTATGCATTCATTTTTTAATTAATTGGAATACTTTAAACTCACTGTCATTGTTTAACATTACTTCAAAACAATAAGAAAAAATGTTGTTTAAATATTTTTAGAGATTATTTACCAGAATAACACGTAAAGTATCATACAAATTTAAAATTTCTGTGAATCGATCAAAAAAAAAAGCCTCATTGCTTATGAAACACAACTGACTTGATATTAATAATTCCTAAAAATTCATAACAAGTCAAAAGTGACTCAAATTCTTCATTTTATTTTTCTTGTATATTTTTAACCATAGTAATCTACTAATCAACAAAATACCTCCTTATTGAATTTTGGCACATTTTCTGGAACTTAACATGGAGCCCAATATTTTTCGATGGAAACATAAATATTTATAGGTTTTTCTAAAATGTCTGGTTACTTATTTGAGGCACAACTGATGAAATTTTTAGTACAATCTAATGCTTTTGCCTAGTGGTCAACTTACAAAGGTTTTTTTAGAATACTTCAAACCAAAGCTGGTGTATATTAGTGGTAAAGATAGACAGGTGGTCAAGATAGAGAGGTGGTCAAGTTACAGAGGTTTTCCTTCATTACATAAGACAGGACTAATTCCATTCCTGACAAAAGCGGTCAACTTAGACAGGTGGTCAACTTACAAAGGTGGTCAACTTTTCAAGTTTTACTGTATTATTCTATTCTCATTTTTGTAAATTTAAATTTTTAGTGGTAACTTTACTTTAGGAACATAAAACTAAAAAAAAAAATTCTTTTTTTATAAGACTAGTTAATAATTTGAGACTTTTTGAATTAAAGCTATTCATTTTCTGTTTTTCTTATGGAATGTTATCCTGAACATAAATATTATGTCCTTTTTTATCTGTATTTTTTTCTTGAAGGTGATCTGACAGATGAAGAAGAAGTTCTCGAGTTTTTAACCAGCCCAGACAATATGGAGAGTTCTGATGCTATTGAAAAAGTTAATAGAAGAATGCTAGAACGAGTTTTAGCTAGGTGTGACTACTTGGCTGTGTTTTTCTGTGAGTTTTTAAACTAAATTGTTTGTTCCTTTTTTATTTCTTTTGGTGTTGTACTCTATTTTACATTGTGTAATTTGAAAGTAATGTTGCAAAATTCATTTTTTTTATTGAAGTTCTGTATTGATAGCAAATAATGAATAGAAAACTATTGCATGTATTAGAAAATATTTTAAAAGTAACGCATTTTTTCTTCAGATAGGCGAACTCATTGTCGTAAATGTGGCAAAGCATTGGAAGAACTGGAAAACATAGATGATGATGCTGAGTCTCAGGGAATCCATTTTGTAAAAATTGAAGATGAAAAATTGGGCAGATCTTTTGGTGTTTTCAACATGCCAGCTTTAGTATTTTTTAGATTTGGAGACACTGAGGATCCTGTTGTTTATGCTGGTAAGCTGATCAACCTTTTTTAAGGTTAAGCTCTTGATTGTATGAACAATAATCATTAATGACAATTTTTGAATACTTAAATGTATGGAGGTAGACAGTTTTTTCATGCAACCTTGAAAATCGAGAGTTGTGAAATAATTGCACATTTTAATACTGATTCTTATGTTTTAGCTTCATTAAGCAGCATGCTGCTTTTTGTAGTCTTTTGTATCAACATAGAAAGGAAAGAAAAAGTATCAACAAACATGCTTAAAAAAAAGTTTGAAGAATGCAGCCACTGGAATAAAATAACTTCTTTTGAAACTAAAAATATTTTCAAATAATTTCTGATATAATTGGAATACACTACATAAACTGAAATGTTTTTATTCAAAAAAAAAAAAAACAATCTGTTGTTTATTTTATATTATTATTTTTTTGCCTTTGTCCATAGCTCTAGGAGTAATGTGCATGATTTAAAATGGATTTGTGGGTTACTTATGACACACTTGTCAAATTTCTCAAATCAGTGACTTAGTGGATAAATATGTTTATTGGCTGAACTTTTTTTAAGAAATGAAAATTTTTGTTCAGATTAGCATATTATAATATATTTTAAATACAAAATGATTTTTGACAGCTGTTTTTAGTGGTACCAAAAACCTCTCCAAATTAACGAACTTTAAAAATTTCCACATATACCTAAGCAAAAGAAAAACTTAAAAATGTATGACTACAATTTTTATGCATCAACACTACAACATCATTCAGCGAAAAGTTTTTGAGAAGTACAGAAAAAGTTTCTGCTAAAAGAAACTAAACATAATTATGAATGAAAGTGTTACACCAGTGAAACATTCATTCTTGTCAGATAGACAGAAAGATTGATACCTACATGTAAATTTCATCCTAGTGAATACCAATGCAATGAAATACTCATTATAATGAAATAAATGGTCAGTCCTGCTCTAATTGCCATTAAGGGGGTCTGGGACACATTTTGAAATTTTTTTTATTATGTACTTTAGAGTTTTGAAATTTTTTGCACTGATTCATCATTTATTTAATAAGCAAAATCATAACATAAATTTGAAAAAAAAAATATTTTTTTATTTAAATTTAATTAGTTTTTTTCAAAAAAAAGGGGTTGCTTTAAATTGCTATAACTCAAAATATTGTTGGTCAATTTTCAATTTTTTCTCAAAAAAGTATGCACAAATATCTAAGCTTTAATTTATATTCGGCGATTTTAAAAATATTGATTCAATAAAAAATAAAAATATTTGAAGAAAAATTTCGAAAAATTCAAAGATACTTTTTTTAAAAAAATCATAATTTTTGCAGTAAACGTTTTTTTTCAAATTCGCCGAATAAAAATTAAAGTAAACTGCTTGAAAAGGATATGCTCCAAGTTTCATTACTTTATCTCTATCGGTTCCTGACTTATAAGAGTTTGAATGCAAGAAATCAGGAAAAATTGAATCATGGAGAAAAACGCGTTTAAAGTTTTAAAGTTAAGTACACATTAGTTAGATGCATGCAACAAAAATAACTATATCTTTCGTTCTATTTAAGGTAGAAACAAGATTCAAACGTCTTCTTAAGCAGAAAGAAACGGAGCAATTTTTCAAATTAAAAAAAAAATTGCAAAATTTGACGATTTTTATGTCCCGGACCCCCTTAAGATAAAGAAAAAAAAATATATTGTTTTAATAAAATGGTGGTTTCTCAAAATTCCACTAGAATAAAATTATTTGATCTGGCAAATCTTTTAGTTGTACATTTGTGGACAAACTTTAAAAGATCAATTAACCATAGCTGACAATATTTTTACTTGCAATGTATAAATGTGAGCAGACATTGTACAGCCTATTGCTGATGATTTCAGTTTAGAAAAGGGCAAAGGAAGTTCCGAAGATGAAAAAAATGAGATCATTGAAAATGCTCTAAAAGTTACATCTGCTGAAGCCATCGTAGGTTTAGATACAAAGCACAATTTTCTTCTTTGAGTGACGTACCAAAGGACAGTTTTTCTCATGTTAATCAGTTACACAACTTCTTATTGTCAGTAAGTTCAAATTCACTTGTAAAAAGAAAAAATCACATGTTTTTTATTGTATGATTTGAAAACCTTTGCCATTGTACAAAGTCAATTTTTCTGTTCTAAAAAAAATAAATAAAAAAAAATAACTCTCTCTCACTCTTTATCTTACTAACTTGTTTTCAACTATGCTAATTTTAGTACTACGTTTTAAACACTACATTTTTATGATCCTAACAAAGGAATTATGTACAAAACGACATTTGCAATGAATTATTTTTTGTTTTTATTTTTCTATTGCCATCTATTACAATGAAATTCATGTTACAACAAACAAAATGTGTTGTCTTTAGAAATTCATTGTAATGGTATTTTACTGTATGAGCATAATATTTAAAAGTAACATAGCATTATAGCATATCCATTATAAAATTTATTTGTAATTCTTGTATGTGCATATGTATTTTGTGAATTTCAACAATAGATTCTACTTTATTTCTTAACCATTCATAGCAAATATTCTTTTAAAGGGGATTTGAAAAATGGATCAGACATATTGGATTGGCTAGTAACACAAAAAGATCCTTCTAGTGATATGATTGAGGAAATGGATGGAGATGAACTTGAAGACTTGATAGAAACAGCAAACTTCTTGGCAGTTTTATTTTGTATGTTGTTTATAGATTATTTTGTAATTGTATTAGGAGAACATGTGTGGATGGCTTAAAACTAAAATATTTAGAGTGAATTTGATGCTTTGAAAATATAATAATTAATTAATTCTGTCAACCATCTTAGAATAATATTTATGTTTTAAACATTTTCTAGTTATTTATCAAATCACTATACATGCCCATATTTTCTTTAGGCATGTCATCTTAGTAAAAAACTTGTTATTTTAGCATTTTTAGCTTTAATTCCAAAATAAAATGAACTACATTAGAACTAACTTGAATTTTCCATTGAAAAACATTACCTGTTGCTTATGCGAAAATGAATTTAAAAGTGCAAAGCATCTTTATGGACGTTTTTCTTAGTGTTTAATTTAATTCCTATAAATAAACAGTTGTGGCTTTTCAGCTCTTATTTTTAATTTCAATATAAAATTCATCAATAGTGTTCCTTCATAGCCCTTGAGTCATGTTTTACTATTATCTTGGATTCAGTTATTGGGTGCCTTAGTCTTGATGTAACTTCATCTATTACCCCTGCCTACTCCTAAGACAAAAATATTTCTAATGAAATATGTGCTTATAGTTAGAATTTCCTTTAACGCATGCGTAACAATTCGAGAGAACAAATTTAATATTTTTATATTAGCCAGTAATTTTTGTGTTAGATAATGTATAACTTTTTCTGAAAACAAATTTTTTCTATTATCTTTTTTTTTAAGTATAATTTTTTAAAAATACACTGCTTGACAATTGCTAAGGAACAAGTGATTTATGCAAATTTGTACCTCGACTACCTGGCCAATGGAAATAAATTCAAGTTCAGATGCCGCGGTTGACCAGGACTCGTTACCTGTATAAAAGACAGTGCATACACGCTCAAGATTCGTACGAAAATTCACGCTGTTTGGTTTTTAACAAAAATAGTGCTGGATGTTAAAAAAGGTTTTTCTCTGAAATTATGTTTAGTTCTTGAAATACTTAAGGGTAAAATGTCAGCAAGACATCATTTGAGTATCTACGATCGTGGAAGATTGGTTGGACGACTAGAAGCAAGTCAAAGTGTCACCACTGTAGCTGCTCCAATGGGTGTATCAAAAAGTGCCATCTCCCGATTAAAGAAGGCCACTGAAGGTGGAAATGTTTTGCAAAAGCATGCCGGGGGTCGTGGTAGAAGCACCACACCTTCAGATGATCGCTATGTAGCCCTCATGGCAAAAAGGAACAGAAATTTCACTCCTGGACAAATAGCTGCAAATCTAACAACAGCTACCATTATGCATGTTTCTGCAAGAACCATCTTACGGCGAGTAAATAATGTCGGTTTGTATGCACGGAAGCTCGTATGTTGCATCCAAGTTCAACCACGCCATCGTCGAGTGAGATTACGCTGTTGCAAGGAACATGTTGGTGGGATCTTCAAAATTGGTCTAGAGTGATGTTCTCTGACGAATCTCGTTTCAGTGTGACAAGTGATTCTGGTCACCAACTTCTGTAGAGAGAGCGTGGAACACGTTATGCACAAAAATTTGTTTGCGAATGTGATCGGTACGGCCCAGGCATCATGGTGTGGGCAGGCATCATGCACAAGGGCAGAACACCACTTCACATTTTTGAATAAGAAAGCGATACATTGCAAATGTATTGCAGAGATGTTATGCTAGACCATGTTCGTCTTTTTAGGGGGGCTGTAGGTCCAGAGTTTCTCTTTACGGTCGACAATACACGGCCATACTGGAGCATTGAAGTATCAGAAACACTGCAAAGTGAAAACATTCTCTGTATGCAGTGGCCTGCTTACTTTCCTGATTTAAATCCAATTGAACTTGCCTAAGAGGCTCTTGGCAGACGTGTTGCGCGAAGAACCGTCTCTCCCAGAACAGTACAAGAACTCAAATCCGCATTGAGAGAGGAGTAGGAAAACATCCCCCAAGCACTCATCAGTAATTAATGGGGAGTATGGAAAACAGATGCATTTTGTGCTTTAGTGTCTCTGGAAGTCATACATCATATTAAGGTACTCATGTCTTCATCGTTCTGACCTAAATCATTTTCTTATGGTTGTATGAAAATCATCCAAGTGGGATTATTTTTTTATTTTAAGTTTTTACTTAATTGATGTAGTAATATCTGTATTATTTCGTACTTATAATAAAGGCACATACTCCCTACTAACTTTATATTTCATTCTGTTTCTTTAATCATTATCTATTCTTAACTATTCCAAAAAACGTAATTGTTCCTTAGCAATTGTCAAGCAGTGTAATTTGCTTCTTAAGCCAATAGAAAGAGAGATTTAGCTGATGGTTAAAAATTAATATTAATGTATGGGAGTGTGTCAGCTTGTTAAGAACTGGATGAGCATCTTGTTTTCACAAAAAACTGACATCCCTTGCGCTCAGTAACACCAAAGCTCGTCCTCAGACTGACTTAGCAGTGATATGATCACTGTTGAAGAAGTGCTTTCTTTGTAACATTTGATTTTTAAAAGTAATGCTGTTTTAATCATAAAATCAGTGAAATTAAACATGATTTTATGAATATATTTGCCTTTACTTTGATTATATATGCATTTTAATTATTTGAAGTATCTATATTATTTATCATAGATGATCCAGATGAAGAAGACTGTCCTGAGTGTCAAGAAACATTGGCAGATTTGGAGAACATTGATGATGATACAGATCGTCATGGAATTCTGTTTGTTAAAACAACTGATGATAGTATTGCTGCAGATTATGGCATAACTAAATTCCCTGCTCTAATCTATTTTGAGAACAATGTACCCAGCATTTATGAAGGTCTGGTATTCTATTTCACAGTATTTAATTTTTATAGGGTTTTTTCCCTTTCTAATTTAGCCTTTATCACCCAATTTTATGTTTTCCCTCCTATTCCAATACAAGCGAGTTTGTTTAGCAGAGCAACATGCAGTACTTTATCGAAAACTTTTTGAAAGTCAATGTAAACAACATCTACATGCTTTTTATTATCTAAAGCCATAGTAGCCTTGTCATAGAAATGCAATAAATTAGTTACACAGTATCTCCCCTTCCTAAAATCAAACCTAGCAGCAAATCATAATTCTCCAGAAAGTATCTTTGATTTTAACAGAGTTTTTAAAATTTTACAAACTGCTGAAGTTACTCTCAAGTCTATAGTTACCTGTCTTCCCTTTTGACCCTTTTAAAAAGAGTGCTGTAATGTTTGCCAGCTTCTGGTCTTCAGGCACAGTGTCTCAGTCTCTGAGTTACACTAAGCATTGGAAATTTTTTAAATAACTTTTTATTCGTCTGCTCGCTAAACAAAAATATATGGATAAATATTATCATCCCTTGAAGCTTGATATCCTTAAATTATTTTTAAATAATATAATACATCCTCTCTAGAAAATTCAAGATCCTCAAGCTGTATATTAGCTTGCATCTGACTCATATCAACTAATAAAATAGTTTCTGTTAAAAACACCAGAAAAGTATTTAAGTTATTAGCAATATCCCCATCCTTTTTGGATTAAGGTCCCATTCTCATCTACCAGTGAACCTACTTGACTAATACCAGTTTTTCCAGAATTACAGAAAAAAAACTACTTAATATCCTTATCAATGTTATCTGCTAGCAATTTTTCTAGTTTCTATTCTTAATACAGACTATATATTAAAATCCAGCTTTACAATACTCGAATCTATTAGCACGATTCTAGTAGTCACTTTCAACAGATAAAAAGTGGCTTGAAGCATCTTTTACCTCCCTAAACAATCACATGGACCACACTTTTGCCAACTCACATTTTCTTGAAAGCAACATGATTACTAACTTTTTTCTTCTTACCCTTGAGCTCTGCCCGCTGGAGATGAACATCATCATATTCCAAACCCCCCCCCCTTAGAAATCTTTCCTTAAACTTTGCCTAGGTTCTAAAAAATCAGAATTTCTGAAATTGGATACTAATCTGAAATTATCGCTTTAAGTAAGTTCAAAAGTTAGTCCAGAACCTAATAGTATTGTAATCACAATCTCCAATATGATTCCCCTATATTCTACCACTAAACAGAACTTCCATCATCAAAAAAAGTTAGATCAAAAACTACATTATACTGAATAACCTCAGCAGCTATTTGGTTTAGGAAGCAGTCACCAATCACTTTCAAAAATCCTCTTTTTTACCATTACCAAAGCAAAAGGTATCCCACTGAATACCTGGGAAGTTAAAATCCCTCATCATAATAACTGAACCTTTTCTAGCCATGTTTGTAATTGTGATACATCTCCTCATCTTAATCCTGGTTGATATTAGGTGGAATGTAAATATTTTTTCAAGATTTTTCTACTTTCTACCCTTATTGCTCAACAATTCTACCTAGACCATTTCAATACTGTTAGGTATATCATGATAACCATTTCATTCCATGTAAAAATGTCTTTGACATAAAATAAAACCCTTCTTCCGCTCATACCACATATGTCTTCCTTTAACTGATTATTACCGTCAATATGTAAAATATCTTTTATTTTCAGTGGTTCAGGTCTCAGTTAATGCAATAGCATCTTATTTTTCTGCTGTAATAATGCTTTTTAATTTGTCTATACTGTTCCTAATACTTCAAGCATTGCAATGCAAAAAAACTAGTAGACCCAAAATGCTTTTGATTGACCCCTTACAATTCCTTAAATCTGTATTTAAGAAGTTTCAACTGCTATTAGATGCATTATCCACCCTATCAAAACCTTTCACATAAAAAAGCAGTATCACTTTGTTTCCTGATCCCAGAAAAATACTCCTCATCCAAAAATTTTTTTTTTCATTCAGAAGCCTGTCATAACGTATCACTAAGCTGTATGACACCCCTAATGCTCTAATGCAGGCTATCCCTAGCACTCAATCTCTCTTGCAAAAGCTTCATATGTCTATAAACCTGATTTGCCACTCATCGATAGTCTTTTCAGAGCCAAGTTCATGATCTTATATCACTTGAAGCAATATTTGGGAAGGTAGTTTATATCTTTATATAATACTTATGATTGAATTCAGCTTTTCTCTAATTAGGTGATATCTCTGCTGAAGAAGAAGTCTTACAATCACTGATCCATTCCAAATCTGAAGACACAATTGAAACAGTGAACAGAGATATTTGTGATAAACTAATTGAGAACACACCTTATCTAGTTGTTGTATTTTGTAAGTTAGTTTTGTAAGGCAATATTATTATTATTAATGTCTTTCTCATATTTTCATATTTAAATTCTGAACTGATCTTAGAAATAACTTCAATATTATTGTCTTTTCTTAAGTCATTAACTTTTGTTTAAACTATTGGTTTTGCAAATAAGTTATTCTGATTGAAAGAAACTGATATCTTTTCAAGTTTTTATGCTGAAAAGTGTAAGTAAAAGTTATGCTTGAAATAATATAAATTCAAAATTATTTTAGTGAAAAATTTATTTTGCATGAATAGAATGTACTTTCAAAAATACAAATTACTAGTGACACAATTTATGTTTCACTTAACAACTGATTATCCTCACAATTGATTTCATTAAGTTGTTGATTATAATAACCACTTGGCGGTTGATATTCAGTTATGTGAGTTCACTCTGCAGCTCTCTCGCCCAACAATATAGTTCAATAAGTGACTATTTATTCTAAACCTGTAAATTCACTGAGGGACTGTTGGTTTAAACCAGCAGTGGCCAACCTGCGGTGCACAGGCCATATGTAGCCTGCATAGCAAACTTGTGTGGCCTTTTGTTTTGATCAATGTTTTGTTTCATCAGAAACAAAAACCACATTCTGGACTCTCAAAACAATTGCAGAACTGCCTTAGACAATCCAGCAGCAATTCCTGCTGACTCGCAGCCAATTAAATCCCTTCTCATTTAACCTTCACTGAACTGTTTTCTTGTATTTTGGTTTCTTAGACACAGGCAATTTGTCAATATATTTCAAATTTGAAATCATAATTCAGAGATTTGTTTCTAGAAAATAAAAACAAACTTCTCATTTAATAAAAAAAAACATCAAGTAAGCATGACAGCAATTCTTTATTCGTAATTTTTTGGGGCTTTCCATGCTTTCCCCATTTATCAAGACATTAATATATATATATATATATATATATATATATATATATATATATATATATATATATATATATATATATATATATATATATATATATGTGTGTGTGTGTGTGTGTGTGTGTTCTAGCCTATTAGATCCATTTTAATATAAGATATGGCTTACAGGTAGAAAAAGGTTGGGCTAATGAGTTCTTGCTCAATGAAGCAATTGTACAAAACTTTGAATTTTCTAAAGTAATTGCCATTCAATTCATATTACTTTTAATTGGTTTATAAATGACAGTTTAAAACTTTTTTATGCATTACTCAAAAGTTATCTGTTTGTTTTTTAAGATAAACTTCAAAATAAAGTCTCAGATGAAATCTTAGAACATTTAGAGAATATTGATGGCTTCACCGATGAATTTGGCATCCAGATGGTCAAAACACAGGACAGTACAGTTGGTAGAAGATATGGCATCAAACAGTTTCCAGCACTGGTTTATTTTCGAAATGGTCATCCTCTTGTTTATACAGGTATGAGGACTCGGATAGAATATTGTTTATAAAATGTTTTGATAAATTTACATTTTTTAAAGCACATAAAGTGCTGCAACTTCCAACCTTTAATCTGCTATAAATTTATCTTTTTTATTCTGTATGTTTGTTTATATAGTCGGAACTGTCTTATGATTTACAGGGGTAGAAGTTGTCCTAAAATTTTCATTATTTTTTTCCTTACTTGTGCAGAAAATGGAATTCAACCTAACTAAAACTGAAGCTTTTCATGATAATTTGCCTATATTTCTGAATAAAATAAGCTTCATAGATCCTAAGAAATTTTCTGTAAAAAAGAAAGAAAAACCCATGCCACACACTGCTGCTTTTTTTTTCTTTAGAAGAGGGGGGATACAGTTAACTAAAGATATAAAAATAAAATAATGATGAAAATAAAAACAGCTGTGCAGCAAATGTTGCAGAAAAAGAGTTATTCGAAAAGTCTGATACTTTTAATTTTTTCCCCTTTGAAAAGAAATGAAAAACATGTAAACTGGGAGTCAGTTTGTTTTGTGTTTCTGTTCAGTGAAGTTGGATTATTTTTTGCACATATAATTTTTTAATTTAGTCACTAACTTTTTGCTTTATAAGTGTAACTAGTTATTTGTTTTATCAAAATGCCACGGAAAACTAAATTCTCTTCCTTGTAGTAGAAAATGCAGACAGAAATGGATGCAAGATCGGCATATGGTGCCGTGCAGAAAAGGATGAATTTAAAACATTTTGTTCCATTTTTACATTATCTTTCCAATATTGATAATCAAGGATTTTCACAAGTATTTTCTCATGCTGATGCGGCAGGACATAAGGGGTTGACAAGTAGCTTGAAAAATCAAGCTGTATTTTAAATTTCATGTTATTTGTCATCTACTGAAAACAAACTGGTTATGATGAAGCCATTCAAAACTTTTGTCCCAAATTCAATCCAAGGTAAAGTTTCAAAAGCGGAGGTTTTCTTAGTTTTAATTTCCGTAAAAAACTTATTAATTTGCATCTTTAAATGATTTATCTGTAATCTGCAGGGATATTTTTGATCATTCTGAGAAAGCAAAAAGTGTCAAATTATCTGATAAAAGTTAAGTACATAATAAATTTTAGGTTTGCATCCTACTTTAAATCCCTCCTTATTAGTGATATTTTTTCGTTGTTCTTTGTAATTCACTTTGATGAAACATCAACAACAAAGCAAGTAAAACAGTAATCAGACATAACATTTATTCTACTGGTATGTGGTATATATTTCTACTTCATGATGTGTCACTGTGTTAAAGAATAAAAGATAGAATGCAAAATGCATTCCATTACAGGTTTCAAGATTGAATTTGAAACCGTTTATCATTCACTACAAAAACTAAGCTTATTAATTACATTTAAGTTTAAAAAAAAATTGATTATTGTTGTCCTAAAAATATCCAAAATTGCATCAAAATTATGTCCTAAAATTTTTAATATCACCACTCCAAGCCCTGGATTTACTTGAAAGTGTTTATTCATGGCTAATCTTTTTCTAATGCATTATGCAGATGAGCGCAAGTAGTATTATAAAGTGTAATCATTAAAAAAATCTTTCTAAAATTATAGAAATAATGCAATCAGCTATCACATGTTATTGAAATGTTTTCTTAAGAGTTTTGCCAATTGAGAAAATAAAATTTGCATAATGAACTTTTATTCTGTCACTCATTAAAGAAATATTTCTTGATTACAAATGAATATGTTACATCCTTTATGTTTTTTCCTTATAGTCTTTATCAACTTCATCAATATAATTCTGTAAGAAAAAGGTGTATTTTTTAGTTTAATAACTGATTTTTTTTCTTTTGTATTTAATTTCCTACACAAATAATATAACATTTTTTTCCCTCTAAATGATGGGCTTATCTTCGTCCACTGCATATAATATTTTATGCAATTTATTAAATGTATATAAAACTTATGATACTACCGAACAAAAATAAGAAGTTATTAAATGTTTGCAAATCATATATTTTGGATTTATAGTTCAAGATCCCTTTTAAAATAGGTATGAGATAGTTGAAAGTAGAGAAAGTGTAGTGCAAAGTTACCCTGAATGAATGTTATATATTTGTAAACATGTGAAAATCTACCCCAAAGAAGAGGTAAAATATCAAATTTAGAAATTCTGGATCAGGTTTTGTAATTCCAGGATTGAATTATATGTATTTCTTTACAGTTACTAGCATTAAAAATTTTATAGCTAAGTGATATAGGCTCATTTGAATATCATGACATTACGAAAACATACCCAGACAGCCATAGACTTTTATAATAATAGTTATTTTATGTTAGTGATCCCCTCCATTTCATTGAGTCTTTTTCATGCAGTTGAAGTAAAGGCTTATTTGAGTTCAAGTTCTCAGAGCTTGTTGTCATTGGCACTTTCCACCCACCTTTTTTACGTCACTTTTTCTCAAATGCTTCGACTCAACTTAACTGATTTTAGTTTGTTTTCTAATTATTTTCGTTTTAAGTCATATTTTGTCTGTTTAATTCTTAATCTAGTCCTAATCCTCCTATTAATTAATTTTTAAACACATGTTATGACTTTATATTTTATTTCTTTTTTTAGTTGGGCATTGAACTATAAGGATTTTTTTTTACCATTTTCGAAATTGCTGTACTTAATCTATTATTTATTTTTCTTAATGTTCATTATTTTATTTAATGCTTCCGCTAAAAATTGTTTGCGAAGTATGATTTACTCTTATTGATGAAATGCTGCACATGTTTGCAGGAGACTTGAAATCAGAAGAATTGGTTCTAGACTGGATTCTGAGTGATAATACAATTCAATTGGCAGAAGAAATTGAGGAAGTGAATGCAAAGATGCTGGATAAACTAGTTGAAAAGTTTCAGTTAATGGCTGTTTATTTTTGTAAGTATCTGGCTTGATATTTTAGCTAAAATTTATCTAAGTTTCATTACTATTATTATTTAAGTATTTTATGCTATTTATTATTTTTAAACATTGTTTAGAACATTTAAAGTGTTACATAACTGAAAAGATTTCTAGACAAAATGTTTGTTTCTCACACTTTCATTTTAATTGGAGTGCAGAGTGAAATATAAATTGTAAAATTTTCTAAAAGGGTTATCTTATTAAAATGCTTGGTAACTTTGAAATTTTAAATTATTATGCTGTCTGTCATGTTATTTAGTGTTCAGCCTTGGCTTTACAGTTTGAGAAAAGTCACCCTATAATATTAAAACATTTATTGATAATTTTGTTTGTAATAGCTTAGCTGTCAGTTTTTTTTTTTTTTTTTTTTTTTTTTGAAGTATATAAGAGGAGTCTCCAAACTATGCATTGCTGGCCAAAAGTTTCCCACAGCAGCAGGCTAGCTTTTAGTTGAGTATATCAACCAAGTCATAATTACTAGGTATATTTATTTACACTGCTAGAACTTCTCATGTACTATTTACATTTTGTGAGTTTCTAATTGCACATATTAGGGTAAATGCAATATCAATCTTTAAAATATTCAGTGCCACCCTGTATTTCAACTCCTGTATTTTATCTTAATCTAACATTTAAAAAAATTGTTGAAATTTTTTGTGCATTGTTTCGTTAGAAATTAAAGATTGTAAGATCCCCAATAAAAAAAACTTACATTGGTAGGGGAGAGTCGAGAAAAATTGAATGGTGCTGCATTTATTCCAAAATAAAATGTGAAAAAGCTTTTGTATCTTGTTCAGTACATGTAGCAGCAAGAGTCTAAAGCTGCCACTGCCAATGATCAAGCTAGAAATATTTTTTCACATCTATTATTTAGGAACAAATACAGCTGTTCCATTCCTCCTGACTCTCCCCTACTGGAAAAAGATGGAGAATATGCCTGAGTCAATAAGGGATTAATCAGTTTACGCAATACGTTTCTAATAGGCAATGAAGGGATTTGTTTTCGGGAATAATGAGTAATTAAGAAAATTTAAATAAGAAAATTAATTAAAAAAATTTCAAGGTTATGGATTTGGTAGCTATTGAAATAAGTCAATTTGAAATCAATTTTAAGTAATTTTAATGATTTAATGTTAATGCTTAGTGAACATTAGCTCTGATACTAATAGAGGAAATTGTTTTATTTCTCAAGTTAATTTTTCTGATACCTGGTGGATGAGAACTGAAGCTTTGAAGTAAAATTTAAAATGTATTTTTAAATTCTAGGAATGCTGCAACAACACTGAATTTAAAAATGTGCTGTTTACATGTGTCAAGTAATTTTACTTCAAACGTATACCTTTGATCCTGAACTACTATTTTTATGATGCTATGTCTCTATCTGGATCATACCACACAAATCTTATGTTTCTGAAAATGATTTTTTTTTTTTTTTTTTTTTTTTTTTAATGAATAATGAAATTAGTACTTGAAAAAATAACAAGATTTGAACTATATTTCAGTGAAAATTAAGGGCCGTGTACGCAATCCTCAATGTATAAAAATGCAACTTTTTGATCCAGTAAGATATTGTAACAGAAACAGAGTATTTCACAAGAAGTTACTTAAAACTTATGTTTTGTAACAAATAAGTCTTTTTTTTTCTTTAAAACGCCTATATGTTTGTTTTCACAGCTCCATAGATGCTTAAATGTAAAGTAATTTTTAAGTAGAAATGAAAATTGACATTAACAGTACATTGAATAGAAAAGTTCTTTGTTGTGACTGGTTTTGATGAACTATTTATCATATGAGTTAATGCAACTTTTATTTTACAAGACTATCTTCTTATTAGCATTAGCAGACTTTAAGGTGTTCAAGTTTGACCCTACGAGTGAGGTTCTTTTTTTTTAATTATTATTTGCTGTAAAGAATATAAAAGTTGTTTTAAGTAATAATGTTAATTCATTTCATTCCGATATGTTACCAGATGAAATTCAGGCATTATGTTCAAAAACTTTGCTCAAATCGGAAGAACATTTAGAATAATACGTCCGTGGTGCATGGCAAAGTTAAAGCAATTATGGAAAAAGGAGGTTTTACAAAGAGTAGTACAAAAAGTTTTTGCATGTCATGCGAGCTTAAGAACCTTATTCTGAACTCTTTTCAATAAGAATTCATTTCAAAAAATTACAATTATTTTTACTGCTCCTTGAATGACTATTCTTCAGTGGATTGACATGTTGTTGATGTAACAATTACTTTAGAACTGAAGTGGTGTCTTAATGATCAAGTTCAAATAAAGGCTTGTCATCAAAACTAAGCAAAACCTTGAAACACAACAATATTAACTTGAAGTGGATCATACAGAGAAAAATTCAAATTAATTTTTCTTTTATAGCTACTATACTAAAATAAAAGAGAAAAAAAAAAGCTAATTTAACTTTGAATGCCATATTAATAATATTAAGGGGCAACCATTGGGAAACTTCTGGAGCAATTTTCATTCAATCAATTTTTCTCCATTATTTTACTTCAAAAGTCATCTTCACATTAACCAATTTTTGAAAACATTCTGAATATTGTCTCTATCGTTTAGAATAACTCTGGTAACCTCACTGTCCAACGTACCTTTTGAATTTCTCATTTAAAAAAGTATTTCAGAACAGCAAAATGTCAGATTTTTTAAAAGGAGAAGTGAATGGAATATTAGTTTTAAGTTTTATGCCAGACAATTTTTAATTTTCTGAATGCATACGTCTATCTTATATTAGCAATGTGATAACCTTAACAAAAAAAAGAAGAGTCAAAAAATTAATTTGAGTGAAAAGTTCATTGTTTCTTAATACTTATTTATAAAGTAAAGAATGTGTATATAGTAAATAGAGCAATAATTCAAAAATATATTGGTTATTATGAGAAACACTGCACAAATT
Organism: Uloborus diversus; assembly: GCF_026930045.1. NCBI lineage: Eukaryota > Metazoa > Arthropoda > Arachnida > Araneae > Uloboridae > Uloborus > Uloborus diversus. The sequence continues at coordinate 168,728,042 of NC_072733.1, forward strand.
TGATAAAATAAGTGTGACAAAAAAGAGAAATAAATTACTGGAGTATGTAATGAATAATTATGTATTGCACAGCTTTTAAATTAGCATATCCACTCTCAAATAGCTCAGACAAAAAAAAATCTGCTCCTGATGCAGAGTAATCAACTACTGGAGTTTCAATTCATGAAGGCATAGTTGAAAAGTCTGTATTAATGGGGAACCAATTTAGGAGGCCAAAATTTGTCTTTTTTGTGATTTTTTTAAACAGGAAAGAAATAATCAATTTTTTTTTTTTAACTTGGGGGCTATTTTATTCATCTTTTGAAGTACACCTTGTAATTTTTTGAAGTCATTTCCAACAGAATTAGTGGAGTTAGAAGCTGCTGTCCATGGGCGGTCGCCATCAGAGCTTGTTGCTGGTGTGCATTACCGAAGCCACAACTTTTGACTGTAATCATTACAATTTTTCTTTCTTGTAAACAACATATTTCCCCTGAATATGAACCTAATTGTGATCAAAAAAGTTGAAAATTGCACGTTTTTGATGTGTTTGATTATAATGTTATGTTTTTCAACCAATTTTTTTACGCTTCTTGCATAACAAAAATATTTTTATTAATAATATCATCAAAAAGTTAAGGTTTGTCTAGAGTATAATTGAATGAAAACTATTAACACAAATTTTCAGAACAATTGGTCAAACTCTCTGAGCTAGAATGCACACTAACTGAAAAAAAGTTGTTTTGAGAAAAACTCATTTGAAAAAAAAAATGCTGTGAACGTTTTCGAATCTTCACAGTCAGTTTAATTACTCATAGCATCAGAACTAATCAGAATTTTTCACTCAAATTTTGGCAACATATTCTTGAGTAGTTTTACTAACATTTTATGATATAAAAAAAGTGGTTTTTTTTGACCGATCTAAACTAGTTTCCCCCCTTAAGTGGTTTAGTTTGAAGCTATGAGCATCTACAGCAAATTTTATTGATCATCTATAGGAATTTAAAGATTCTTGAATACTTCATTTTTGTTATTTTTATCCTCCTTTATACAAAAATAAATCAAGTGTCTTTAAGATAAAAATTTTTACCCCCACGTATAGTTAATAAACATTAAGCAGTTTTTACAAAACTATTTAATGTGGTTTTTCTTTCACCTGCCTAAAACTCAGAAAGTTATTTATTTAGAACCTCAATTGTTTTAGGCTGGCAGAGTAACACATGTTTAACCCTAATGTCAAAGACCAGGTATCTTTCACGATTTTTATCATAATTTTTACCCTTTCTAACAAAGTCTTTGTAAAATTGCTTTTAATTCATGTTACTTACATGAATCTGAACTAAAGAAAATTGTAACCATGTTTTGAGAAACATTTTTCATGGAGGGGGGGGGTTAGCATTTAAAATTTTTATACCTATACTCAATAACCAGGTACCCGGGCGCACGTGACAACACACATAAAAAAATATCCCTCCAAAACGCTTCCGTCACCATTCTTGATGATTCTCACGTAAAAGGAGCCCTTGAATCAAAATATGACCACCCTTTTCCCCCCATCACTCCCCCCTTGATATTGTGCCCCCCTTATTTTATTCAGTTTTCAACAGTTACATAGCAGTGATTTATATTTGATGTGGAAAACAGCATTTATATTCACCATTGAACAGCATTATTTCACTTCTGAAGGGTAAGGAAGTGTATTGTTCAAAAGCTTGAAGATATGTAGCAAATTGAGAACCCCTCCCCTCCCCCCAATGTCTTAAAAATCCTCTCTCAGGTTTTCCTTTTTTTTGATAAAAGTTCGTTTTACAATTTTTTCACTTATTTTTTGGTGTAAAACCAAAGTATTGGACTCACTTCCCATGCCAGAAAAAATGTTCATGCAGTAAAGAGATAAAAATAGATAAACACTTGAAAACCTTGCATATTAAATAGGAGTCGGATTGCAGATCTTAGACACAAAGAAACTTTCCGTATTATTGACATTTATTCGAATTACATTTATAGATATAATTCCGATTTTAAGTGAAATCAAGCACTCATAATATGCATTAATGCATATTTATATTTCGAAGGGCACTGCACACATTGTTTAACCCCCTTCGATCAAATCCCTCGAAATTATCGAAGCATTTGATCAATCGTGTCAACACCAGATTTCGTTTTGTTATAAAACAAAATAAGTGTGACTTTTGGTTGCTCCAGAGTTGCTTTTGTTATGATGTGAACTGGAAAGCAATATTAGGGCTTTTTTTCTTTTTGTTAATGTACGAACATATGTTACAGTGTCAGTGGTATCGAATTGGGAACTTCGTGTCTCTCGTGATGTAGGCAATGATATTTCAGTTGGAATATATGGCCTGTCTTTTTTTTTTAGTATACCTATGAATGTCAGACACCATGAAAGTAAAGGTTGAGCAAATGATAGTCAGGATAAAAATTACAGATAATATTTTTCGATGCAACGATCCACATATATGAGTTTTGCAGGCCCCATGTAGTCCGCGGACTGTAAGTTGAACATAGTATATGTTAAACTGGTATTATATTATTGGTTGAAATAAATAAAATACTACAAATTTACTATGAAATATCAAAGCATACAACCTAATAATGCATTCAATATTACAAAAGGAAAAAAAAATGGAGAAAAACCATTTCTTTCTAACAGACCTTAACGTGAAATGTAAGCATAAAATGCTGTAAAAACAATAAGCCTTTTTCTTTTCGGCAAAAACAGGATACACACATTTCCCAAGATGAGGGGGGAAAAAAGTTTCATTTAAATTGAGGAGGTGTCCGAAAAAAAAATTATTTTCCTGCTCTACATCTTCAAAGTTCAAAATGGATCTCCGGGTACCTGGTAATTGAGAATAAGGGAAAAGTTTGGTCATTGATGCTAGGGTTAAAAGTTATCTGAATTGAGACCCCCCCCCCCCCAAAAAAAAAAAAAAAAAAAATCATGTTCACTATTTTCCAGTTTCCTTTGCACAGAAATATTTAAAAAATACAAATTGTAAGAAAATTTGTTGTTTGAAACTTTTGAATAACGGAATGTTGTTTTAAGATCATTCAGTTTTAATGTATGAAATATTTAGCAAAACTTCAGAATATTACAAAGTTTGCTCTCAGTTTTAATTTTGAGGCAAATTAAATGGTAAAGTTATCATTGAATTTTTTTTAATAAAATAAAAATACCCATGACCTCTTTATTTCATTAAGCTTTTAATGAAAAAGAATGTCTACAATTCTATAAAACTAAAATTAGAAGGTAATAAGTTCCAGCTTATAGTAAAGTACAACACAGAAAAAATAAAGTATAAGGAGAATGATTGAAAGATTAGTTAAAGCTAATGCATTGTTAACTATTGAGCATTTATGTTTCAATATTTTATTACTAATGTGTCTTTGTATTAGATGAAAAGGAGTGTGATGAGTGCTTGGATATTTTGAAAGACCTAGAAGAAATTGACGAGGAAGCTGATCTCTTTGGTATAGGATTTGTAAAGAACAGTGAATCTTCAGCTGCTGTTAAATGGGGTGTTCATAGTGTTCCAACGTTAGCTTACTTTCGCAAATCAGTTCCTGTGTTTTATGAAGGTGATTTTTATTGATGCTACATCACAATTAATCAATGATACATATTCATGACTGCATAATATTAAGATTTGTTTTATCATTAAACAGGTTCACTCAATGATCCAGAAAGAGTTTTAAATTGGCTAACAAGCCAAGATATGATTGAACTGAAGAATGAAATTGAAGAAGTCAGCAGAAAGATGCTTGATAAACTGTTGTATGAAAATGACTTCATAGCAATATTTTTTTGTATGTGTAGCTTTTTACTTGAAATGCTTTCTGCATGCAATGCAAGTACTAAAATCCTTCCAATGTATGATTTCAGCTAACTATAGGATTTGTTTGGTTTGTTCTGCAAATAAACTTGCACTCATTTTATATTACACTGAAATGAAGCGAAAACTTGCACCCCCATAAAGCTTAAAATTTAGCTATCAGTATAAACCTTACTTTGCAGTAAGTTTAATAACTTTTGCAGAAGTAATAGTTGAATTCAGTCTTTAAGAATGCTATTTCATGCTGTAGCATTTTTTTTTATATTTGAAGCCATTTTTCAATATGTTTATTATAAACAATTATTTTATGACAAAAGCATATTTGAATTTTAAATTATGTCAAAAACATTGAACGAAACATCTGTTTAATGAGTAATAGAGGACAAATTTCTTTAAAGAATAGCAAGCAAAGTCTGTTTGTCAAATATCTTCAATCATTTGTAAATATGAATTGCAAACAATATATTTATCAAAATAAAGATTGAATTGAATAAAATCAAAGGAAATAAACTTACATAATATAAACATTTAAATATGTACAAAATTCATAAAAATATTTAATAGTTTTAAAAAAAATATATTTGAGCTTTTAAACTATTAAACACTTTAGTTACATTTTGGTTGGCAGTTTTGTTTGTTAAAGTAAACAAAATGCAACTAAGCTAAGCAAAAATGTAAATTAAATGTTTAATAATGATTGATAGAGCTCGCATTGATAAACCTGTCCCTAAAGCTTTGACAGAGATATCTGCAATTTAGTTGAAAACATATTGATTAAGTCTAATGTACATATTGCGTTGAAGTAAAAAATAAATTGCAGAGTAAAATAACTCTATATTTTGCATTGCAAATATAACACCATTTTTTGGGCATATTAAACTTTCAGACAATTTTTCCATCTTTTCACCTTAATTCAAAGTTTTTAAATGAAAAATAGTATTCACAGTGAAAAAAAGTACCTGGTTGCCCTTGAAAGTGTGGCTGTTTTGCAAACCACAAAGTTATTGAAAGTGCAGGATTGTGCATTTAAGTTTGATTATGAAGCATATATATTTGTGAATGATAATATTAAATTGCATAATTTCAGCTTTTATTACTCATTGTAGTTAAATTCTTATTCTGATGTGCAAATGTATTGATACATTTTGAATATTATTTTTATAAATTTGTAAAAAAATCTATATTATACCAAAATCCATAAAACGCAAAACCTCTGACCCAAGGTGTGCATTATAATGGTCTTCAACTGAATTATACTATTTAAACAGGTGGTTTCAATATATTGCTGCATTTTTAATCTCACACATCTGACAAAAAGCTTGTACCTGCTTTGACTGACAAACACTTGCAAACAAATAGTTCTAACAAAAGCCATGTTAATAAAACTTTTTGTTTCATTTTACAATTTCAGAAATATAACTAAATTTTCTTAATTGTTTAACTTTTAAAATATTAACTATTATCATTATTACATTTTAAATATTTATAATCTACCCGATTATCCTAAAAGTTGGTTCGAATTTAATACTATTTACATTTCAACAACACAAGAAAGTATCTTAACTGAAAGTATTTCGAACCATAGATATATATCTAAAAGTACATTTCAGAGGCAGAGCCTTTTAAGCTTAAAAGGCTTGATTCTTCTTAAGGGCAGTACAGTAAATGTCAAATCAAAAATTCTTTGATAAAACTCAGGCACAGAATATTATAACCTATAAAATTTGTCCGTTAAATATTCCTAGAAAGGAAAATATACCCCAAGATTTTCAACAAAAGTGCATAAATTTATATGTTAAACAACTACTTAAACTGAAATGTTTATACCATTAAATTGAGTAAGTATCTGAATGTAAAAATGCAGATTTTTATTGTTCAGCATACAGAGTGGGACAGAACCAAGTACAAAAATGGTTAAAACCTGGCAGAGAAGTACATCAGGCCCAAGTCGCATTAACTATTTAGCACTTCTGTTGATAGAGAATGAGTTGGCCGACTTTTGTGATGTGATTAACCTTTTTTAGTCAGAAGAAAGCCTGTAAAATCATTGTTCAGCAGTGTTTTCGGAGCAAAAACAATAATTAACTGTTGTCATTGATCTTAATTTTTATTTCAACACGAGTAACTTAAATAAAACATATCTCATTTTTAGTAAAACAATCTAGTTTATACTTCCTTTAACCTGCTATTTTCAACTTGAATAACATAATACTATATTTTATATGATTGGTAAAAAATTATTCATGCAATTACACATTTGTTTGGAATGCTAAAAGGGAGCCTGTCACTGATTCTGGGACCAGGGCCCGTAATCAAAAGTGGGGACCATGAATAAGGGTTTTGGCTAGCGGAATTATGTACCAATCAAGATGAACAGTATTTAATCTGAAGTCTAGGGTCGCTTTTCACTTTTGAGTTGCATAAAAGAATGAACTGATATTTTGAAATTGTACTGACAATAATGAAATAGCAGCAAAACAAATCAATGAAACTTATTGATATCAAACAGTCAAAGTAGCCAAATGTAGCACTGCCCAATGTAACACTGGCAAGAGGAAAGACTGATATATTCAATATGGAACCCAACTTTAAGTTTCATTAGCAAATATTGTTTGAGTTTATGGTTATCAACTCTCATATTATTTTCCCAAAATCATTTCTAAATCACATTTTTACTGAACAATCCATATTGTGCTTGGGAAGCACACCAAGTGTTATATTCGGCAGTAACTGTTTGTCCTATATTATCTATAAAAGATTTTAAGATTATCAATATATATAAATATTGCTAATGTTGCAATGCATTATGCTATGCACTAGAAATACATGCATGTTTCTTGAATGATAAGGCAAAACTATGTTGAAAATCTAAACCAACTTCAGTGTAGTATATTACAATTTTTTTCCTTTTCTTTCAGATGATGAAGATTGTCCTGCTTGTGAAGATGCTCTCCGAGCTTTAGAAGAAATCGATCATGAAATTGATGAACTTGACATCTTATTTGTTAAAATTAAAGATGCTCGCTATGCTCGTAAATATGGAATGAAGAATTTGCCTTCCTTAACTTATTTCAGAAAGAGATTTCCAACAATGTATCATGGTATAAACTTTAAGATTTCTTCTATTTTATGTATTAATATTTAATGAGCCTTTCTGGCCAATTTAAAGAAATAGCACAATGTTAAATTTAATTTAGCCGACCTAAAAAGGGACTTAGTGTTTTCCATCATAGTTAAGAACAGAATGATAGAAACAGGTTCGGTCAGAGTTGTAACATGTGTATAGGTTCTATGCTAAAACATTGAAAAGGACATTTGACAGTATTTGTAGCAATGAATATAAAAAGTTAGTGGGAATCCATGTCTGAAAGGATTAGAGATGCTATAGGATTAGATTCTAGCAAAAAAAAATGTTGAGACAAAGTATTGATATTGTTTCATTTGAAAAGGTTTCTTTCCCTTTTTATTTCAATATTTTAATTTTTGACTCAATGTAAAACTGTCATCGCCATATACTTTTGAATTATTCTGTTCAAGATTGTTTTCCACTACGCATATGAAATTTTATGTACCCTTTAAAGTCAAAGAACATGTTCATTTAAATACAATCGAGTCCCGACTTAGGCGAGGGATGCGTTCCAAGACTCCTCGCGCAAGTCGAAATTTCGCGTTGTGGAAAAATATAAGTATACAATTTGTTAGAAGCATACCAAATTCTTTTAGACACTTATAGACACTCCTCAAACTGCTTTAATGCATTCCTCAACTATACACTAGTTTCTTACTTAAGAAACTGAACTTTTATTGCATTTAAAAAATAAAAAAAAACTGTTTTATTCAACATAAAATACTTTAAGATGCACTAAATAAATGATCAATTGGAAGGAAAGACATAAAATAAAACAACACGGTACGTATAGTATGTAGTAATCATAAGATGCTGCCCTATAATGGTTCTGAAGAGTATATACAGTAACAATATGAGTTAAAAATGAAAATAATGAGGATTTATGCTTTATGTTCAGACCGTTAATCTTATATAATACATTTTTTAAATACTGTTGCTTCACCTTTTCTTTTATAATGTTTCAATTTTATGGCAACAGTCCCTCTTCCTGATCTCTTTATTCCACAATAGAAGAGCAGCTTCCATTTTCATAACATTTACTTTGATAGACTACTCTGCAAGCTTCAATATTGAAACTAAGTTCTGAACTTTTACGGATATCTTTTTGTTTTGACTTTTAATTGTATATATGGAAGATTCATTCATACCTATTGTCGCGCTACCATGGACGTTTTGTAGTTATTCAAGCATATCGAGAATCCTAACATTTTTTTTTAGTCAGAAATTTTCTTTTTCATCCCATCTTCAAACTTTAGATGAAGGTGCCACTAAGGTGCCATTATATATTCATCAACTTTCATATTTAGAATGAAAAAATAAATGAAAGAAGGTTATTTGTTGCATTAACAACGCGATGCTGTCAACTAATTTGGTGTGGAACTTTAGCTGTCAGTGATGCTTTTACGGAAGTAATAACACTCCCGAAATCAATATTTAGTAGTCAATAACGAAGTCGATGCTTCCTTTCTAAAAAACTCGTGTTCTGGACGAAAAACTTTTTGTTAGCTCTAAAATACGTTAATCGCGAAAAATTCGCGTTATAGCCATTTCGCGTAGGTTGAATCGCGTTGTAGTGGAAGTCGACTGTACCTATTTTGCTCTTATATTTATATTTTGTTAGATTTAACTTTTTCCCAAAAACTTTTTTTTTTTTTTGAAATTAGGTTATAGTGTGATAAATAGGTGGTTCGAATTACTCTTCAAGTACTTGCACTGTACCATTTTAATTTATTTGAAGTTCTCTTTGCATGAATGAAATGAGACTTTTTCTAGACATCAGTTAAGTTTTTTAAAATGGGATATAGTCCATTAACAGCCATAAAAATATGTCTTCTGTTTTAAAATTACATTTATCTCTTTCAAAAACAGCAGTGCTGACTTTTCTGATTTATCTTTCGCAGGTAATTTGACTGACACATCAGAAGTTTTGAATTGGCTGAAAAAGAACAGATATCGAAGCCGAGAACTCAATCTTTTCATGTTTTCCCATTATTGCAATGGGTGCAGTGTTCATACAATATACATGTTTCCTAAAATTTTGCTTTGGACCAATGGTTGAAAAACAGAGCTAGCACCAAATCCCTCGGTTTCAAAGCTACTTTGGATGAAGATTATATTTTGATACATGTTTATTCTCTCATTGTGTGATAGAATTCCACTTACCCAATTTCACCGCATTCCTAAGATGTCATTGCTCACCGCATTTCGAAATGATCCCATCACAAAATAAACTATTTTTAATTCAAAAATAAAAAGGAAAAAAAGGAACATCATTCTAAATCTTCTCAAGCAATTTTTTCATTAATTTGCATTATGTATCACATCTTAATAGCAAAATGAAATATTTTAAGTATAATGTATGTTTCAGTGAACATTTTAAAAACTGAAATCTTTTTCCTAATATTTTATGTTTTCATATCATAATGTATTTAAACTTTTTAAATTAAAAATCTATTTCATACTATAGTTTTTTTTTATTTTTTATATGCATCACGACGTAGCACTGTGTGTAACTGGCGAGTCAACAATGTGTGTTTTAACTGCTATAAACCCTATTAGCTTTGAATTCAGAAGATTAAAATATCATGCTTTATCTAATGAAAGTTAAGAATGATGTTTCAATTGAAACATTGTCATTGGAAACACTAAGATATTGTACAGCTTGTGATCATACTAGCCAATGAATGAAGCTTTAAAGTTTTTTACAATTTATTTTAATTCTTCTAATCCCCCCCTTTCTTTTTTCTCTTTTGAATGGCTCATTATGTTTAAATTTAATACAAATTTATTTCATAATGACATCTTTTCACTGGCAGGTTAAACTCTTTAGAAGTAAGAAATAAAACGCTATAGCCTTTTACAAGCTCAAAAATTCTTTCGTGCTTTTTTTTTTTTTAATTTTTATAAATACCAGGGGTTTTTTTTTAAAATCTAAATACACAATTTTTAAAACTAGATTGCCTTCCCTTGGCAGTAATAAAAATTATTTTCAGCAATATGAATACATATGTATTTATATTGCTTAAGAGTTATTCATAATTCTCTCTGGGGATTCTTAGCTCTGTAATGAAAAAAGAAAGAAAAAAAAAACATGTACGCATACAGAAACGATGCAAATTTTACCTACATATCTTGCAGGTGCTTTTGTGTGAATCCTTGTTCACGTGGCATTCATCATAGAGATTGTCCAGTTTTGCAACACGATTCAGCATAGTACGATCAACACAATTGACAGCATGTGTTATTCATTCACATAGTTCTGCTAAGTTATGCAGCAGAAAGGGTACGTACCCTCACAAGAAAAAGTACATCAGGATAACAAGTGCTGTCATTAACGTCATGTTGATAGTACCATGTTGAGGGACTGTGGGAGGAACTAAATTATCGCTTTGATATATTGCTATGTGATCAACGGCTCGTACATAGACCTGTAAGATATCTGAATAAAACTTAGAATTTTCCATTTCTTTCAATTACCCTGTTTTACTATAGCTCCTTGAAACCCTGGAGAGGACTATGAAATGTTTTGAACAGCTTGATTGATTTGGAAACAGTTAAAGGGAACAAAAAGGAGAGAAGAAATAAAATTTTAAACATACAAATTTTTATATCATGCATTTTTCAACAACTATTAATATATCTTTTTTGAAAATTTTAGCAGTTTTTACCCCACAAAACCCAGGCTAATTGCGCTGCAGAACTATTTGTATCCCATTATAGAAAATTTAATTTCAATGATGATAGAGGGGAAAAACTTTCCAAAACAGCGATTTTTTTTCTGGGTTTATTTTTTCCCTTGAAAAGTATAAACAGGCCCAACGAGAGGCCATGTCAGCCTTGTTGGAAACTAGGTACTCTGGCCTTGGGGGGGGGGGCGGCAACAATAACGCAAAAAAAGAAAATGAGAGATAAAAGGAGAGGGGGGTTTCCGAATAAGAGAAAATGTGAATATCAAGAAAAAATTTACTCTTGATATTTAGTGTTGTAGCACTTAAAATAGAGTTAATTGTTTTCTAGTAAGCAGATTTGATTTTTTTTCTCCCCCCTTCTAATTTCCCCCCTTTTTTTTCTTTTGGGGCAGGAGGGGTCCGCCTTGGCTCTCTATGGCCCTGAGCATAAAAGCAACTTTTCTAGACTTCAAATATGCAAGGGGAAAACATTTCACCCTCTTCAGAAAAATAGTGTTCCAGAATATACAACATTTTTTTAAATCCAGAACAAAGACAAGCTCTATACATTGCTGAAAAGTTCTATTTTATTGCATACTGAGGGGAAAACAGATACAGCATTTTTTGTTCTATTTTGGTTAAATAAATAAAATGCGTGGTTGTTGCATGATTTTGTTGAATAGGATTGGATCTTTCGTTAAAATATAGAGACAGACACAGCTAGATAAATAACACCACCGAATGTATTCAAGCCGCCACCAAAAGGTTCAAAAAGTGACTGGCATAAAAAACGAACTTGCACATCCAGCCCTCTGCAGCTAGTATAAACTAAATTATTAAAAATATTCGTATGTATATTTTGTAAAGCAGATTATAAAAGGCTTGGTGAGATTACAAGTAGCTGCTTTATATTGAATTTGTTTAAAGAAGCAATTTCTCATTATTTCGAGTTATTTTCTACCTGAAACTTTTTTATGCCATCCCTATTCGCAGCACAAAAACAGGTTTGAGTGTATAACTAATTTTATGGGTTTGTGAAATGACTAAACCATTTATACACATTTTTTTTTTCCCTATATTCTGGAGATTGGTAACAGAAGTGATCCCAATGTTCTGCTTAAATTCTATTAATACAAGAGAATGATGGATTTCATAGGACATCTTATCAATCTTTAAGGGTCGAGATTGAAAATTTTGAAAACCATTTTAAAAGGCCTAGTAGAATTACTTGATATTACAATGAAATAAAATAAAAAGTTGACTAGAAATTACCCTCTCTTTCATAAAGATATTTAGAAGAGAGAATTACATGAAAGTGAATTTTGTCTATTACCCCTATTCTAACCTCTCTTGCTAATTTGTGTTAATTTATTTTTTTGCTTTACTTAAAGCTGAAATTTATTACTTAAGACTAATTCAGGGTCAGTTTTATACATCTGTTTTGGGCATTGTTTTAAACTTGCACCAAGTCTCCAGTTATGCCATACAAGTATACATTTATTTTACAAAGTGCGCAAATTAGATGCTAACCAAACAAACTTATAACTTTAATTACCGAATCACTTTCTATGATTTTAAATCTCGTATCCTAGCTCTAATATTTCAAACGCCTATCGCAGTAGCTCAACCTTTGATCCGTCGAATTTTGAACGCGACTCAATCATAGCCCTATGAAAAGAGTCTAAAACTTTACATGCCTCTATGCAAGCTTATTTTAGTGCAGATACCACTCTGAAAATGATTTTTTTTTTCCTGCGCGCAAGCAATTGCAGATTTGATTAGCCCTGTAAGTAGCAACTTTATTGACTAATTGAGACATTACAAAAGAAAGATTAGTACATTTATTGCATTTGACAGTTTTTGGTAATAAAAGCATAAAGCATTAAGACAAGAAAGTACGCTTTTGATCACTACTGACAAACTTATAGATTTACCATTTTCTTGCAATTTTTACCGAAAAAAAGCACAGAAATACTGCGTAAGAAAAATTGAGATTTTTACTTTTATACGTTTATAATTGCTCTTATGACCATACAGACACTGGAATATCGAGAATTCGTATTATTGGTAGAGAGATTAATAACTTTGTAAGGACATAGTCGTTTAATCCTGTACTGAAAATTAAGGTTTGCAACTTGATCTTGAGGTGGCTGACATTTCCTTATTCCCCCCCCCCCCTCCCAAAAAAAAAAAAAAAACACCAAGTCCGAACAGTTTAGATTACGTTGATTGAAGGTAGATTAAAGTACAACTGAATACATTCCTGAGTTGAAGTGATAAACAGGAAAAATGTATCGCCAAATTGAGCCACTTGACTATAGTTAAAAGTTCTATGTTTTTAAAGAAATATTCTTTCCGATCTAATGTAGTTCGAGAAATTAATCGAGATTTGAAGATCAAATTATAAATTCTGAAAGTAAGAAATCAGTGGATTTTTAGAAGATGCTTATAAAGCAGAAGTTTAAGAAAAATCGATGAAAACCAACTAGAATTTATTCAGACTTTAGAAACTTTCTTACTCTTGAAACATTAGAAAATTATAAAAAAAAAAAAATAATACACAGTTCAAACTTATCCATCGTTGAAATGGAATGGATCGCACTAAAGGACAATAAAGAACTTTACGTTGGTGCCGAGAGTTTTAGAACAGATTTTAGCTATAGTGGGGACGCTGAATCAATATTAAATTAGTTTCTCTATCGGGGGTGGGGGGGTCTCTACTTTTTTAGATCAGAGCTGCTGTTAGGGGCTATTCATTAATTGGGTAAGGGCCCCGAGGGGGAGTGAGGTTGGAAAAATCTGTACATACCCTTACATTGGTGGTGAGGGCGGGGGGTTCAAACCCATTCTTACGTTATGTTTTCCCCCAAGTCAAAATTTTACATTAGAAATCGCGCGGTCAAGTAGTTTGGCAGGGATCATATTTCATTTGCGTCTGGAAGGTTAAAAACTTATTACGATGAGCTGTTTTTTTACTTGTTTTACAAAGAATGAACAGTGTAAAATATAATAAAACATAATGGCATGTTTCATTTTTAATTAGTATCGCATCATATACAAAAAAAGTGTCGAAAAAACATTGTCTAGATTCCAACTTTTTATAAATTTTTCTTTATACAAAAAGGTTTAATAATAGTGAATTTAATAACGATTCCGGTGTTGTAAGGTTAATTTTTATTATTTTGAAAAACCAAATGGAATCTTATGTAAGAATGGAGGGAGGGGGTCAAAAATAGCCAAAATCATCCTTACGTAACCGATTAAGGTCCCTTATGCTCAAAACGAGCAGTTTTTGCTCCACTTTGAGTTTCTAAAACAAGTATAGGCTTCTGAAACAATGATTGCTTCTAACAGTTACTTAAAGGAAAATTCACCAGATGAAGGAAACATCTGGCAAGTTTGGTAACACCGCTTCAATGAGTTCAGGTCAATTTGAATTCTTGCCTTGCATTCGATTCACGCGATGTTCGAAGAGGTTTTTTTTTATACAAGGCGAGTACAAATGGACCAGATTTTTAAAAATCACAAAACTACTATACATATTACAATGTGATACATGAATGCGAAGATTTTTTTTTTCTTAATTATAAATGTTCGATGTGTGACCCTCTTGGTATATGTCAAACATCTAAACGGCTTACGGCATGTGGACCGCATTGAATTACAATCCAGTTCGTTCCACACTCCGCAGAATGGAATTTTATGGCATTAAAATTCAGGTCAAAATTTACAATGTACCCGATTTTTATGAACATTCACAGGCGAAATTTTTTTTTAACTCATTGAAAAGGATTATAAATCAGTGAAGCCAAATAACTTGGCCATTTTTGATTTAAATACAGGTAACCTGTTTGTATTATATCTATGGGAAGTTTCAAATCAATAACATTAGCATCTCGGATTTTAAGTTTACATTGTGTGGGCTGAAAAAGTGTCCTCCCTTTGTAAATTCTAGAAAATCCGGTTATTTACGTTAGAACTTCAAACAATTTTCTTCAAGCCTAATTTGCTTGTTCTAACTAGTGATGAATTAATTTTTATTCGTTTGGAGCGTTTTTACGGCTGTAAATTCGCAAAAGTATAGAAAACATTAATCGTACATTTTTTCCCCCCAAAATAAATTTAAAAACGCTTCAAGTTGCAACATCTGGCCTTTTAGGTAACTTTTATCCGAACATTCATGTTTAAGTGGGATAACTTCGCTGTCAGCGTACATACACAGGATATTGCTTCCAGAAGGGAGAAAACGCAGAGCTATTTTTGGCTAGGATTTTCAGACTCCACTGTGCGGAGTGTGATTTTCATGTGGTAATGTCGAAAACCATTGTTCATCAACTATGACGAAACCACAGGGTTTCCAAAAACTTATTTGCTCCATCATTACGAATAATTGACTAACTCATTTGTTAGTCAAATGCATTACGAACTATCGCCACCGTAATACTAAAAACGTGTGAAATGAACTGGGTTATAGATTCTATGTTTGTCATGTAAAATTAGGATCAAACAATTATTTGTAATTGATAAAAACTTGATTTCTCTTTGAATTAATGCGTCACTTAATGTCGCGTATGATTTGATATCTGGTTCTTATACTCAACTACTTCAGAAATCCTACCTCGAAAGCTTGCTAATTTTTCATCTATTCTTCCACAGCCAATTTCATCGACACTTTCTCCGAAGCTCTTTATTTTCTTCGCCTTTTTTCCTATTCAGGTGATCGTGTATAAAACCAGGAAGCAGAAGAAGAAACTTCCCACATTTCAAGATTTTTCTTTTTGACTGGGAGTTACCAAGAGTCAAGTTTTTCGAATGAAACCAAAAAACATTTTTATCAAAAACCGCAAAAAAGTAAATCGTGCAATAGTTAAAGGGTTTTTCGAACACATTGATTGTTAGAGTATCACTAAATAAATTAAGCATCCTGCAGAACTCTTTCCACCCGAGGAACTGCTTGCGCGGGAGACAGGTGGACAAATGTTGTTTAGGAGAGAATATACTGGTGCTACCAATTTATTGTATCTGTACATAATTTTAAAGTTTTTTTTTCTCTTAATGTTTGCTTTTAGCAGAACGTCATCTTACTAGACAGGTGGGATAAAATTACGAAAACTTTTGTTTTGATGACTCATGTTTCAAAAGGAGAAAACCAGTTTCTATTTTATTCAACTGAAAATTTTGAGATGGGTTGAAGTTTCAATTCGCATCCTGAAGTGAGAAAAATATTGAAGTTTGTAATCTTACCCCACCTTCCCTTACTAAGGATTTCACGTTTTGTTTAATGTATGGATGTAACTTACAGATGGTAGCCTTATCATTATAGTCAAAGTTCTCTACTTTTTTGTTATAGTTTTATAATTTGAACACATTTTATACTTTATTTAAAATTTTAAAGTTCATTCTGGCAACGCTTTAATATTTTAAATTTGATAGAAGTCGCTGTCAGTTAAAACTTCAAGCTTCTTCTTACAAGTGTGATTTTTTGGGGAAAAAAAATCGCCAATTTTATACATAACAGTAGGGTAACTCATGTAGCCATATCAGGCATTGAAAGCATGCCATGCCGCATCCAAGCCGTGATAGCCGCAAAAGGCGGAGTTAAACATTACTTTTTACCTATTTATAGCATCGATTAGATGTTAGTTAACATTTAATTCATGTTTTAAATAAACTCTAAAATGTGTTCAAATAAAAAAAAACTACGTAATAAAAAATAAAAATGCAGTAAAGCTTGTTTCAGTATAATTTTGCTACCCTCTGTAAACCTGTGTCACTTATCTTTCAGTAAAATGTTAAAGAAATTTGAG
The DNA here is from genome assembly GCF_026930045.1 of Uloborus diversus. NCBI lineage: Eukaryota > Metazoa > Arthropoda > Arachnida > Araneae > Uloboridae > Uloborus > Uloborus diversus. The sequence continues at coordinate 168,744,477 of NC_072733.1, forward strand.
CTCCTAGACATTCATATTTTAATTCGGGGCACCAATTTCCTACGAAATCGTTTCCAAATACCCCGGGACCAAAATGACTACTGCCCAGTGTTGTCTTCTTAACAAGCAGGAACAATGTTCAGCTCATTGAAAATTTGGACTGAAATTATGTTCGATACCTCAAAGTCATTTAAATGACAGACCCGTGACACCCATCCACCTGAGAAGCCGATCCATGAGTCCCATTATGTTCAATGTAATGAATCTAAATATATTCCGGAACCTTCCAAAGCAGCGACTATTCGTTATTACAAAATCTTGTTGCAAATTTGAAGCCAGTAGTTTGGTTCCCCGCCCCCCCCCCCCCCCAAAAAAGGCAAGTTGATACTTCGTATCAATAAAATAAGTACACTGTAAAAAATCTCGGAAAAACTCTGAATATACAAAAAAGTTTTCCGTAATACACAGATTCGTACGCCCTCCGCAGTTTTCTGCTATAATCAAAAACCTTTCCCGTTTAGCAAGAAAGTAAGAGTCGACGCATGCGCAGCTCACACGGCAATTTTATAGTCCAGCAGCAAAACCAAACTGAAACTTTCGAAAGCACGCAATGAAAACAAGTGCTGACTCATGTATGCGAAGTAACACTCATCAAGGGGATTAGTAGAAGTTTTGTTCCTCGCATGAATTCACTGACGATAATTTTAAAGTCTTATATTTTCTTGCTTATGTATCGTCATGAGATTGAATTTAAAGCTATGTCACTTATTTTTAAGTACGAAGTGCAAATTCTCGACGCATGCTCGCGGAAGGAATACAAACTGAAATTAAAAACCAAATAACTGCCGAGAGGACGCCATGTAAATTCATTGCGTCGCATAACTTGTGTAGATAATTTACTTTTTTCTTGGATACTTTTCTTTCTACCAAATGGGTAATTTTTGTTGGCAGAATTTTATTCTGTCATAAAAATCACCTTTTTGGTGACCAAAGCCTGCAAAAGACCACCACCGACGAATAGGTAAGTCGCTTTGCAACTCTATTACTTTAAAGAGATTTAGTTCATATAAATCTCGTTAAAAAACTATTTTCTTCAGTATCATTTTTTCGTTGTGAACTATTGCAATTTGAAAATATTTTACATTACATAGAACCCATATTTCAAGTGCAAGTGTGTCTAGTTTTATTCTGTAAAATTTATGAATTGAAGATCATAAAAAACTTGAAATAAGTGTTATTGTGTACTTTGTTTTTATGTGTCAATCTCAGTTAATATTTGGCTGAACATTTATGTATCAAGCATTATGAATTAAATGTTATAATATGCAAATTGTCAGGTTTGATAGTTCGTCTTTACAAGAGAATGAAAACATGCAACCTTAAACAGTGTAGCTAGATTGTATGAAGTAAAAAAAAAAAAAAAACCATCTCTTGTAATTAGGAACATAGTGCTTCAGTATTATCTAAATGACGATATCTCTTTAAATATTTGCATTAGCGAAACGCTTTAAATTAGTTAAATGTGCATTAATTTCTTTAACAAATAGATACATATATGTATTTAAAAGTTTCTTCATTTTTTTCGTTTTACGAGCCTCAATTTTACCAAAAGCAAAAAAAAATTAATAAAATTTTGTATTTTTACACCATATTAAAGTATTTGACTTATAATGTATATGATACTTTGATTTATAATGTATATGATGTTGCTTTTTCGATGGGGGAGGGCGCTTCATAGCATTTTATGGGTGCACCATCACTCTTATGGTGGGGGGGGGGAGTTCTCGTATATATGAAATGGAATAATCATGTAATAGAGGTCAATGTTTTAATAAATAAAATATATAATGCATTTTGCGCACACTAAAAATAAAATCAGTAACCTATTTTGAATAAGTATTTATATTTGTGATGAGCTGGAAAAGGGCAAGAACAGAAGAATCAACCCGAATGGTTCCAGCAGGGGGACTTGGTGTCATATTTAAATTCATCAATTTCTCTGTTGGTACTTTTCGGTACACTTTGTTCGTCAGAGAAATTGACTTGAGGTGAACGAATTCCGGAACGCGAAGGGTAGGCAAGTCCTGTCAAATTTTATCCGAAGATAAAAGCTATCAAGTTTGATACAAGATATGTTTTTAAGTTCTGCATTAAAAATACAATATGTTGATAGTTTTGTCTTGAAAATATTGAGAGAAAAACTGAAGTTTAAGATTGTTTAACAAACAATCCCCACTTTTCAGAAGGTACCCCCACTCCAATTCCCCGACAATTTTGTAATTAGGAATGAAACTACTAGATTATTTCATAATTTTTCAAAAATTTATAACTGTGCATATGTTATGCTGTTAACCATGCTATTTGTCATTAGAAATTCAAAAAAAAAATCCACGAATGATTCTAAAATTGCTTGTATTATTGCTCTTAGATATGAAAGAATTGAAACTGATATGGTATGCAATACTATAATAAAGAATTATATTTTAGAAAAAAATCACGGAAAAAGGATTCCGAAATTCTCGGAAACGTTTTTTGAAAATTGTTTGGAGAATTCCGAAATACTCGGAAACGTTTTCGAAACTTTCATGAACCACAGCTGCACAAAATACTCAGAAACTTTTGTGGAAATTACGGAAAGAGAATTCCGAAATACTCAGAAACGTTTCTGAAAATTATAGAAAGAGGATTCCTAAATACTCAGAAACGTTTTTGAAACTTTCATGAACCACAGCTGCACGATATACTCGGAAACGTTTCCGGATTTTTTTTGTTTACAGTGTATGTAGTAACGATTGATTATTTTTCCCATTTTCCGTGTTTTCCCCTGCTATATATGAAAAGATACAAACATTAATTTTATATATATTCTGACTTGCGAGATTCATCTTAGTTTGAGGTGCGGCTCTCAGGTAAAATGTTGGGCACCACTGGGTTCGACTAAAGATGTGAAAGGTGCATTTGAAACGATGGTAACCAAGCTTTAAGTTTCAATTTTCTGTGGCAATTTTGCACATTAATTGATGAGCCCAAATCTTCTTAGTTTTAATATGTAATCCAAGAAAAATAAAACAGAAAGCTTTTTTGCATCAGAATAATTTATTCCGACATCTTTCTAATGCAAGAGTACACAAAAGGCTATTTGTTTTGACACACTTTGGTACTAATATGAATTTGAAGTCTTAAAAAGGTTGGAAGGGGTTGTAAAAGTATTAAAACAGTTCTAAGAACTTAATTCGCTTTTTTATATAGCACTTATTCGAATGTTAGTAACTATTACCACAGATAAAGCTACAACACGAATACATCACGATAATTAAACACTCACACATAAATAAAACAGGATTTGAAAGACCAAACAAATAAAATTTCAGTGAGCTGGGGTATAAAATTAGTCTGAGTCAATACAATAGTTGACAGAAGTTTACTGAAATAAAAGCAGTTGCGCAATAAATTAAACTTGCTTTAAGGGAAGCGAGGAAGGGACGTTAGACACATAAAAACTTATAAACATAGATTATACAAAAATTAAATTCGTTTGATGAGCACGAAATAGCAGTTACAGCTAAGCTCTTTATATTTGCCAATGATCATCTCTGATAACCATTTGACTAATTAGCGTTGTGTAAGAAATCTAGTTCTTTCTGATCATTTCCATGCTGGTATTGACATTGAAATCGCAAGATAAGGAGGCAAGAGGCGTGGGAGGTGGAGTTAAGGAGCCCGATGCAATTGAAGAAGGCAGGAATCCCAAGTCTGTCAGCATACCATCCGTTTCTCCATTACCTTCCTTCAAGTGAAGGATAGTGGGGCTACCCATAACAAACGAGCTTGGGTACGCCATCATGGTAACACCATTCACCGTCTTCGCCAACACATGATGCAAATTTTGGAAAGGAGAAGAGTGAACGTAGCTAGTTGGACTTTCAACGTTTCCATTGCCATGTCTGTGAGATGACGTTGGAGTATGAGCGACTTTTTGTTGAATCTGTTTGCCACGGTCGTAATCCAAGGGAACAGGAGTAGAGCAGGTCGCCTTGGATCGAGGTTTACCACTCTGCCAATTTCAAAAAATACAGACGTTAAAAAAGCAAGAAAACTTCGAATTCGTTATAGTAATCTTCACTGACATTCGGTGAATAATTTAAGAATTTTTTGCTACACGTGGTGCAGGGACTGATCGGATGAATCTCAACCTTTTCCCCGAGTCAAATTTTACTGTGTTTCACTTTGCAGCAATCTATTTCCTTTAGGCAAAACGAAGGGAATAAAAACTAAAGTCAAGGAACCGAAAGAACAGTTAGTTCTGAATTAACGTTTCATGAAAGGTGAATCTTTATGTATCAGATTCTTAGTGAAACCTTATCCCTCCCCTTAATTCCCTTAAACCATCAAAATCCATCTAAAAAAGTAGGAATAAAATTAACCTATTTCAACAAACTTGCCATCAATAAAGATATATATACCATTTTTGCAAACAATCTTCTAACGAGGACTTAATAGCAACCGATTTGAAAGCAGTAAAATTTGCAATTTCATTACTTTTTCCAATTTTGGAATATTCTTTTAAAATTTGTTCTGAATGACTAACAATCAGCTAACCTTGATAGTATGTTTTTCTTGCAAAAAAAGGAGGTCAATGACAAAAAACCAAGAGTTACTGTTTAGGACAAAGCGACCGTGTCATAAGCTTTAGAAAATAATTGGAAAGTATACAGTAAATTAAAATGAAAGAAAGCAAATAGAATGTAGCATTACTTATGAAATTTTAACAAAAACATTTCTTTGATCACATAATGAGTTTCGAAAAAGTTAAGCCTTTCCTTCGTTAAATCAACATTGATACTGATATATCTATTAATCTATTGACTGCTTTCGCACGTGAAATGTATCAAGCTAAACAGAGTTTAAAAAAGTTTAAAACTCAGAAAAGATAGATGAATTCAAGTTGAATTTTAAAATTTTCAGGAGACGCAAAATAACTACAAAGGGTTTAGTGTTTTTTACTAGCATCGGCAAAAATTCAGCTCCAACTACATCATACTAATTTCTATACAAAAATATAGTGCTGTATTTGCACTTTATCTTGCTTAAACTTTAAATCTACTTTGGTGTTTGACAAAAAAAAAAGCACTTTGAAGACGACAAATCCGCATGTTTAGTTCTTTTAAAAAACAGTAGGGGAGGTTGTAGGTTAAACTTTCTATCGAACAATTTTTTTTATTTTTTTTGAAGTCGCATTGCTAAACCTAGTACGTTACTAAAGGCAGTATTATTTAATCCCTGGTTAATTCTATTTTATTAGGCCTACCCACTCAGGAGGGAACTCTGACGCCAGTGGTTCACACTGTGGATAACAAAACCAGGGGCTTATTTTGCCAACCCCTGTTCACTACCTGCTGTGGCGGGTGACAATCTATTACTTTAATGCTTCTTCCCTGGATGTCCTCGTGGCATGTAAACTTATCGATTCATACCTTCGGCCTCTTATTTAAAAGAGGCGAGAGAACGGAATGGCTTCTACTGGATGTCCTGTATCCAACAGTACCACACTGTTAAAAAATCCTGAAAGTTCAAGGTAAAAGTTACTCGCATCCATGTTGCCAGTAACTTTCTGTGAAATTTTATTGTACTGTAAAGTTTTACAAAAGAATAAACAAGAGTTAAAAACACAACATGCGAGCAGCAGGTTCGATCTCGGGACCTTCGGATTGACAGGCGGCTTTGCTGCCCACCATACGAGTTGGGACACAGAGTGAAGGGAAATACGGCGTATGTGCTTCACACTGTAAGTCACGTAGTTATCGATTGGCGCTGCAATCTTTTATTTTCGGTACAACTTACAGTAAGATTTTTCTGTACTGTAAACAAAATTTTACAGCAATATGTACCACCGAAGTTTACTGAATTTCTAATAGTAACATTGACAGCCCGGAAGAGATATGGTTAAAGACAGACAGGCACACACAGGTTTTAATATTACATACTAGCGTGCTCCGACACGGACAGGTTCATAGTATACACTGAAAGACAATTTAGCTAACTTTCTGATGCTTTAAATGTAACCGCTTTTAAAGTGTTGGACTAAAAACAATACTTACATCAGTACTATCAGCAGATGAGGTTTCTGAAAAGTCGGATCCTGACACAGTCCCAAGCGAAGGGTAGTAATAATCCGAAGGAGGAACAGGGTAGACATATTGCGGATAACCTGTTTGTGGCTACAATATTGATACTTTCAGCACTTCATAATTTTTTAAAACTGGAACAAAAGCATTTTGAAATTTACTTACGACTGGTGGATAGTGACACTGTTGAGGCAAGTACAACTGAGGCCAAACCAGGGGCCAATGAGCCTAGAAAAGAAATTTACGCGGAAGTGTTACTTTTATTTTTTAGATTACAATTTTTATCAGTAACTAATAATGTTTTAGAATTCGTACTGTAACTCAACTAGGGAAAATAGGACGTGTTCTTTAACGAATCTAACAGCTATCTGTAAACTGAAATATTAAGCGTTACCTAGCACTGAGTACAGTCATTGATATTGATGAGAAGTAAATTTTCAGGTAATTATTTGCTTTAGTCTAAACCTTCAGTACTTAAATAGAAATTGCGTTGCAATGAAAGTAACTATTTATAGAACAAGGAAATAGTTCTATGCAATGCCCAAATACAGATGCCGAGAAGAAAAATTAGTCGCCTGCGAGAAAGGACAAAAGTTTGTACACATCATAATGTTAAGCTTATTCGTGAAACTTTATTTTATCTTAAGTTATAAGGATTAAGTTCTTTTTTTACACAAGTTATACAGAAAAAAAGACTTAAAAAGGCGTTGTACCAAGTAATCGAGTATATTACTAGTTATAAGGAGGCACCTATCCAGTAAAAATACAGTTTTGTCTTGTCAATAAGTTTGCAGTAGATATGTTCCGAGAACACTGTCGATGGATTCTCAAAATAGCATCTTTCAAGAACACCTTCACTACATTCTTTCCTAACATTTTCTATTTACAGTATTTATGTTAATGCTTCTCAGTCACAAATGGTAACTTTCCTCGCAGTCTTAAAGGTCTATACTCATTCCTTAGCTTTTTTAAAATCCTATTTGGATTACTTTTGCCATTAGGATATTTAATAATCTCTAACAAATGTGCCCTTAGCTATTAAATTAAAAGTATATATTTTAGCTATGATCACATGACCATAATTTATTTTTAGCCATTCTTACTCAAAGCTTTAGTTAAGGATTGGGGATAAACATAAGCCAAGTTTGACAAACTATAAATAAAAAATGCAGTAGAAATAGTTCTATTTGTTGTTTAGACTAACCTTTCAAGAGGGATTTGTCAGTTATCCATATTTTAAAATTGCTCGAATTACTAAGTCAAGATATTTTACTTAAAGTTTAAAAAGTGTTTTAATATACTTTGTATTTTCTTTCTTGAAAGTAGAGTTCAACTAGCATGACCATTACTAGTTATTAGTAGGACTCGACCGATGCACCGGCCAGGGCCAGGCGGATGTATCCGCGCCGATAATTCAAATATTTAGCCATCGGCGGCCGATGCTAAAATGGAGAAAACATCGGCCCATCGGCCTTGAAAAACATCAAAATGCCGATGTATGGCAGACGACAGGAAAAGGGAAACCTAACTTTTATTTATCTAATTTTTACTGCATAGGTAAAATTAAATACAGCATAGAGCCCGAAGTCAGGCAGCAACAAGAGCAACACCAATTTTGGATTTCGTAGCATGCCGAATTTTGTACCATTACCGAAATTTTCTCCACAAGCATAACAGACATTTATCAAACAATCACTTTGTGTAGTTTCAAGAATTCTAAGCTCTTGAATTGAAATAACTACCACATATGAGACAGTGAGAAGTAAAGGGATGTAAGGGGACACTTTCAAGTAAAACACGTTTAAAGATAACATTCTAGGTAGGCTTTCATTGAATTTTTCCTAATGTACAGCAGCACCTACCAGGACTACTAGTACTATTTCTTGCCTAAGACAGAGAGGTTCCCATGCCATTTGTACTGGTTATCCCCAATTTTTTTAATTTTACCACTTACATCCCTTTGCTTCTCACAGTGGCGTACCGATGGGGGGGGGGGGGGCGTTCCGCCCCAGGCCCCGCTTTGACATAGGCCCCCAAATTTCAATTTTCACCAATATTGTCGCATATCTTGGTTTGAATGCTTAAACAAGTTGGCTTAATAAATCATAATTTTTTTAAAGACAAAATATTTGTTCAGGAATACAATCAATACCTCTTCGGGATCAATGGAGGGTTTATGATACTCAGGCCCCGCTTTGACATAGGCCCCAAAATTTTAATTCATTTTCTTTTTCGCCAGACGTGCCTTATGTCATGGTTTAGATAAATAAAAAGTTGACTTTTTATGTAGAATGAATATTTTCTCAGTGACTCTTGCCTAAACAGAGGGCAAATTATATCCCACAGGCCCCGCTTTGACATAAGCCCCGAAATTGTATCTTATTTTTTCCAGTAGATCTGTCATATACATCATGATTAGAAATATTAATCAGTTACCTATATATGCGAGTATATATCATAAATTTTGTTAAATATTACTTTTTTTCATAGTGACCCGTCCTAGTGTACAAAGGCACATGAGCGCTTGGGCCACGAATTTAATGGGGGCCCCAAATTTTTAAATTAACTAAACCTATAAAAATCATTTGCTTTTATTTTGTTAAGTGCATTCAGCAAAGTTATGCATTTTTTTTTTCAAACAATTTATAAAAAAAAACTAATGCATAACAGATGCACGTTTATAATTTTTGATCATTACAGTATACAGCTAAAATATCTGTTTTATGTTTTGATTTGTGTATTAAGACTACGATGGTCTAGTCTTAATTCATACACTATTTTTGAAACCAAATTCAAACATATAACGAAGAAAATCAATTCCTAAATGAGAAGTTGTCTATCCTTTGTGGCGTTGGAAAAATCAGTCAGATAAATTTCTTTTTACCAGCTGCACTTCTGTGGTTTTAAGTTTCGTCTCCTGCCCGAAGCTGTAACTTCTAAGAACAAATCGGACCTCTTCTGACTCAAGCAAAGGGGACTTCCTTTTTGCTATACCCCTTCCGACCACGTAAAACTGTTTAATTCAATCCTTCGGGACTTTTGACCTTTACTTCATAATACTTCCTCCCATCCATTCTCTACTCGATTGCAAGCTTACTTGACTATGGAGAAATGAGCTGCGGCCAAGCAAAAGAAATAGTTCCTAGCCCTTTGTCCGATAATCGGGGGAAATTACGCTCTTCGCTTTAGAAATCTGATTAGTTAGTTAAACCCATGCATACGCAAAATTTTTTTGTCTTAATTTCTGTCGAACATTAAATATTTTCAATTCTACCAGCGAAGCCGCGCGGAGCGTTTTCTCCACTTCAATCAAACGCGCCAGGCAAGTATAGGGTCACAGAGTTTTTTTGTCTGCAGAACATAAAGAGCGTTTTTTGTGAGTGAGACCTAGCAGAAAAGTTTTATTTAAACTGTGAGCGTGTGAATTTCATCCTTATTTAGATAAGCATGTTTTAAAAATATTTTTCTCTGAGACTAGGTGATGTTACCAGGTAAATAGTTCCCTGGTGTGTCTAACTCAAAGGAATAGTAAAGGGTTTTTCTGTAAAAGCCAATTTTTATCCTAAAATTAAATCTGGAATGCCTAAACGTTTCTGTTCACTGTACTAGATGTTCAGATGCAATACATTTTTAAGCTACAATTTTAGGACTTTTTTCTGTTTTTGATATTTTCTGACAAAGCACAATTTTATTAAAAATATAGTATTTACTTAATTTTACTTAAAACCATGTGTTTTACTGTGGTATTTACAATAGTGTCCGAAATCAAACCAACACTACTGAAATATGTAAAGATGTACCACTTAAAATAATTACTGTAATATATGGTACGTACACCTAGTTTGAGAAACTTCAGTTTTAATACCAGGTAGGCCCCCATTTCGAGTAGCGCCCCAGGCCCCCATCTGTCTTGGTATGCCACTGGCTTCTCACTTCCTCACATGTTAACTTGTTAATCAAGCAATTTTGCACAAAAAACGAGGTTCAAATGCGGGGAGTCACCCTATACCGGGAGATAAAATTCCGAAATTTTTCCTGCCGGAAAACAAATAGTAAATCTCGTCATTTTCCCGATTTTTTTAACACTAAAGTGAATACCCTCAGGGCCTGATCAAGACAAACTGGTGCCCAGGTCCTGAAAAGAAGATGGTGCCCCCCCCCCATGAGAAAATCATCCCAGTTTTAAAGTCACAATGTTTTATACTAGAAACCTAATATACTAGAATCCTACACATTACTACAGAAACCTGGGATTTGAATACCAAACACTTGATAGTCACATGGTTAAAATCGCCTTACCTTGAGGTGAAAATGAGTTAAATAAAACAATTTAAAAAACTGCAAAAATAGCAAAAAAAAAAAAAAAAAAAATCTAACTAACTCGGACATCAAGCTTTAAAAAGGCTTCTTTCTGTCTTTAACAGAGGCAAATGTGTCGATCACATCATCGAAATCTAATTTTGATGTCACAAAATTTTCAATGGTCAATAAGGAAACGCCTGTAAATTATCCTGAGAAACGCAGCTTCTCAAACGATTTTTGATTCTTTTCAACGCTGAAAAGGAACGTTCACGGGAACAGAAAAACACTAAGTAAGTTAATTTAAGCTATTTTAGTGCCCCTAAATTTGTGGTGCCCAGGTCCGTGGACCAGCCGGACCGTGTGTTAATCAGGCCCTGAATACCCTGATATGACATAATCTGGTTTTAACTGAAGACTAACTGCAGCAAAAACTCTTTCGCAAGTGCGAGAAATGCCGAATCCGGGGTTTGTATGGTAATTAAAATCCTTTAAGACTTTTTCACTTTTAAGGCCAAAAAGGAAACTTTTTCCACTGAAATCTGTTTGTGTACTTATTTTATAGATCGTCGCCTTAAATCTTTTTGGAGAGGGAGCGGGGACGAAAAAATAAAGGTACATTTCCTAAAATTCTACATTCAACTGTCCCTGTGATTTTATCGTGATAAACTAATTAAAAATCTGCAGCTATTGAGGAGAGCTACTAAAGTAAACGAAATCACGAAATTTAAATATTATTGAATTTGTTCAAGACTACCGAGTATTAAAAAATATTCAAATATAAATTTCTTTCTTCCAAGCCAATTAATGCCTAACGTGCATTTTAATCAGATTCTTCTTAACAGGCACTTTAAATCTTCACGAACCGAATAAGATTGTCCAGCCTTCTTCGAGGGTTTGTGAGCTAAAAAAGGGTGCCCCCTAGTTGTTGCAAATTACTTATCTAAACACGTATTGTTTATGATAATTCTTTTACACCACGCAAAGTTATTTGTTTAAAAAACTCCATAGGTCCAAAATCCTTTTTAACCTGTTAACATGCGAGTTTCTTTTTTTTTGGCTAAGAAAAAGAAAGAACACAGGTTAGAAGTCTTTTTCGTAAATTTTTAACCGTGAATAAGTAGAAAGTAAAAAGGAAAGAAAACTCACCGGTTCGCGAACATGTTTCAAAAGTTGTACTGTTTGCTATAATACAGGGTGTTTCAAAATGAATAGCGGGGTTTTAACATGTTATAGTATTTATTACACCAAACTTACAGCCACAAGTGATATATCAAATGAAAGAGAAACTCAGTTTTGTTTGTTGGCATCAGTGCGCATGCTAACTGGTACTTATCTGGATACTTTACAGCTATGGCTCTTCCCTCAACTGACACAAGATGAACCAGAAAACTTCATCTTTCAGCAAGATGGTGCGCCGCCTCACTGGCATAATGAGGTACGCGATTGGCTTAACTGTACCCGACCGCTGGATTGGCCGTAAGGGCCTAATGACAGGGCTCGTTTCCCATGGCCTCTACGGTCACTCAACCTAACGCCGTGTGATTTCTATCTTTGGGGTTTATTAAGGACCGTGTGTATGTGCCTCCACTGCCAGCCAACCTTCCCGAATTAAGGAACAGGATTGAAACAGCTGTTGCAGCAATTACTAATGAGACCCTCGAAATTTGGAAAGAACTCGCATATCGTCTTGACGTGTGCCGAGTGACGCTCACATTGAACACTTGTAGGCTATTATGTAAAAAACTGAGTTTCTCTTTCATTTGATATATCACTTGTGGCTGTAAGTTTGGTGTAATAAATATTATAACATGTTAAAACCCCGCTTTTCATTTTGAAGCACCCTGTATTTCACAAAGTAGGGGAATGTGGGGCAAAGTGAATTGGTTAAGATGACAGTTTTTTCAAAATTAAAAAATCGGAAATTTGTTTTGAAAATTTCAGTACATAAAGAAAGAACATTCTATTTTATAATAAAACTTGCGTTGAAACAGTACGTTTATTTTTGGCAGTCAATTTGAGTCTTCAAAAAAAAAAAAAAAAAAGTGGAAATATTTCACTCGTTTTCATGGGACAAAGTGAAAATATTTTTCCAATGAAATATTTTCTATTCGATTACAAAACATATTTGATCATAAGAATAAGTAAATGAAATGTTGAATGACGAAATGAATAGTGAAATAAACGAATTAAATGAATAAATCAATTAAAGAAACATAAATGAGCGAGTAAAAGAATGAATAAGATAATAAGTGAATGAATGAATATAAGTGAATTACTTAATGAAGGAATGTAAATTAAAGAAATGAAAACTTAAGTGATTGAAATTAAATGTTTAAGTGAGTAAATGAAACAAACTAATTCACTTTGGCCTCTCATGTGTTGACTAATTGTACAATTAAAAATCTTTATAAAAATTCAATGCAGTATTAATTTAACATTAGGAAGTCCATTAATATTTAAAATGTTAACAAGAAATTTCATTTTATAGTAAAAATTTCCCAAAATATTACAATATGAGTATCTTTTTAGATTGCCTGTATTACGAAATGCTTTAATCTTCGGTGGTATTTCTCTCTTTCCCGACTAGAATAGACTACCTATGGTACTACCTAGTCAAAATATTAGATATGTGGAGTTAAAAGCAGAGTAAATATTTCACTTTGCTCCATGTTCCGCCTTCTTTGCCGTGTAGATTAAAAGCTTTTGAAATCTAAAAAAAGATTGATTTTCACAAAACTCAAAGAAAGGGGCCATCAAAATGGTAAGAGATAAAATAGTATCAAGCATCACAATCTAATTTTTCCATTAGAAATCAAGTTTATATGCTGCAAAGACCTCCATTTGACAAAATACCAACCACCGCTGGTTCTAGACCGAAGAGAAATTATTGCAAAAAGCGGAACTTAGTAAATATTGTATAGAAAACAAAAATGTTTCCGAATTTGTCCTTTTACAGAGGACTTTTTTTAAATTATTAGATTGGATCCTTTTGCTTTTCTAGCTAATTTAGTTGGTTTAGTCAATGGTAAAGTTGAGAGGGAACACCTACTTTATTTTAACATACACTTTTTTCAACGATTTCACACAAAGCGTCCTTCCGTATTCTGATTTCAGTAATTGATGCTTGCATCTGTAAGCGCTTTGCAATTTTCTTAGGACTATATCACTGGGTGGCATATTTCTATGATTTATCAGAAATGAACTTACTTGTGGGTAATAAACGGACTCCTTGCTACCGAGTCCAGTTGTTCCGGAGTACGGTTGAGCAGACCAAATTAGAGGAGCTGAATTCATTGAAGTGGTTTCTGGAATAGAAAGTCTTTATATAATCTCCGCTTAAGATCAGACTTAAGTTGACCTACCCCCATCGAGGTCTGAAACAAATTGATATCTTATACAATGTGTATAAAGCAAAACTTGCTTCGGTTTCCTCACAACCCTGCATAGTCATTTGATTTATTATTAGGGTCTTTTCTGATAATTCCCTCATGTAGTTACTGAATTTGTAATGAATCAAGTGTAAAATTCAAATAAAATGCCAAAGTAAGGTTGCTAATTATTTTTTCGGATCATTATAAATTGTCATGTGCTAAAAGGTGCGTGTATTAGTAATTTATCCTCAGAGCTCTCATGAGTTATGTATCAAAATATGGAAAAAATAAGTCAAAAACTATGGGAAAGTGTTTTTAAAGAAGCAAAATTTGTAAATCATAAGGTTATTGCGATTTAAAGTTTCAATCATTGAGTATTCTGCAGACTTGCAACTACTAGCCGCAAGGGCTGTTAGATTAGTCGCCTTCGGAGACAGCCTCGACCTTGCTGCCTACGGCGGCTCATGCATCCGCCTAAAGCATTGGTTTCCTAGAAGCGAACACGCTTAGCGTCGGCGTCGTTCCTCGCCGAGGCGAAAACTTGATTCTTCTGCTCATGCGCGCCCGAGTCAATTCGGCGTTCTGAGTGGTCACGTCGGAATCCACTTGACTTTGATTTCAGCGTTACGTCGATGAGCGACGTCGAAGATCGGCGATTCGCTTCTAGGAAACCAAGGCTTTAGGTGGATTGCTGTGCACCGCCTTCGGCGGTGTACTTCGCCCCCTTCTAACAGCCTGTGACGGTACATAAATTAGTAAGCATTGCATTAATTTTTGATCTCTCCATAATCATTCTATTCACAATCCGCCGCTCGCCTCTACATCACCATAAACTAATTAGTTAAAACAGTGAATTAATTTTCTGTGAAGCACACCTCTAGAACCGTTCTATTGCCAGAGTCCGCCGTATATTTTAAACATTAGACAGGAGAAACCAGGATTCCATGTCGATGCTCTTAATCATTAACTCTAACCATTCAAAGATCATAAGTCTTCCGCTTTAAGCAGAGAGAGACATTCTAAGCACAGGATAAAGAGGCCATAATTTTGCTGTAGGGAACTACTAACACAATACCAATAGTGTGGAAACTTCTGCCGTAGAAATGTCTTTCAAAACTTACGTTTTAATTATAATGTATCGGCAAATGAAAATCTTAGAAAACCGAAAGTTGCGTAAACATGTCGCAAAATTATGAATCTATCGATACCTGCTTTGATAATCAATTCTCTTTCGTTCGAAAGCAGCTAGAGTGACATACATAGATGCAGTGCTTTTGCAGAAGTGACAGATTTTTTTAATGTGAACTGAAAATTCAAATTACTCTATTCAGATCCAAACTCTACATTTTCACACGAAAAAAATTAAAACACTTGCATAAAATCGCTTAGTTCAAGGACACCCTGTTAACGAAACTTGCAGTATAAGTGATTCTATGATAGCATCGAAATCTTTTTCGAACGAAATTTAAAGTTTTAAGTTAAAAAACTCATGTGGGAAATTTAGACCTACTTCTAACATTAAAAACTAGCAGAAATTCCTCAGATTTCTGCAAATTTTCTAATTTGAAGATGCCTGTAAAATTCTGTAGCAATACTCCATTATTGAAATTTCAAAGCTCGACAACCCTATGATTTGAATACTTTTGCTTAGACACCTTATCCTATCGTTTTTGTAATATTTTTATATTGCATTTTTATAAATAACCTAGCTTAATTGTGGTTTTAAAAACAAATATACGCGCGCCTTTTAGCACCCGAAAGCTCTTATTAAGCCCCGGAAAAATGTAGACAACTTTACTTCAGAATTTTGTTTACATATTATACTCATGATACATGATCAAAACTTTAGGAATTATCAGAAGGTAATTATCGGAAATAAATTTAAGCTGGTAACTTCATTTAAAATAGCTATGCAGGGTTGTAGCAAGGTATAGCACAGTTTTACACATATTGTACAAAATATTCTTTTCATTACGAAACTACGAGGCTAGGTCAACCTAAATTGGATCGTAGACTTAATGCTGAGTTAAGTATCAAATTTGACGCAGAGTAACGTACAATCTGTATATTTTATTAAAGTTGCCCTACGATCATAAATTAGACTTAATGGGGGTTTCTAAAGTGGTCCGGGCGGATCCCAGGAATCATTTTGACCTGCAATGGGTTTATATTAGCGCAAGACAAAAATGAGTGCGGTTTAAAGATGCCTGTGCCTTAGAGACTGAATCTCATTTAAGCAAAATTTTATCCAATGCAATGACATAACTTATTTAACAATTAAATGAAATTTCATAGACTTGTGTAAGGACTCATTATTTACACTTTCAAAAACGTGTGCACTTTACATCAGTCTCACTTCGAGGGGTAGAAGAAAAGAGTAATATTACCTGATCGCAAAATTCATGGAAACAAATCTGTTTCGAGTTTAATTCTACAAACTTAACGTGACAGTTTCGTACTTTCATTTAATCGCCGAATATTTTAGGATTGAATTATTCAATCTACTTTTAGTTAAACCTGCCTCGTTCATAGACTTGAATTCGCAAAAAGAAGTTTTAAGTATGTTGTAGCTATAGTCCGGGAACCAGGTACAAATTTGGTCAATCATTTCCTCTCGAACGATAATTTGTGAGAGGCATCAGGGAGTGGTATCAAAACGCCTCGTGAAAGTCAGCTGCGTGTCCGTGGGTGGGATGGGCGGCGGTAGCCTCCCAATCATTTGAAAAAAAAAAAAAATAAAAAATCAGTCATTTCCTCCCGGCTGAAACTTTGTCAAGTTGTAGTTAAAACAATATCTCGAAGGAAAATACAATTAGCTGGCGTAACGCGGTGGGTTATGAGTCGGCTGGTAGGTCGAACATAAAATTCAATAATTTCCTCTCGGCTAAGAATTTGTCTGACAGCTTATATGCAACTATGAATAAATACATAAAAAAATTTTGAAAAAAAAAATAGAACCGACTTCAAAATTGCTCTAAAAAGTGAAAAATAATTTTATTCTTTAAACACCATCGGTAATGCTTTTAAACATAATTTTTGAATTTGGCGCAAAAACAAAACGTAAAATCCAGTGTAACCATGCTTCGTTCATATTTTTTTTCAGAAAAGCATCCAAAGTTACGAACGAAACATTTATATCGCTATTCAAATATGCTGTCATCAATGCATAATATATGATAGTGAAGAAACTGGTCCTGGTTAAATTTATAATTGTATTTGAGTTATGGCTGTGAATGATTTTATCTATCGTTTTTGCGCCAACTTCAAAAATTATGTTTAAAAGCATTACCGATGGTGTTTAAAGAATAAAATTATTTTTCACTTTTTAGAGCAATTTTGAAGTCGGTTCTATTTTTTTTTTTCAAAATTTTTTTATTTCATTCTTTTTAGTGTAAATGTAGGTATTTCAGAAATAATAAGAAGTTACCATCACGAAACTTCACATTTTTTTTTCTTAAAAATGCTCCATACGGGAAACAGTAGGAACGAAATTTTAGTAAAATTCACTTTGTCCTAGTCGGGATTTGAACCCGGGTCGCTCGTGTGGGAGGCGAGAATTCTACCACTGAGCCACCGTTATCCACGGATGTAAAGTGCGAACTTCGCTACAAAATCATTTAATAGGGAAATTGCATAAAATTTACTGTTTTTTGCCCATAACTTTTTTTCTAAAGAACGAATATGGTCAAACAAAGTAATGGGACCTAAGTTGAGCCATCCCCTATCCATTAAAAAAAGAATCATCAAAATCGGTTCACTAGGTGAGACGCTATGAGTGGACAAACAAAAAAAAAAACATACATACGGTATGAATTGATAACCGCCTCCTTTTTGAAGTCGGTTAAAAAGTTAGTTGGCCTCCCGGCAGAAATAGGGTCAGTTGGTGCATTGAAAGTCGGAACTATTGCTTCAGAAAGGGCGTAAGTCCAATGAATTCCCATAGAACTCACGCCCTTTCTGAAATAAAATATTCAGTTATGACGCAGTAGTTAAAAAAAGCGAGAGTATCTGTTGCCTACTAGAATGCACTAAGGGGACGAGTTTTCCCTCGCCTTATACTGCCAGCTGACTATTATTTAGAGAAGTATATTAACAATTAGCTTACAAATTTATCTGAGAGGAAGTGACATGTTTGTTATTTCTGTAGATTGAATTAACACACGCTAGCATAACATGCTAAAGTGTTATACAACCTACTGCCTGCGGGCCACATTCATCCCGTGAGTTGATTTGGTCCGGCCAGCGGGAAGCTTACAAACCAAATGACCGGCCTTTAGTTGATAATATCTTTTCTTTCTGCATTCTTTAGAGAAAACAAAGCCCGAAAAATCCCAAAAACCGCACTATTGATAGCTTAAATAAGAAAATTTCGTGGGTGTGCGGCGAGGACCAGGGATCTGATTAGACCCGAGGGTTTCAACCTTTCAAAATACGCCCCCCCCCCTTCCTCCGTACACTACCATAATCGGAGTTAGAAACTGACGCTGATTATAAACTGAACATGCGGATAAGTTTATTACTACACATTACAGTAACAGCAGCAATTACAGAATAAAAACTAAACAAATTTTAGGTAATCCAGGGTCCGGTGTGGTTGGCATTTACAGTCACTTTCATAATATTTGATGGGAGGGCTGCCCCTGGAAACGTTTTTAAGTCTTAGATTGTAACACCTGAGGTGACCTTCAATGTCTTGCTCTATATTATGACAATGTATGCTAATACTGAAAATCTAGATTCATATACCTGTGCACGTCTGTGCGTGTTGCAACCCTATCTCCTCCGAACTGGAAATGTCTACCAGGTCAATACTGGTAGTGTTAGATACAGAACACCCAAGGGAAGGCGATTTTTCCCTGTCTCAACCCTCTAAACCTTAAGAGGCTAGAAAACTAGTCCTGAGGATGTCTTGACACACCCAGAAGTATTAAGATTTCAAATGTCACCCACCGCAAGCGTCATCGAACCACCGCAAGTGTCACACGAGAGCTGGCGAGCGAAGCTAATATGGGGTGGGACACTTTAGTGTGTGATAAAACTGTTCTAAAAATCTTAAAACAGGCGATAGTGTCAAAGATATTTTCAGGTTATCGCAAATGTGAGCAAAATGCATTCCTTATTTTTTGCTTTTTAAGAGCTTTTTTTTTTTTTTTTTAAAAAAAAAGAGCCATGCAGGTCAGATACATGCCATTTTTTATTTTGCTGAAAATTTTAGTGGTTTTTTTTCGAATGATTATAGAAAACACATTTTGTTTCTTCCAAAAAAAAAATTGTGACCCACAAAAATTCCGAGAGTCGGTCCCGACTAAGGGTTTTTCTAAAATCGACTTCCTTTTACAAAAAGGAAGTATCGTATTCGCGAAAAAAATTCGCTCAAAAATCGGTCTTAATTTCCATTTTGCTCACTCCCCGATGAATGTTGAGGATTTTTTTTTCAACCTGATCGCACGTGGATATATGCCTAGGAACGTAGACTCCCGAAATATCCATTTTAACGATCCCCGAGTTAACTACGAGTTTTCTCGTGACGTCTGTATTTACGCATGTGTGTTTGTATGTCGCATAACTCAACGGAATGTCCTAGAAAGTTTAAATTTGGTACGTAGACTCTTAGTAGGGTCTAGTTGTGCACCTCCCTTTTTTGGTTGTATTCAGATGCTCCAAAGGGGGTCTTTTGCCCCTTTTTGGGGGGAAATCGTTGTTAATTTCGATGTAAACTCAAGTGGTGTTATATTTTGGCGTTCACTTTGCAGTATATCGCCAGTCTTTTGGTAGCCAACTTGGTGATTGTTTAAAAAAAATTTTTTTTTTTAATCTGGTTTTAATTGGGCCACTGTAGTTTGTATTTAGAGAGTAAACTATTGAATCACATTGAAACTGCCAATAATGAGAAAATGACATGAAATTGGAGTAAAATGAAGTCATTTGATGCACACATCAGCTCGTTTAATATTGAATTATCTCTGCGCATCGCCAAAAGTAATGTTTGTGATTACAAGATATTTACTGCCTCAAATGGAATATATTGTTAATTTTATGGCTGACCCTCAGTGGACCCTGGCAGGAGTGGCTAAACTGTGCCGAAGAAAGTGAAAATGTCATGTTTGAGACCTCCTGGTTCTATGCACCGAGGTTCAACCCTAGTTTTTGCAAGCAATGTGTAGTGATATTTGTATGAATTACTGAATAGGCTCATTGAATGCATGGTTAATGCTCACTGCTGCGAAAAAAATAGCAGTTTTTTTTTAAATCAAAATATGATAAAGTAATTTTTAGGGACCTTTATCTCAGTGCACTGAGGGCATCCAGTTCTACACCGACCCTCAGTGCACCGAGATAAAGGCTTAAGAAAACTACACTTTTCAGCATTTTTCGATACAAAAACAGCCATTTTTTCCGCAGCTCAGAGGTTGAGCCATACAACTAACGAGGTTATTTAATAATTTATATATATTCTTTCACAAATTACGTACAAAAACCATGGTTGAGCCTGAATGCAGGGAACCAGAGGGCCTGAAACATGGCACTTTTTCGAATTTTTCGACTAAGTTTCGCGACCCCTGAAAGTCTGTACTGAAGATCAGCCATAAAATTTACGATATATTTCAATTTAGGTACTAAATGTCATTGTAAACACAAGATTTTTGGCTAATGCTTTATACACAGAAATCATCGCATTTTAAAAAACGCAGATTAGGAAAAACCTCTATAGCTGGTTCCACTTGACGAATTTTTACAGGTCCCCAAAAATTTTTTGGTGGAAAAGAAAAAATACGCGTCTTCTAAAATCTTGAGTAATCCACCATAAAAATTAACAAAATCAAAAGTGGTGTATATCCGAACACCCCATTTCTGCCCGGCTCTTATAAAAACTAGCTCTTAAACATTGACGCCTGCCTTCAAATTCTAGTACGCCCCATGTTGATAAACGCTGAACTATAGTTGGAGCCAAAGAGTTTTATAATAGGGTAGAGCAGCGGTCGGCAACCCGTCGATCGCGATCGACCAGTCGATCTCGGTTTTCAATAGATTGCAGCAATATTTAGGATTTTGGTTCCAGTCAGAGTGCCATGGAAAACATTTTTCGAGTCAAAATTAAGTTTAATCAGAACAACAGGGTCCCAGTTCCCATTTTTTCAGACTCTGGAGCGCTGGGTTTCATCAAACTATCGTTTTTTGAAAATCTTATATTGATTATCTAGTTTGGCGAGAAGATTTTTGCTCACCAAGCAACCACCTCAATTAGAAAAGCTTCCCGCCAAACAAGATAAACAATTTGAAGGATCTATCCAGATTTCTGAAGAGTTGAAGGTGGGAGGAGGTTCTAACGGAAGTAGGTGTGATGAAAGAGGAGAACAGGGAGGATGATAGTTGGGCAGACACTTGGCGGGCAAACTAGATATGACTTTTTAAGGATGAGGGTTTTGGTCAGGATGAAAGCTTTTTTTGTGGGGAAGAGTTAAAGGCTTTCTTGGCGGGGAAATCTTTACAACAGGGTTGTTTTTGCTGAGATAGTGCCTACATCACCTCCCACCCACAGCTTTCCAATTGATCTTTGTGTACAAACTTAACAAGTCGATCTTCAGTCAATTTAGGTTGCCGAACGCTGGGGTAGAGGACAGTGGCGGATCTAGACTATGGATTTGGGAGGGGAACTTTTTCAGCAATTTATGTTTATGGGGGGGGGGGGTATATGATATTACTGATTAAAAAAATAACCATTAAAATTGAACTATACAACTGATCCTCTACGTCTTAATGCTTCTTATAAAAAAATTGTGCGTTACAAATTCTGCAAGTATAGTTCTCAAAATAATTTTGAAAACTGTTTTGCTCATTGCTGTATTTGTATTGTTTTTATATTTTAATCTGAAAATGTTCACCAACTGGTAAGGGGGTCCAGGGGTTCTCCCCCGGAAAATTTGAAATCGTCGCCCTAAGAACAGTTCTAGACGGTCTATGGGGAGGAAAGGTTCGGGGGTGGGGGTCTTCGGTGGAAATGTTTAGAAATTGAAGTTTTAAAAAGCGATAGTTGTTGACGGTAAGGTAAGAAATGGGACTTTTTGGGGCTTTCCTCGATAGATTTTTTTTTGGAGAATAGATCTAAATCGATCACCTTCCGCCCGATATTTCGAAATTGAAGTCTAAAAAACGCAGTTACAGACACACTTTGATGATGTTACGAGCAATGGAGTTCTAGGGCTCTTCTCAAAAAAAAAATATTTCGAAACTGAAGTCTTAGAAAGCGAAGTTTTTAAGACTCTCTCCTCCCCCTTAGATTTTTTGAAATTGTAATTTCTCATTTTTAGATTTTCTACGAGAGCATTCGAGTCCTTGTCCGAAAATTTTTGTAATTGTCTTAAAAACGTGACTATAGACCATATTCGGTAACCTAAGGGTTCGGCTGTTCTTCAAATTTGAAGCTCCAAAAAAGCAATATTAAACGATTCTCGATGTTTTTAGAATGCGAGGTGTTAGGTAGTCCTCCCCTGGAAATATTTCGAAAATGAAGGCCTGAAAACGAAATTTGAGGACCTCTTGAAAGGTTTTGGCGGGGGAAAGGATACTTCCAAACCAAAGCATGAAGACTTTCTTATTTTTAAACCGAATAGGAAAAAGGAAAAAAAGGGAAGGATAAAAGAAATAGGAGGCGCGGGATGCAATTAACTGATCAAAAATCTGCCACGATTAAAAATTTAAGATTCTTTTCAATAGAAATTTAGATTATTTTCGCAACATTTCCCCCCTCTTATTAAAATAACTTCGTTTTCCCAGGCACGTTCTATATATTCTTTTTAATTACAATATTTTTTTTTAAAACATTGTAATCTGCCTTCTGGGGCGGTACACCCCCTCCCCTCTGATTGTGCCACTGTGGAAGTTTTACCATATGATACTCTACACCAAATAAATACAAAAGACAGTTTAAACAGGTTTGTGTTCAAAAAGACTTATTTTGAAAGATTAGAACTGGAAAAAACAGCTGAAAAATTTTCCTGCACTCTGTTTTAAAAATTTTTAGGTACACGTGGGATTTTTTTGGAGGCGGGGGAACATTTCCCTAGTTCCCTTCCGTGGATCCGCTTCTACTATTGTCTAATCTCTTTTCCTGAAGATTTTCGTCAAGTTCTAGAAAACCAAAACTAATTCCTATACTCTGTTTTCTGAACAGTCTTAGGATCATTTGGGATTTTTTTGAGGGAAAAGGGGAACATTCCCCAGTTCCCCTCCAGGGATCCGCTTTTGCAATTCTCTCTTCACTTTTCCTTGTACCTTTCTTTAAGTTCACAAGTTCTAAAAAACAGAAGAATTTTGCTGTACTCTGTTGCGAAAATTTTAAGGTACGCATGAGATTTTGGGGGGAGGGGAACATTCCTCCAGTTTCCCTCCGTGGAAACTGGATGAATGTTTGTTATTTTCTATCGCTTTTCCTGCAGCCTTTCTTCAAGTTCTATAAAACAGAAGAATTTCCCTGCACTCTGTTGTGATATCTTTCAGGTATCTTTGAGATTTCGAGGGGGAGAGCACTACCCCTGTTCCCCTCCGTAGATCCACTTCTGCTGCTGTCTAATTGCTTTTCCTGGTTCCGTAGTTCTCGTTCTAAAAAACTGAATTTTTCCTGTACTCTTTTCTGAACAGTTTTAGGTACTGTTGGGATTTTTTTTTGAGGGAGGGGGAGAACTTCCCGAAGTTATCCCCTCTTTGGATCCGCTTTTACAGTTCTCTCCTCGCTTTTCCTAGTGCCTTTCTTCAAGTTCAAGTTTTAAAAAACGGAAGAATTTTCCTGTATTCTTTTCCAAAAAATTTTAGGTACACTTGGGATTTTGGAGGGGGAACGTTCCCCCAGTTCCCCTCCCGTGGATCCGCGCCTGGTAGAGGAACGACTCGAATACTGCTTCCACTGGCCGCTATGACCAAGCACGGAGACCGGTATGAGAGACAGAGTGATATTTATAATCAAGATCAGAGTGGTAAATATTTCAGTTGACTCTGAATCAATACAATTTTTTATATTCTTCCACTCGAATTTTTCACCTTGCTGGAACTGCTGCCAGATTCAGTCTACCCTATTTTAGAATTCTTTGGTTGGAACGAACCAAACCTGGCAGGGTCGTAATGCCGTGATTAGGATCTGTGTAGCCTTCACAATGCTGCCAGGTTAGGATTGTCGCATCTATAGGCCATCTCAACTTTTTTGGCCACTAGAGGGCGCCTGTGATGCAGGGAGTGTTATTGCTGCTAATTTGATAAGTGTTTTCTTACTATAATTTTTCATTATTACTGTCTAGTTTTAGGTTTTTTTACTTCACTTTATCATGTAATTTAGTTTTATTGTGTTTTGGGGGCTCATTTTTGCTGTTATTGTATTCTTGAAGTGTTTTTGCATTTTTTGGAGCTAAGCCTAACATGTGGTGATCTCCTGGTTTTTTATCTTGTGTGCTTTATTGGGTGTAGCAACTCTGTTTATTTACTGCTGTTTTTAGTATTTATTCTGTGTTTTTTTGCATTTTTATCTTTCTGTTTTGCCTTTTGGAACATATTCACTGAGTAGAAATGGGTGTTATATGCATTATGAAAGAGGTAAAGAGTGGGAAGGGGGACAGGTGGATCTCTTGTGATTTATGTCATATGTTCTGCCTGTATAAGGGGGAAAATGAGTGTTTTTGAGGAGGATTATATTTGTACTAAATGTGCTGAACTCTCAGACTTAAGACTTAAGATGCTAGTTTTGGAAGCCCAGTTAGCATTAGGGTGTAGGCCAGTTGCAGAGGGTATAAATGTTCCAGAGATTCAGGGGGAAGTTTCAAATGAGGAGTTAGATTGGGAAACTAAGGGTGTAATTTTGGGGGACTCTATGGTAAGGGAGGTGGGTAACACAGTTGGGAGAGTAAAGCGTAAGGTGGCTAGGTGTTGTTTACCAGGGGCTCGGGTAAAAGACGTTAATATGGTTGCTGAAAAGAAGGGAGTATTGCATAAGGAGGACATGGTTACTTTGTGGGTGGGAACAAATGATGTAGGTCACAGTAAAAATGAGGAGTTTTCTAGGGAATGGGAATCCCTGTTGGATAAAGCAACCAGCTTTTCGACGAATGTCCAAGTGGTTGGTTTGCTTCCCAGGTACGGAGTGCATAGGAGCTGGCTAAATCAACGTGCGAGGTGTATGAACTTGCTACTGAAGTCAATTTGCGAAAAGCGCAGTATCAGGTTCATTGATGTATGGAGTCATTGTAAACGGGATTGAATTGCTAGGGATGGCCTGCATCTGAGCTCTACAGGGGTCAAAATGGTTAGTGGATTAATTTTAAGGGCTTCGGAGTCAAAAAACTAAGTTGGAATGGGGGGCATGGTTCAAGCATCAGGTATCGAGAGAATGAAATTTTTTTGGGCATTGCTAGAAATGGAAATAAAGTGACGAACAAGAGTAGTAATGTTAACAATTGTAATTTAGGAAATTTCAGGGTGTTAAATAAAAGCAACTTAGGCATGCTTAAAGTTTTCTATACCAATGCTCGCAGTATTAGGAACAAGATGGATGAATTGAAAAGCATAGTTATGGATGAGAAGTTGGATGTTATTGGAATTACAGAGACATGGGCTACCGAATCTGATGCAGAGTTATTACATATTGCTGGGTATAATTTGTTCAGACAGGATAGAGTAGGTAAAAGAGGTGGTGGGGTTTTATTTTATGTTAGAGACAATTTTATTTGCAATGAATTGGTCATAAGTGATAAGCCTACTGATATATGGTTTGGCTGGAGTTGATGAGCAGTAAGGGCAAAAAGCTACGCTTTGGAAACATTTATAGGCCACCTAATTCAAACCAGGGACAAGATGAACAGATGTACCGTATTATTAGTGACATGTCCAGTAAGGGATCCGTTATCATAATGGGGGATTTCAATTTTCCGGGTATTGATTGGAATAATTTTTATCCTGGTAATGGCAAAGAAGAGGAATTTTTAAAAGTAATTGGTGACTGTTTCTTAGATCAAGTTGTAACTCAGGGAACTCGAGAGGAGGCGATTTTGGATCTAGTTTTTTGTGACATAGGTAGTTTTGTTCAGGGGTTGAGTGTAGGGGAGCATATTGGAGATAGTGATCATAACAGCATTAGGTTCCGGGTTAAATTTGAAGTGTGCAAAGATGATAATTTTAGGTTTGTGCCCAATTTCAGAAACACTGATTTTGTTGCACTTAGGCAGAGCTTGAAAGAGGTTTTTTCGTCAGGGTTGGAAAATAGCGACGTAGATCAGCAGTGGACGGAATTTAAGGATAAACTTGCTAAAACCGTTGGGGACTATGTTCCATTTAGGAGAAAAGGTGTTAGTACCAAAATTTGGCCCATGTGGTTCTCCAGGGAGACTAAAGAAGCTCTTAATTATAAGCAAGCCACTTTTCGTAAGTTTAAAGAAACTGGTCAGAGTGCGGAGAGGCTCCAGTATGGTAAGGCAAGGCGAAATTTTAAGTATTTGGTACGGATTCAGAAAAGGGAATTGGAGCAAAGGCTGGCAGATGACATTGATGGGAACCCTAAGATGTTTTTTGCTTACGCTAATTCTGGGAAAGCTCGAAACAGTCAAATTGGGCCTTTGGTTGATGAGTATGGAAATTTAATCCAAAACGATAGGGATATTGCAAATGTTCTAAATAACTTTTTTTCCAGTGTGTTTAACGATTACTGTATCTCAACAGTTGACACTAACAAGACACAAGCTATTATACAGCTTGAGGATTTTGTATTTTCCAGGGAGGAGGTTTTATTTCATTTGAAAAAGATTAAAGCAACTAAAGCTCCGGGACCAGATAATATTTATCCAAAAATTTTAGTTGAATGTGCAGAGGAATTAGTGGATGTTATTTTGAATATTTTCAATGCTTCTTATAACTCGGGGATGGTGCCAGAGGACTGGAAGCTGGCTAACATAACGCCACTCTTCAAGAAGGGGTCTAAAGGTATTGCTGGGAATTATAGACCTGTAAGTTTGACTTCGGTGATTTGTAAGATTTTCGAAACTTAGATCAAAATTAAGATCATGATGTTCTTAGAGACTAATAGTCTGTTGACTAGTTTGCAGTATGGTTTCAGGAAAGGTAAATCCTGTACTACTAATTTATTGCATTTCTACGACAAGGTTACCTCAGCTTTAGATAACAAAAAATGTGTGGATGTTGTTTATATTGATTTTCAAAAAGCTTTTGACAAGGTACCGCATGTTGCTCTTCTCAGCAAGTTAGCCGACATTGGAATAGGAGGAAAAACTTTACTTTGGGTTAGAAATTGGTCTATTGGTAGGAAGCAAAGAGTAGTTGTGAGAGGAAATCATTCTAATTGGAGTGATGTTTTAAGTGGGGTTCCTCAGGGATCAGTTTTAGGGCCTCTTTTGTTTATTATATTTATGAATGACATCAATGAAAGTATTTCTGGAAGCATGAATTGTTTTGCTGACTATGTAAAAGTTATGGGGATTGTCGAAAATGAAGAAAAACAGCTGCAAGAGGATTTAGATCATATTACTAAGTGGGCAGATAAATGGGGTATGGCAGTTAATGTAGGGAAATGTCAAGTGCTACACTTAGGTCATGGAAATAAGCGTATGAGATATCGTTTACAGGGTTCAGTCATAAATCAGGCAGAAAATGTTATGGATCTGGGTGTCTTTATAAATCAGGACTTCAAGTTTAGTCAACAGTGCAGTATTGCTAGTAACAAAGCCAACAAAATGCTTGGGTTCATCAATAGATCTATTTCAAACAAATCTAAGAAAGTTCTTCTGCCTTTATATAGGAGTTTAGTAAGACCTCATTTGGAGTATGCTGTTCAGTTTTGGTCGCCTTATCTGAAGAAAGATTTTTGTATTGGAAAGGGTTCAAAGAAGGGTAACTAAATTAGTAAGGGGACTCTCAGATTTAGATACCAGACTTAATAGGCTTAACATTTACAGCCTGAAGCAAAGGAGAGTCAGAGGGGACATTATTCAGTTATTTAAATTTATCAAAATGAAAGATGTAAATGGATTAAATTTTTGCGGGAAAAGCAGAACAAGGGGTCATTGTTTTAAGCTATTTAATTCTCAGGCTAACTTGGAAGTCAGGAAAAACTACTTTAGCAGGGTCGTGGACACTTGGAATAGCTTACCGGAAGAGGCGGTAATGAGCAAGGGAGTGGATAGCTTTAAGAGGGCCATTGATCTTCATTGGGGACTAATTAATTGACTAGGACCAGCCTAGCTGGGCCCAGAGCCTGTTGCTGGTCGTCACATTTGTATTTGTAAATATTGTTTGATTGTTGGCCCGCCTAGCCTCCAAAAGTTTACAATGTGGTCCTTGAATTTAAAACGTTGGAAGGATGGACAGGCGATTAGAATATTGCTTGTTTTCCAGGAAAAGGAATTTTGTTCCGCCTTCGTCATGAAGAATCCGACGATTCTACTTCGCTGTTTTTGGAAGAAAGCTTGTGATCACTGCATTTTGCAGTTGTAATATTAAATTCTGCGCACAAAATGATCCACCTGTTCGCATAAGCAGTCTTAGTTTCTAGTGTACGGCGGGGGGGGGGGGGGAGCGTAGCCCGAAAGGTTGGGACCCCCTGGTCCTAGCCGTATGCCTACGAAATTCCTGTTTAAGCGATAAATAGTGCGGTTTGAGATTTTTCAGGATTAGTTCTCTCTAAAGAATGCAAAAAGAAAATATATTATCAATTAAAGGCCGGTCATTTGGTTTGTAAGCTTCCCGCTGGCCGGACCAAATCCATTCACGGGACGAATGTGACCCGCAGGCAGTGGGTTGTATAACACTATTTCGTGTTATGCTTGCGTGTGTTACTTCAATCTATAGAAAAAACGAAAATAATTTGACATATGTCGCTTCCTTCCAGATGAAAATTTAAGTTAATTGTTAATATACTTCTCTAAATAAAGTCAGCTGGCAGTAAGTCGAGGGAAAACTAGTCAGCTGGTGCATTCTAGTAGGCGACAGATGCTCCCGCTTAACTCATGTTCGGTATATTTAAAAAGTGATACCCCGGGATACCGGTATTAATACCGATCTCAAATTTCTCAAAAAATGCTTGAAAACAATGTTTTGTTGCCACATTTCATTATTGTACAAAAATTATATTTATGAAAATGTATTTAACATAAAATGAAGTAACAAATGTCATAACAATTCAATAATAGTAAAAAACATAATACATCTGTTTAATCGTCTAAGCCTGGACTCATCTAGTGCTCAACTTTCCAACAGTTTTTTCTGAATTCATGCAGGTCGGTGGTACTCTTAACAATGCATGATACTACACCTTTAATTGTCTAGAAGTCCTTCATCTGCAAATAGTTCGGTCAATTGTGGGTTATTTTTGCAGATATCCTGTGTTTTTCGTTTGTATTGTGTGTATTATTTTTTTTGATTTTTAGCTAGTTTTAATTTTTTTTCGAGAGAAAACAGTTTTCCGATATTAATATTTTCTATTGAGCAGGAGAGGTTTGTGTTTGATTTATTAGATCTTTGGTTTGAAATTTACGATGAACTTTACCAAATTTGATCTTGTTTCTTTTATTCATTTCCGCGTTCTTTTCAAACTTCTTGACAATTATGTAAATATCTGAAAATATATTTCAAATGATTATGTTTAACATCTATAAAAATTTTCAAGGCACTGTACACTTTCTGAATAGTACCTTGCCAAGTATAAAGCGAGAAATAACAAATCAATAGCGGTGACAACAAATTGCCATTTGTTTTACTAACAAGAAAAAGTTTTTTGCCAAAATTCAGTTCAGTGGAGAAAAATTTTAAAGATTATTAAGTATTACTACAATTGACGGTTGGAATATATTCATGGAACAAATACATTCGAAATCAAAGCCGAATTTAGCTCCACGCCGCTCCTAGGCAGATTTGAAATTTGCAGACTTGAAGAATTATAATTTAAAAAATGTGTGGTTTATGACAAATTTGCCACCTCTAAAAATATTTGCCGCTCTAGGCAACTGCCTACTCTGACTATTGGGAAATTGGTTCCTGTTCGAAATTACACTTGAAATTAACCCTCACAAAAGGGAAAGCGAGAGATCAGGGGAATTGAAAAAATAAAAACATCGTGCACAAAAATGCGATTCTTCTCACCATCTAGTAATGAATACTTCATTTTGCAATCTTTCCGCGACTTTTGTTTAATGATATTCTGTTCATGCTTTTGAAGCCAATTTTGTTTACATCAATAAATTATTCTGTATCATGGAAGTAATAAACATTTAAAATATAATTAGACATTTAAAAAGTTAAGATAAAAATTCTTTAATTGAAGCTATTTGCAGCTAATACCGGTATTTTGCCTCTAAATACCGGTTTTACAAAATTGCTCGAAATATCTGTATTCCAATCGCTAGCTGTAGCTTTATTTGACATATCGGGAGGAGAGAATTTTACTGGAGTAGCACTGTTTATTGTCCGAGAAAAAAAAGAAAGTTTTTAAAACTACCTAATATACTAGTGATACAGCACAAAAATTTTTAATTAGAGAAAGGTAAAGGTGGTGATGAATTCACACTACAAGTGAACTTAACTTCTTAAAATGTTTATTGATATATCAAGATTCAAGTTATATTAAATTCGAAAAAAGGACGATTTAAAACTCCCCTTTCTAATGATGCATCAGATTTAGCTACAGATTTAAAGTTTTCTAGAATATATCAAAGTGCAACATTTAGCTATTCTTAGTTAATTGGCAACTAGTTACGTAAAGCAATCTGAAAGCTACATCAGCTAGAATAGTTCTAAATTCGCACCGTTTCTTACTCTAAACGTCAATAAGAATTTTAGAAACGTATACAGATTAAATTGGAACTATAGTTTGGAAACTTATTTTACTAGGGGTTTTCATGAATATGCTAACCAAATGCAAGTTAATAACTTTCACCTTTCATCGTAAAGCTTTTTTAATATCATTTGCTAATATAAATTACAAATTATCTTGGAGACTGACGTTTTAACTTCCAAAATAAGAAAAAATTTTACTGTAGTAAAAAATTCAAATTACTTACCCAAAGACCGGCCATAAGGCTGGAAAGAAAATAAAAAAACTTTAAAATTCAATAAGTTCGCAGTTAAAATATTCAAAACGTAGAATATGTAAATTTTGCAGTTCCTGGTTAAAAAATTTATATATGTTAGAGATATGAAAATTAAGTTTATTTCTATCAGTCGGAATATCATTTCTCATGTCATTAAAATCCGACTAGGTAATAGTTTATTAGAGTAAAAACTAAAATCAAGAAGTGTTTACAATTTTAAGTCAGAAAATCTGTAGTCATCGAGCAAAATTAAACATATGCACAGCATTATTCGTCTTAGCTTGAAAATAAGCTAGGCTATTTGGATCGATGATATTCTTAAAAATTCATATGGTATAGTTTTAAAGGTTTAAAAAGACCTTAAAATTATACCAAGTTTAATTACTTCATAAAAAATTCTATACCGAAATCAAAATTACTCTAAGTAAAAATCATTGCATGGTTCTAAACATGAAAAATCTGAAGAAACTAAATTTCGTTGAAAACTACTGCAAGCTCAAATTGTTAGTTATTCGCTTCAGGTTTTTGTAGTATTCGGAAAACAAAAGATTCAAAATGTAAGAAATTTTTGAAAATGCTTGTAAAATCACCTTCAATGATCGGTCGTCAAGATAAATTTAAGAAAACACTACTATCTTGTGAATATAATCTTAAAACCAATTTTCAAAACTCAGTTCCATTTTAACCAACTTGTTGTGACCTGCTTCGAATCAAAATAAAAATAACATTTAACCGAATTCTAGGACCAGCGAATAAGGATCAACGCAGTCAGCTGCCGAAAGTAACTGTAACGACCAAAAACTCTTGAAATACATACCTGTTTTTTAACAGCAGGAGCTATATTCAGTCGCTTATCTTTGAGAGTCAAACAGTCGACCTGAAAATTCGGAAGGTAAATTAGAACAGTCAAGTGCCCACGCTTGGGACAGTACCCTAACTTGGGACATTTTCCGAATTCAGTTTCGAGGGCTGGTACTAAGCTCGAAAGTCGTATCTGCATCCGAGTTCAGAACTCGGAATTGCCATTTAAAGTTGTGCCTCCATGTGTTTGATACAAATGCAGCTTTTTCAGAACTTAAAAATATTTCCCATTCACAAATTACCATAAAACATTGTATTTAGGTAAAATATGTGACAGAGTCACTTGGTGACCGTAACTCAATTTTGATAAAAAGTGCAGATACGACTTTTGTGCTTAGCTCACTTGTCAGTATTTCACCAGTAAGAAATAAATGGTGTTAGAGAATAAATGAATAGTTATCTTTTCAAGCTATGTGAACTAAATTGATATTTTTGCAGTATGGGTTAGTTTAATGATTTTGAAAACCTCGATAAATATGCAATTTTTAAGTATGAAAATGACTTTGGTTACCTACGTTAACTGAGCAGCAGTAGTTAGAATTTGTTTCACACTTCATCTAGGCTACGTACCTGTGCCTTATTCGGGTTAATTCATTTATTTCTACTTAACTAATTCAGTTAAACCTATTCATAAATTTGAGAAATTGCAAATGCGCTCCAATCTTGGGACACTGTTCCAAGTTAAGGGGCTAAGGCATAAAACGTGTATAAGGAATAGAGGAAATAAAGTGTATAATTGTAATAAAAAAAATTATCTACATTTTTCTAAATGATTATTCTGATGACAAACTTTTGCATAGCATGACAGAAAGGATGTCATTGTTACATGAATTTACGAGCAAAAACGTGACGCCAAAATATTACATGTTAAATCGAGTAATGAAAATGAGTCAACGTATAGATAACACTCATTTATTTGTTGTGAATTTCACGTATCATAAAGGAACAAAAATTAAAAGATGCAAAATGAGAAACAGACCAAAAAATTAGTGCATTAAGAGTTTAGATTCACAATTGCTTTGATGGTTCCAAATAGAGGGGAACGCGGAAACATTACATTCAAAAGAATGAAGGCTGGGGAAACATTTAAAAATTTCAGGGGCAAGCACACATTCTGAAATCTCAACACATTTACAAGATTATATTATTTCTATCAAATGATATTTTTTCTTCGAGTTTTAAAATGAGCTTTTTTAAAATGAGCTTTTTTAAAATGACAATTGGTTTCCCAAACTATATATTGTTGCATAAATAAAAGAAAGGTCAAAATATTAAGTGTCCCAAGTTAAGGAGGTGGAACCGTAACTCTAGACAATGAACATTTTTTGTTTTATTTATGAAGATACATATACTTTGTCCTAAGGCACATCCAAAAATTAGAATACTTAGTTCAAACAGAAAACAAATGATTAATATGCTATCAAAGGTAAAAGTTCGAAACAGTCCCAAGTATGGGCACTTGACTGTAAACGAGCGATAAATTAAGCGTGAAAAATTTAAAAATAACATTTCTAAGACCAAGGTTGAAGTCAAACAATTGAACTTGAGCTTTCAAAGCTTGATACATAAGCAAAAATTATGTCTCCGGAGGAATAATTTTTAGTCAATTCGTTTTTCCATCTGAATTGCTGCGCTTTTCCAAAGGAGGATTCTGGATCAAGTCTCGAAACAGAACTCTGTATGAATGTTTTCCACAATTAAAGACTTAACTATAGTAGTTTAAAAAAAATCAGTGTTAAATGAACCTGCACCCTTTCAAGTAAAAATTGAAGATTTCAGAGTTTTTAAATTTTAACCTCTAGTTGAGGAAAATTTTAAAAGTATGCATGCTATAGTCGCGTTTCTAGCTACATATTGATATGCAGTTGTTTTATGGAACTTTAATCTAAGTTACTAAAAATTTAAGGTAAGGAAAAGAAAGCTACCAAGAGAGGTTTGACTAAAGCTAACTAGGGAGACTTAACCCAAAGAATAATTTGATGTTTGTTTAATTTGATGTTTTTCCAATGAATTTTTTTATTCTTGAATAGATAAAATATTTTCATATAGCCCAAATGATATTTGATTTTATTCAAACAACTATTATAAATAGAAGGCCTGATCTTTTTAAAATGAATAACTAATGCATGTTTTGGTCTAAAAAAATTGTTTTTATTTGACTAACTAAAATACTAATGATCTTTAAGCCAACGAGTTTACTTAAATAACTAAAATATTGCTTAAGTAATCTGATGAAGTGTGGAATTCAACTCATGCATTCCTGCTGACATAGAGTAAGATTAATTCAAAAACAAAAATCTTAATACTTCACCTGAAGAGCATAAGTTTTGTATATTCACTTAAAGTATCACTTATATTAAAACACCCTCAAACCTGCGTTTTTGATTTCAATCGAGTCTTCTTACATTTATGAGGTGGGTCATTTCTTCCTAAGTGTTGGGTCAAGTCTCCCTAGCTTTAGGGAGACTTGAACCATATGCAAACTAAAGGAATATAATTTTTTTTGTACCAATTATACTTAGAATTATGCTATTACTTTTAGACATAATGTGCGAAATGGTAAAACTAGTCATCTATTTTTTATTTCGTTCCAACTATTCTGTAAAAAAATTGAAAATAAAACAAAAATGGGGTCAAGTCCCCCTATTTCCCCTAATGCCATTTTACATTGAAAAGTTCAGTTTATCAATATGAACTTTTAATAAACCAGTCTCTTTTAAGGAGGTGGAAAATTCTGCATGGAATGATCAGCTTTTTCCATAGTTTAGGGAAAATCCTTAGTTTGAAGAACCCTCCAATGAGCCGACTTATTGATCAGCATAAACTGGCTCACTCAAGTTCTTTTTGCTTATTTACCAGTTATTTCTAGAATGTGGGGATGACAGAAAGAACTAACCTTCAAATTGAAGCCAGACCACGTCCGTGGAAAGGCAACCTTCTCATTTCATGTTAATTGAAAATTTCGGAGTGCTTTCCAATATAACTTTTTTTTTTTTTGGAAATCATGGAAATAGATCAAAACTGTGCCGTAAAAAAACTATATCACTCGCAAAACAAACTTTTAAAGAATTTCGAGAAAGAACAATTGTTTTGTAACCTATCGTATAAAAAAGTTATGCTTCAGCCAACATGTTTCAGTGAAAATAAATCCTTGCATTTAGGGGACTAGCAATAAACTGAAGAAACAAAAAAAAAAAAAAACGATTATTCTTCATCGTAAATAGCTGGAAATAAACTATAAATTTCAGCAATTATTTTACTTACAATGTACAATTTTGTACATAATCGTGAAGGTATACGAAGATAAGGATTCACGAAGATATTACTTTAAAAATAACAATTTTGTTCGTATGTCTCGGCTCATAACACGCAAAGGATTCCGTCGTAGCTTACCAAACTTTCAGAAAACTTTAGTTTACAAGACAATTATACCAAAATTAAAACTGTTTTGAACATTTGGGGGGATTAAATATTAACATTTAAAGCAACTAATTTCTCACTGCACATTAGAGAAAGATAGCAATTTACAAATTTAAAAATGTCTAACATTAGATTTAGCAACAAATGAAAAAATTACCCAATTTGCCAAATTTTAATTATTCTGATAAGCGAGGTCGTTAACAAATAACCTGTTTTTACCACAAATCACGCTGAGTGATTACAGGCAAGTGTTGAAATGCGGCTGTTAAGTCGCAGATATGTTTTCAAGTTCATATTCAACTGGATTTTTTTTTACAAATTGTCAAGTCTACTGCCCAAGACATTTTGAAAGGTATAAATTGCTATCTTTCGCGCATGCGCAATGAAATTTCGTTTTATTCTCATATTTCAAATTTTAATATAATTTTCCGGTATTTTGTCCAGTTTTCTGAAAGTTTGGCTAGCCAGAACGGAAAACTGTGTGGGATGAGCAAAAAACATGCAAACAAAATTGACATTGTTAAAAGAGTTGCTTATATCTTCGTAAATATAAGCGATACTTTCTCAAATTTATAATATTATTGTACATAGTAACCAATTGCTGAAATTGATAGCTTACTCTCAGCTATTTACGATGAAAGATGATCAAAAACGTTTTTGGTTTCGTTACTTTGTTGCTGGTTCCCTAAATGCACAGGTGATTTTTTTTTTTTTCAAGATTATAAAACGTTGAGCGTTTGAAGCTTGAAAAATTGCTAGGAGAGCTCCTGAATTCCGTTTTCTTTATGTTTAAAGATGGCTGACAATACTTAAATTTCGAATCACTCCTAAATCATTAAAGATAGTCAAAATTTGGTGCTTATGACGAATCTTTAAAGTTTTCTGGTGGACAAACTAACCCTATTTCTGCCCGAATAATTACATTTACAACCAGGATCGCATCACTAATTCCCTTTACGCCAATCCACTGTTTTGATCGCTCGACAGCATTTATTGTAATCTTCTGTCACCCCCCCCCCCCCCCTGCACACCTTTTCTACCCACGAGCTGCCACTGTAATGAATATTTATAATAAAGCTGAATTTTAAAGATAGTGGTATACCATGTAACTCATGGTGAACCATTTGAAATTCAAGCTCTTTGCATAAGGTTATAAGCATACCTACAATAATCGTTTCAAAATACCGATTAAAATACAGAATGTTACAAGTACATTACATCACCTCAACTAGAATTTTCTGAGCTTCCTCTTCTGTTTCAAACGTTACAAATCCATAGCTGAAATAAAAACACAAATCAACACTTTGATAACATTTGAGTAATACAGTGAAATCCAGCTACAAATACCAATACAACAATATATCAGTTTC
The DNA here is from genome assembly GCF_026930045.1 of Uloborus diversus. Taxonomy (NCBI): domain Eukaryota; kingdom Metazoa; phylum Arthropoda; class Arachnida; order Araneae; family Uloboridae; genus Uloborus; species Uloborus diversus. The sequence goes on from NC_072733.1 coordinate 168,780,980, forward strand.
AACGAAGTAAATTTTCATTCCCGATGTAATTTCTAGCTTGAATTCCACTTCCACGAAATTCCGGGTACAACGAACAAAATTAGCGGTCCCTTGAAGTTCGTTGTAACGGAAGTTCACTGTACTTCATTGCTTCATGTTAAGTTGAAGATTTAATAAACTTCATCTCATTTCAAACGCTGTATTTAGCCATGGTGGTAAATTGAGTTAAGAAAGCAATGGTCCGTCAAATGGTAACCATACTTTCATGTGGTAAGGAATATTTTTATTTCCACGATTGCAGGAGCAAACAAAATTTTCTTGAAAAGTAAAACATCTTCTGGTAATTACAGCAAACAAAAGGCTACGTCAAAATTATCCAATATAAGTCCTTGCACGAGCAGACAGTACAGAGGACGAAAAATCGATTAGGTTTTTGAAACAATACTTTCAGTTTCAAAACTCGAATCTAGAGCTTTAACACTTTCAAAATAAAATGAACCTATTTCAAAACTTTGTTTAAAAGAGAAAACTGAAGGTGTACAGAAGTTCCTTAACTCTGAGCTAATTTAAAATAAAAAGTAGTCTATTTTTTGTTCCTTAATTTTGGAGACTTGAATAATAGCTGTTCCTTCCGTTTTAAATTGCTTCTAATTCATAAAGATTGAGAAATCTAACTCATTGAAAGCAACTTTAAAAGTTTTTCTTTCGTGGAAAGTATTTGAAAACTTTCTAAAGTTTTGAAAGCATTACAGGTAGCAGTTTCATAATATAAATAAGTGGTAGCAACTAAATTTTGGAATCCGTACTTGACGTCTTGACTTATTCTTCCTTGTAAACAACATAATTTGAAGTGCTTTAAATTAAATTTGTATACTTATTTTTGAAAAGATTCCGCCTCAAGCTGAATATTAAACATATGGGTCCTTCACTTCCAAATTCAGAAACTTTTAATAAACACAAAATTAAGGCCAACTAAAATTTATGGTATCCCAGTGCTCCGCGAATTATTGCTAAGTTTTGAACAAGAAATATAGATAAGCATTTTTTTCCATATTGATGTGCGTTAGCATGTGCTGAAATACCATCCATTTTCTATTTATTAGGCAGCATTTAGAAGAGAACTAGTGCATTGAAATTAGTGTTTAAATTTTAGATTACCTCTGGTAACTTTATGGTTGACCTTGGACGAGCTCATTTATGTTCGGGGTAAAGGAGAAATTCTTCGATTGGCACAGCGCCAATGGTCATTATTGGTAACTCAAATCACGTTTCCTTGGACCTATTTTGACAAAGAATCTTAAGCCTCAGCAGATTAGAAGTCTATTTGTCAGTCTTCCGAAAAGAAACCAAAAGAAAACAAATGTTTCGTCAAAAGGTTCCCTTTTAGTATTTTCTCTGCAATGAAATGTTTACTAATATTCGCATTCTGCTTGAAACAGATATGTTCTTGTGAAAGCCGCACATGTGATTGAAGCCGCCAAATCTGATAATGGAGTGTTTATGTATATCTACTCCATCTTCCCTGCGAACGCATTTGAGTTTGCATCGACGTTGATACAGCATTCGTACCGTGAAATCGAAATATTTTAGCAAAAATCTGTGCCCTTGGAAATTTATGAAGCAAGCTGAGAAGAACTTTCTGAAACGTTAAGGATGTTTCGAAATATTTTTTGTAAACTGATTTTATGGTGCGACAAATCTACGCAGCGGTGCCCCGACCTTACATTTTTGTAAGGGCAGAAATTCTCAATTAGCAGAATGAAACTCCAAATATTGACGAATGATAACATACTGTCTGCACTAGCACTATGCGTGCATAAGTACTTCTAATGAAAAAGGAAGTTAATGCATTTAAAAACGCAATATTTCAATTGTCTAAAATGTAGCCAAATCGTCGGAAAAAATTTTCTGAAATAGGAATTTTTTTTTGGGAGATCACAATGACCTCCCATCGGGACATTCCTGTATGCATAAGAGGGGGGGGGGATTATTTGATAGAAAGTAATCGTAAGTTTGTATTTTGTTACTACGTTTCTGTTCGATTAATGCTCTCTGTGAAAGAGGAACTAAATTTATTTTCGCGACGTTCCTGCATGACTTATATCAATTGAATTGTGCAACGGTTTTGAAATGAAAATAGTTTCAATTTTAATATTCAATTTTGAAAACAGAATGACATTTGGTTTAAAAACATTTAGTCATTGTCACGGATTTTGTGGAAGGCTAAATGCTCTGAAAAAATCAGATTTTAGAAGAGAAACCATTTGTACTCTTAAATTAAAAATCAGAGACTAAGTACTTCACTGGCGAAAAAATTTCAGTATTAAAAGCTAATCGTCGCCTCAGAGCAACAGTAAAACACCTAATCCCAAAAATAACATTAAGATATCCTACTGTTACTCTGAGGCGACGAAATATTTTAATAAGTTCTCTAGACGTAGAAAATTGTTTTTAGGTACAAAAACTAACGTAATCTTACTCATTATGAACAGAATAAAAATCTAAACAAATATCAACTTACCCTTTGGAAATTCCTGCTTTATCAACAATTACCTTCGTTGCCTTAACATTCCCAAACTTGGAAAAGAGGTTTCGTAAGTCTTCTTCACTTGTCTGCAAATACAAGTTTAGATTTGTAAGATTTTTAGTGTGGCTCTAATAAGTTAAAGCCTGACCTTGACAATGATACCGCGGGAGTTCAGTAAAATAGAAGAGTGGTATTGATGCGGATTTGAGTTAAAATCCTTTCGCAAGATTACTATGAAAGTAACTCAGCTAAACTGTGCCAAACACCCTTCTCTGTTACTTAAAAAGTTAAACATTATCAAGGTCTGACCTCAACTCATCGGAATCACTATACATTGTTCCAAAAAACACAGAAGTACAATTTGAACAGAAAACAATCTTAAATACTGCTTTCGTTTCATTCGAGTATTGGTTGAACGACATCGAAGCATAAGACTGAGAGGCTGACATAGGAAAACTCAAGAGTTTTTCACGGAAAAATTGAAACGCCCAAGCCAATAGCATGGAATCAATATTAAGTCAATCGGAAAAATGCAGTTTCCTTGAGTAACGGAAGATACACTTTCATGTAATCCACGATACTCGGCTTGGCGTTGCTTCCACTATAAAATTTACTTTGCGACTTACTATCTTCCCCTCAATTTTAATAGCAAAAACAAAACTCATACAGACAGACAGAACCGGTTTGTGCACATGTCCATCCTGTCATCGGTCTTTCTATTAAAGATAGTCTTTCGGATGTCCCTACTCTCTTACCCTGTAAGACAGTCTTAGCTGTCTGTCCTCGGTCCTGCTAGGATACGAGACCTGAAGTCCTCAAGCTGTCCCTCTTATCCGCCCTGCTAGGAGGAAAGACCTTTGACAGCCGAATTAAAACCGTACTACTCAGCTTTCAGAGACTGGTCTCTTTTTGAAGGAAAAGAAAAAAGAATCGAGTCACGGAGTTGCTATGTTGTACGCAGAGTGCCATCACTTTAAAGCATTAACCTTTAAATTGAAATATTTGTAGTTTTAGTAAAAATACTGTTTGATTACATAAATTGAAATTTATTCAAACTCTTACTACAGTACAGCACGCACTGAAACACGAATTAGAGTCGCTAATTAAAAAATTAACAATTGAGCTTCATAAACTCATTTCGATGTGTGGATGTCATTAAACTAAAATTTCATTTCAACACATGCAAGATGTGTTCCAATGTAATTTAATATTTTAGAATGATTATGATTGTTCTTTAATCTGAAATAATCTGCAGATTTGTAAATGTGGCACTATCAACCCATTTAAAAATTAATTACGTTAAAACGTTTTAGGTGGCTAATTTAACAACTTCATTGCATTGATTTGTTTTTAAATTCTGAATTCTAGAATTTAGAAAAAGTCTAGCATTGTTAGTCATATGCAAGAATTTTATTCATTAGAGATACTTTTCACTGTACGAGAAAATTTTTGAACTTTAACTGTAATTATTTTGGAAAATAAATTTCCTGTAAATAAAAGAGCACGTAATTTGAAATCTTAAAACCAATCAAAATATCGATGGTTACAATAGATACATTATGTGCCCCAAAATTAACGAGTTTATACAAATTTAATTACGATATCAGTAGGGAAAACGATCCAATTTTTGGTTTTTCAGTTCCCATTTCTTTGTAAAATAGTTAGAACGAAATAAAAATATACATATAGTTTGCCTTTCTGCACATTATGGCTAAAAATAGTAAGAATCCAAATAGAAATGGTACAAAAAGTTGTATTCATCAAGTCTGCGAGTTGGTCAAATGTCCCTAGAGCTAGGGATACTTGACCCAACACTTAAGGAGACATGACCCCTTCATGAATGCAAGAAGAATCCTTGGTATTGAAATCAAAAACTCAGGTTTGATGGTGTTTTAATATGTGATACGTTAAGCGAATACATAAAATGTCCACTCTTTACGTGAAGTGTTATATATTGTTTTTATTATTTTTAATCTTACTCCATATCAGCAGGAGAGCAGAAGCCGAATTCAAAACTATCAGATCATACCTAAGCAATATTTCAGTCATTTTGCTAAGTGACAACTCCATTGGGCTCCAAGATTTAGTATTTTAGTTATTTGGCAAAAAAAAATTTCAGACCAAAATACTGTAGTTATTCATTTTTTCAAAAAATCAGGAATTCATATTCACAATACTAGAGTAATTGCACTAATTATTTCATTTTATTAGTCCTAAATGGCAATATATTATCTATTGGAAAAATAAAAACTCATTGAAAAAGTGGAAAATTAAACAAAACATCAAATTTGTCTTCGGGTCAAGTCTCCCAACTTAGCTTGGGAGAAAGCTCCCTAGTCAGCTTTCGTTTACATTAAATTTTTAGCAACTTAGATTGAAGTTACATAAAACTAATGAACATCAATAGAAAGATAGAAGAGTTACTAAAGCATGGATACTTTTAAAATTCTTTTCCTTCAAAACTAGATGTTAAAATATGAAAAATTCCAAAATCTTCAAACTTTACTTTTATGGTGCAGTATCATTTAACAGTGAATTTCTTGAAAACCACCGATAATTCTGAAATGGCTGTACACTGCAAAGGTCAACCAATAATGTTGACTAAAATTTTCCCTAAACATCCTTTTCATAGAAAAAACCATGGATCAAACCTCCCTAGTTTCCCCCTACACATTAATATTTTAAAACTTACTATCAGTGGGCATCCACACAAGTTCGACAGCGAATCTGACGGCCAGCTAGGCAATAACACTACGGGATCATATTAAGAGTGGTTGTTACAAACTAAGTCCTTAGTCCTAAAGAATCCCAGCCTTAATCCTCGAGCAAACCTAAAGCGTTTCGGCTAAGAGATGGGGTAGGGAGAAAAATCTGAATCATCGGGAAAAGAAGTCTGTTGAATAGGGACTTCACTCCAGGGTCTACCGTACCTACCCATTGAACTTCCTTATAGTTCAATGTACCTACCACTATTTGTGGTTCAACCAGTTGGATGAAACCCTGAAGACAGCCGAATTTTTGATCCAGACCATTAGCCGAACAATAACTGGTTCAGCACCCCCAGAGGTATCGTTTCACTTTGAGAACTTTGACCACTAGCGTATTTAACGTCCCCCAGTCACCATTTATGAAGACTGGATATTGCCTAGGAACGATCCCGGGACCCTCCGTCACAAGTCCGATGCCTCACCTGATCAGGCCACCCTGGCCGGTTCAGTTGGGACTGTTGGATGGATGCGGCAGCGTTGCTGCGACGTGCTTTACCAGGTGTTCAGAGAGTCTTAGACGTGTGGTTGGTTGCGTTGTCGCGATAGAGCTGACAAGTAACAGCAGTGCCTGCATGCTGATAATTCTTTTTTCCTAATCCTTGAACGTTATTCGAAAATCAGTCATCACTTGCCGTGATATAGTCAAAAAACACTTATGTTAAAGTCCATGATGTTAGGAGTACGCAGACAGCGAATGGAGTGGAATGATAAATATCCTCTACCCTACGCTTGTTTGTAATTTTGTGATGAAGATTTTCTTGGAACGTAATTTCATGCATTAAATCATTTTTTTTTAGATATGGAACTAAACCTTAGTGTACGAAGAATTAATCAAGTTATATCGATAATAATTAAGAACGGTAGTATTCTCTCCACACCTATCCTTATAATTGGCAATAAGCTTTTAGAGACTTACTATCAAGGGAATGGCGGTTGACTTGCGAAAGGCTGAGGACGACGGAAGGAAAACTCACAAAATAGTAATTTTTAACCATTTTTTGGTCCTGCTCATCTTTGTAACATTAGCCGTGTTTTGAAATAGCACCTGTGCGATTATAGTGGCTGTTTACCACTTTGCCTGCCGAGTACCGACAGTGCCAAGGCCTGCGGTAAAAAGTTCGTTTCGCATAAGAATGAATCAAAGGTCAAATGAGTTCCTTTTTTAGCCCATAAAGTGCCACTAAAGTTGATACTTTTCGCTTTTAAGTGTTTAAAAAAAGCAAACTGTAGCTTTGTTCCCTTCCCGTCGGCTTTACATGGCTTCGTTTGAAAAATAGAGTCTTTCAATTTCTTTAAAAATATAACTACCGTATGAATGAATCAACTAAGTTACCATAACATGATTCATGTAACATGCAAAAAGTCATGTCATTTAAGAATGAAAAACTTATCGGAAGAAATGCTCGGTTAGCTACAAGAAAGTTTTACTTCTCTGTTGGAAAACCTTTACAAGCTTAACTTGCCTGAAATGAGATTTTAGTAAAAATTTGAGAGCCTTCAAAAGCATTTAATATCTGAATAGCCGAAGAATTGCTTCTGAAGGGAGTAAATGCAAGTTAAAACAGGCCGATATGTCACATGACATAGCATTTAGGATTTTAAAGTTCTTTACTAACCATGGGCGTCGCGGCCGGGGGGGTCCAAGGGGTCCGGACCCCCCCCCCCCCCCAATATTTGAGGACCGGACCCTCTCAATATTTGAAAATCGGACCCCCTCGATAATTGTCAAGATGAAATTCATTATTTTGGGGAAATTATTTTTGCTTTGAAGACTTTAAACAGTTGCGTAATATATAATTTACCATGTTTAATTCATATCAAATAAAACGAAATGAACATCGAAAAAAAAATGAACTAAAAAACAAAATATGTGATGTGTATAGTGAACGGAAAGTCGGAAAGTGAACTTCATTGACAAATTATTGCTCTGCTCTACGCTCCCGAGTGCAATGTCAACCATCCATAGTCGAGTCTCCAGCGTATATGCACCCCCCCCCCCTTTTTTACGACTCTCGTGCTAATAAGTCAACAGACGTCAGACGGGGATCTGAGCTTCTGCCCCTTTCTTTCTTATCTCGTTTCTCGGCGCTTCCAGGTTTCTGTTTCAAGTTTTGCAATGTTTGTTTCGCCGATTCGGTTCAATTTATAGCGACCCCGATGTTTCCCAAACAAAATGAGACACCAAACTTCTTTGGCGGTTTTTTTGCAGCTGGCAACAACACCCTGGCCAAAGGATGCACATTTAGAAGACCACTTAGCTGGTCAAAGGTTAAGTTTGGGGTAGAAAGGGAAAGGAGACGCGGCATTGTTTGACATTATTCAACACGTGGCTTCAAAGTACATTACCGAAGCGCGGTTTCTCAAATGTGTTTGCGGCATCTCAAATTTGACGAAAAAAGCGTTACGTTACAGAAAAAAGAGGAGGAGTCTAAAAATTAACGTGCAATTTCAAAAGCAAATCGTAAGCCAGCATAACGATGGATACTGTGATGTTACTTCCGATAGACCAACGAAAAAAGAAGCGCAAGATGACCAGAAAAAAAAAGACAGAAATAAAAGGACGTTCCGACAAAAATAAAGATAATTTCATGTGGTCTTTTGGTCTCCTTGAGAGTAGGTGACCTGAAAAGCGCTCCTATTTTTGTAAAAATGCTTTTTTTTTACATATTCGATTACGAATATGGAGAGGTGGCTTGAAATGGGAAAATGTAGCAAACCTTCTACATCAAATGAACCTTAGCAATTTTTAACAACTGAATCATCATCATCAACATCCACGGAACCATCTTCAAAAAATCAAAAGATCGTGATAGGTAAGTACCATTCTGTTGAGTGTAATACACGCAGGGGCTCCTCGATTTTATACTATTCAGGTGGGGCTACTTCTCGATTTTCCGAATGAAATTCCTAATTACCCACATCACTACATCAAATGAGAATATCTTTTTAATGCAATATTTCGCAAAAAACTACTCGAAATTTGAAGATTCGTCAGAAAAAAATTTCTAGGAAAGGAAAGTTTATGAAAGTTCACAGTGACCTCTTATCGAGTAGCCCCTGAATGCCTGCTAATCAGGCATGCTTTACAGTCAATATTTTGACATTATGAGTCCTATGGGAGCTAATGCGTTCAACTTTCTCTTTTTTTTTTTGAAATGTTTCAACTTTTATAAATTTTAATGGAATAAATAGTACTCCTTTTAGTTATTAAAGCTTAACAGAAAATTATCCATTAATAATCCTGCTTTACTGAGCAAATTTTATTGAAATAACCATTTTAAAATTTATTGTCACGTGTCAGAAAAAAGCAGTTCATTTCTCTATCTCTTCCTCATCGTCCGCTGATCAGAATTCAATTATACACCAAATGCTGTTTGTTCTCTGTGTAGGCCAGTACTTTTCAATCTGTGGGGTGTGCCTCTTAAGGCAGGCCTGTCACTTAAAGAGGATCAGGAGGGGCACTTTCCCTGCTGACTTTGAGAAATTAGAAATTAATGAAATAACATGGGCATGGTTTTTGTTGTTTTTTGGTTTCATATGCATTGAGTGTATGGAGGATTCAACAAAAAAGCAAAATTCTGGTGCATTTGTTACAAAAATCCTGAAAAAAATTAAGAAAATACTTTAAAAGGTAGCATTATTAAAATATGGTATTAGGAGAGCTTAATTATTTGTGTCTTATTTTATTTTTGCAGTTGTGTTTTTCGTAGGTTCGTGAATGTCATAACGGTGAATTATATACTTTAATTTTTTAATTAAAAAACATCAAATTAAACTCCTTCGAATCCAACTTGTGCCAAGAACTTAGAGCTGCAGGGTTTATCACTATGTAATATAAAAATTTAATTATACAGTTGTCGCGGCTTATATGAGTCACATTTTGTTCTGAACAGCTTTGATTCCATAAAGCGGCTGATTCAATAGAGCTGGCTTTCGTTTTTGCTGATTTCATTCATTAAGAACGGTTGATTCGATTGTCTACTGTTTCAAAATGTCGAAAATTTGGTGCGGCTACTCTTGGTGTGCCGCCCTTCGTCGTGTAAAGTTGAAAGAAGCTTCAGTGCGCTGAGAAAGTTGAAATGGTATCTAAGGTCGACTATGACACAAAAGCGGTTGAATCATGTTGCTTTATGCTACATTCACAAAAACATCTTGGCCGAAATTGATCACAAATAAATAGCACGGATATTCGTGTCCCATGTGCAGTCTAGAAAAAATGTATTTGTTGGTATTTAATTTTCTTTTTCTTATTGTGTAATTATGTGAATCAAGATGTACCCGTTTAAAATATTGTATTAAATGTAAACCCATTATATATATATATATATATACATATATATATATATATATACACACGAGTTTTTCTTAATGCAACGCAACTTGAAAATGATAGTCAGAATGGTCTCCCCCAATAAATTTCAGCTGACGACGCCAATGTTACTAACACACAAAGCCATGACATAATTTGAGGAATTATGTCTGGAGTAATAACTTTAAAGGCAGCGAAAATTGATTAAAAAGTGAAATTTGTTTATTGTATCAATTATTAATGTTCATTGCTACTAATAATGCAATGAATAGGATCTGTAAACTTATAATTACCAGAAGAAAGTGGTATGTGTATAGTATTTCAATTTGAGTAAAAACGAAAGCCATCAATATTTTTTAGAGAAAATATATGGAGTAAAGATAACTGCAGTTATCGTGCAACTCTGATAAATTAAGTCATGACGTTGGCAATGTTTACCTATTTTTGGAGAAATATGGCAGACTATTGGTGCTGAGCTTACTTTAGTTAGCATCGTAGTACTGTTGCATAAATATTACAACTTAAATCCTCACCAATAACACGTTTGCTGAACTGCCTAAAAACAGGGGTGTCCACCTGGTGCGGGGGTTCATTGCACAGACTGAGTCATTGAAATTTTTAGAGGGGTGTTTTAAGAGGTATTTCTCTTTCGGAGACACCCGATTTCAGGTGTCTTCGTGGCACACACATGGTGTGCGCCGCATCTTTGACGGGGATGGGAACCCCAGCTAAATGTCAACATTTTCAAGGTCATTTGTCGACTAAACATAGACACTAAGATTGCATAAGCTCTTAGAGTTGCAAATATGTCGTACATTTCTCGTAAGCTTCATAGCTAGCTGTGAGGATGTCGATAGGTAAATGATCTTTTGAAGGAAGTTTGAAGCTTCTTCAACGGGAATGAGTACTTTTACCAGTCGTACTACTGCATAAAAATAAAATGACTGAACTATTAAAAACCGAAAAGCAATTGTAGTAAAAAGGATACCGGGAAGACCCGAAGCTCTGTCCTCACGCGACGACCGTTTGCAAACTTACAGCTTCTGCAAAGTACTCAACTAGGAAACTCATGCAGGCAAGAGGTTAACATGTTTGTCAAAAAAAAAAAAAAAATGCCACGCAATTAGAACGATTGGAAATTTCATTTTCAAAGCAAAATTTCCTTTGCCTCAGTTGAAGCATAGGCACAAAATAAAATATTTCAGCTTTAGCTAGAAAGTCGTACACTACTTCCTACAAAAATTAAAGGAATTTGGAAATAACAGACTGGTGGAAACACTGACATGAGTTGTGAAAGAAAAAATATTCCCCGAGGATCAATTAGGTGGAGTTCCTGTTATGGCACTAGAGTGGTTTGCTTAAATTGTGTGCTCAAGTTATTTCAAGTAAAATTTACCAGCACATCAAAATGTCTTTCGAAATCCTGTCAAGCGCTGAATTGCTGGAGAAAAGTAGAAATATCAGCAAGTCAATTTTCTTAACCCTATCCATTTTAGTAACTGTACAGAAAAGTATTTCAAGTCAATAATGTTTAAACTTTCTTACGACCAGCTAAGTCCAAAGATCTCAACCCACCTGAAAATTTATGGTGTGACTTAGCAAGATGAGAATGCATTTGGAAAACATTTTACAGCTTTAATAAAGTTGAAAGAAAATTCCCTATTAATACTAGTAGACCGATCAGATGTTTCGTAGACAATACTAAAATTTTTGTAACATTCTAAATGACTTCAGTTACCATACTTACACTGCCGGAAATTCCACCAACAAATATTCTGTTAGGTACGGCAGTACCTATTTTAAGAATGTCATTCGCCCCTCGCGAGTCGTCTCGCCCTCCAGTTGCCTGAAAGAAAGAAACTTTAGTTCAATGCAAGTCTAAAAATTGTTACATGTTAAATTGTAACTTGCTGCAATTGTTTGACCAAAATGTTTTTTTGCAAAGGAGAATTTACGGAAAGAAATTACTACAGACAAACTTCTGTTCACTCAAATTCGACTCCACGCAAGGTCTTTTTGACTTACAAACTTAGTCATTTTACTGAAGTAAATGTAGCTGGCTCTAGCATATTTTAACATCTTTATTTATCGTATAAAATGCACACAGAATTAGTTTTTGGAATTAGCTCTGCATGGAATTTGTATAGATGCAAAGATCGGAAAATTCCAGGCTTCCACCCCCCCCCCCCCTTCAACTTCAAATCTGGAATTTCGAAAAAGAAAAATTAAGTCAAAAACTTTTACAGCAAACATTCTCCAGATGCCGTGTTTCTTGGTTATTGGTATGAAATCTCATCGATACTAAAATTTAATTTCCTTTGGAAGTTGGACTGCTTTGGTGTTATTACCCGACTACGCGTGCGCGACGCAAAGGAGGGTAATGTGTTTATAAGTGTATGTATGTTTCTATGTGGCGTTCTAGGGGTTGAACGCCTCATCCAGTTTTGGTAATTCTTACGTCAATCGATTTGCCTTAACCTTGGGAGTGTCACTAAACACATGACAGTGCGACAAATACTGTCACTAAACATGACAGCATTTGTCGCACGCTACCAGCGTGCGACAAATGCTGGTCGTTTTCGCTGCCTCAATTTTTTTGTTTACCAAGTCTTCTAATTAGGGTCTCAATGGCCGAATGGTCTAAGCGATAACTTCTTCCACTTGAGGCAATGGGTCAAGATACTCTCTCTCAGGATGTACTCCCCCTCTTTCTGATGTAAATTCTTTCATGTGTTCTTTATACGCATTCTGTAGTGTAATAAAAAGTATATTCTGCGTAACGAAGGCAAGACACTCCGATTGTAGTCCTCATCAAAATAAACCAAGGCAATAAGCACCAAAAGAGAGTCTACTAATTCGATTTTCATCTCTAACATATGTTGCATTTGTTTTTGCCTTGATTCAAGGGACTGAGTTTCGCGACATGTACTTTCTTGACAGGATTTTTTAGTTTTGCGAGGAAGATTTGACTGACGGGACCTTTTCGATTTCGCGTCATCATGAGTTATAACAAGCTGTTTATACAGCTGTGCCGCGGTTGACTTAAGTTCGCGCATTTTTGCCGAAAGCCAAGCACATGTGGCTTTGAGCCGAGTTAGGTCCCTAGAGGGACTAATTATCAGTAGTTTAGATCACCGCAAGTTACTAAATAAAACTCACGGTATAAACAAACTGTCTGAATGAAATGACAAGGGTGCAAAATGTACCGTCTTATAATCATAATAACCAAGTCAATGAAAATTAACTAAAAAGAGTAAATTAAATAAAAACTCGACAGCTTAAAAAAAAGAAGAAAAATGTATAAGCCCAGTAGTTTAGAATGTTATTAAGTACTACTGAATAACTACACCGTTGAAATAGTTTTATAACCGTACACAGATAAAACAAATCATAAATTCAAAAGCAGAATAGAAGGATCAACAATCGGGGCCAAATCAAATTTTACGGGGTTCCTTGAATCAGAAAGGAATGGGCACCGACTGTAGATCCTTCTATTCTGTTTTTGAACTTATGATTTGTCTTATCTGTGTACGGTTATAAACTATTTCAACGGTGTAGTTATTCAGTAGTACTTAATAACATTCTAGACTACTGGGTTTACACATTTCTCTTCAGTTTTTACGCAGTCTGGTTTGTTTTTATTTAATTATTTTTATAATTAAGATGGAACTATCCTTAATACAGGGTGACAGTTATCGAGCTATATTCAAAATCTTGAATCTTAGGCGAGATTCAATTAAAACTTTGCAATTAAATTCAGAACACGTTCAGTTCCTTTGTGTTTTATGGAAAAAACGGCAGCTAAAAAAGATTTAGAGCAGAGCAAGAATGGTAGGTAAACAAAAAGAAAACAGGAATAAAGCAGCAGAGCGTATGCTAATATTACGACAAAAAATAAGTTAATAAAATCTATTTAAAAAAATAAAGACTAATGGAATCAAAAATGAGAAGTCGGGGGTCTAGAATCAATTGCGGGAAGCTAGAAAGCTAACTTTGTATCGAGTTGTAAACCAATGTAACTTCAACTTTCTCAACATGCCAAGTTTACGGAAAGATTCAAAAAGCATGCTCTTCCAAGTAGTCCCATGAAAAAATAGGCTCTTATATGTAATCTTGTTGAATAATCACAATTTTGGAATTACTGTGGCAGAAATGAAAGTCAAGAAGTTCCTGGAAGAAGCCTTCTTGAAAAAACAAAGCCTATAACCGATTGTTTCCGTAAAGATTACATTTCTTTAGTTTTGTGGAAAAAGTTACGCTTGTGTGGGATTTAAAAAAGTTTGCTGCAAAGACTGACGATAGAAGTAAAACTTACCTTTTCTTTTTTTACATTTTAAACTCATTTCACCAGTACGGTTTCTCTCACGCCAAGCTCTTTCGGCGCCTGACTTGGGCATATTCACAAGATGGTTGTATATTTTAAGAAAATAGATTATAAACATTAAGAAAACTAAAAATTAGTCGAAATCCGCCTTTCAATTGTGGCAAAAACAATAGTAAGTTAGTTGAGTTAATTTTGATGATAAAAGTTAAATTCAAAACCTTAGCAATGTGAATTAAGCTCTTAAACTAATGACTCGAATCTAAGAAATCTTCGAAAACCCCTGCATTATTTGAAACTTTTACAGTGACCAAAATTTAAATACATGCTTACTTAAGTTTAGCCTTGAAATTAAATTCTTAATTTTATTAACAAAACTGAATTTATAAATACTATCACTTTTCAATACTTTTGGCAGCAATTAAAAGACAACTATATCACTTCCGTCACAAAAAAAAAGGTTAGGGATCATACATTCAAAGCTCTCACATAAAGTCTCACTTCAAAACAGAGGAGAAAATAAATTTTGCACAAAGCCAATAAAAAGGCATTTAATCCATGGTGAAAATTTGTTGATAGAAGTTTTTATTTTAAGGCAAAGTATCAGTACTTAATATTTAGACGCGTAACTCGGGGAAAAAACTAGTCTATTTCTAAAATGAACACCGTCAGTAACGGTTGCAGACTGTCAGTACGTTTGTCAGTAACCGTGACGAACGTAACTTCAGAGTTACGTTCTTCACGAGTCGTATTTTGAAGAAATATTCATTTGTCACATAAGAAAATTTAGTATTATTCTGCATGAAAAATAAAGTTAAGGAATGAAAATAACGCATTGCCTTGTTTTTACGATAACTGCCTATTTTAGAGAAAATGGGATCTGAATTTCAAGTTGCAAATTCAAGGTTGCAAAAAATTTACATCCGTCACACTATAGTAATTCAGTTTCAAAAACCAATGTGATGTTTACTATGTTTTATTGCACGAATACTACGCAAAAGTTTTATTCTTTCACAAAACTCCAAAAACCACAAGTAAATGATTAGACGTTTAAAACTCGTGTTATGCAACGGAACCGATTCTCTGAATGTTACGTTCGTCACGATGGAATGACCCTGTTACCTCGGGAAACAATGTTCATCATAAGAACCAGTTATCTGCTATTTTTTGTTTGATAACTCAAAAAACCGGAACCGATGCTACCATTTACACGACATTAATGAAACTAGATTGCTTTCAATAGATTTAACTAATTTTGAATTACTTTTGAGCAAAAAATACGATTTCTACTCTGAACCAGATCGAGTAAATTTGGAATGAACGGTGATTTTTAGTTTATCTTCCCAAAAGAAAAATTTAAATCTCGTACAAGCAAACTACTTATAAGTTCTACTTTTGGGATATTACTGTTGAAGTAAACAAATGTTAAATTGATCAGGTTTTTGATTAGAGCAAATATCTTTACTTTTAAAACTGGCTACAAGAGCTTTGTATGAGAATTTTATGCATAACTTACGCGACTGTTGTAGTTGCTGGTAGCAACGCTTTGAAAAATCGCATGAATCGAGATCCCGAACTGCTTAATACTAACCAGTTATGACACTGACATCTAAGTTTCATAGAGGAATTTGAGGCAAAGTACTTAAGATAACCGCTTTCCAAAATGAACTGCTTTGAAATTTAAATGAAAAAGATCAAATAAGTTTTGTGCTACAGTATGATTAAATTTAAAAACCAACGTTGGGTAAATAAAGCACACTTTATGCAGTATGTGTTAATTTGGTCTTTATTTACGTTGGTTTTTCAATGTAATCATACTTTGAAAATTTCAGAACAAAGATTAATATCTCTTATGTTAAAATCTGTGCGTGTTTGTGTGTCAATAACTATCTCCTTCAGTCTATCAATGCCTACCAGGTCTATACTGGTACCCAGCCGGCACAGAACATCCAGGGGAAGCCGCTGCCTCACCCCTCTAAACCAAAAGTGATCTGATACATGAATTGATAAATATTCTACAGGAAAATATTTAAGTTATTGTCATTCGCCGTAGTCGGCATTAAGCACAGTCGGTAGCAGACGGGGGTTAGCGAGCGAAATGAACAGGGGTGGATTTCCCTAGTACAGCAGTATAACCTTTTTTTCGAACCGCGGATAGGAAAGAACTTTAAAAAATTTCCCTATTTTCTTTTTGCAAAAAAGCTTTCATTTCCGCATCGTTAAAAAACCATTCAAATTTTGTTTACGGGCCATGGAGGATTCTCCTTTGGCAAAAAACTTCCGATTCGAGGACAGTTGAATACGTGTGAGCTCTTGCGAACGAATGGGGTTTCTTTTCTACAAACCAATGAATAATTAGATATAAGAATAAAACCTTACTTTATGTTAAAGTTACAAAAAATATTTAAATGTTAAGTGTTTTTTTTAATAGACAGTAACAAACTTTGCTGAAAAGTCAAAGTACGTTAAACACAAAAGATTTGGAAAAGGATATTTTTTTATTATGCTTTTTTCATTTTGGAGTAAGGAACATTTTTTAACGGGACGAGCAAAAATCTCCAGGGACCAGTCATTTTCTTACGAGCCGGTGCTGGCCCGCCGGTTGAGAATCGCTGCCCTAGTGTACGTATTTTTTAGTTCCTAATGTCTACCATTCACATTGTCATACTGGGATTGAAATATTTTTTTCCGTGGAGTAAAGTGAAAAATAAAATTTTTCCTAAAGAAATTTTTTTTAATTCGATTGTTAAATTTTTTTTTTCAAATGAATGAAAAATTAATGTTTGAGAAAAAATTAGTCTTGGTAAACAGTCTTATGATTAAATCTAAAAACAAATCTTAAATTATCAAAAATACTGCAAGTAACTGTTTTAAGGCTGCAATGACACCTCCCCCCCCCCCCCCTAGTGATATAAGCGCTCAACCAGAATTGGAATTTGAGGGAAATGCGAAATTTTAAAATTGCCGAATTAAACTCCGAATGATAAAGTATGGGTAGGGGAAACTGGGGAGGTTTGACCCATAGGGAGACTGGACCATGAAAATTCTTTCCATTAAAAGGATATTTAGGGAAAATTTTAGTCATTATTGGTTGACCAGTCAGAACAGTATTTTGCTGAAACAAACCATTTCGGAATTAGTGGTTTTCAAGAAGTTCAGTGTTAAATGATACTGCACCCTTCAAATAAAATATGAAGATTTAAGAATGTTTTAGATTTTATTCTCTAGTCTGAAGGAAAATGAATTTTAAAAGTGCATGTTTTAGTCCCTTTTCTAGCAAGATATCTATATGCAGTAGTTTTATATAACTTTAATCTAAGTTACTAAACATTTATGGTAAACAAGAGAAAGTTACTCGGAGCTTCTACCCAAGCTAACTAGGGAGATTTGACCCAAAGACTAAGTTAAATGTTTTTTTCGATGAATTTTTAAATAGATAAAGTGTGAATAAGGCCTAATTATTTGATTTTATTTAAGCAATAACTAATATTGTGAATATGAAAGCCTGATTTGTAATGAATAAACTAACATAATACTTAAAATACAGCCTTAGCCCTGGCTTTAGGGCGGTAACTTATTACAGAAAACTAACATAATATTTGTCTAAAAAATCGTTTTTATTTGCCAAATAACTAAAATATAAAGTATAATAATCTTTAAGCCCAATGAGTTACTTAGTAAAATAACAAATTTTACCTAGGTCTGATCTGATAAAGTTTTGAGTTCTACTTCCGCTTTCCTGCTGATATGGAGTAAGATTAATTTAAAACAAAATAGATACGCAACGCTTCACCTAAAGAGCGAACATTTTGTATATTCACTTCAAATATCATTTATTAAAGCAAAAAGCAATTAAAGCATCAAACTTGCGTTTTTGATTTCAATATTTATGAGTCTTCTTACATTTATGAGGTGGGTCAAGTCTCCCTAGCTCTAGGGTCACTTTACCCTACCTGCAGACTTGATGAATAATTTTTTGTACCATTTCTACTTTGTTATTTTTAGCCATAATAATTTGCAGAAGAGCAAACTATTTTTTAAATTATTTCGTTCTAACTATTCTACGAAAAAATTAAAAATCCAAAAATTGGGTCAAGTCTTCCTAGTTTTCCCTATAGTATCACAACATCTTTTTGTTTAAAAAAAGATCAATTTTGCAATGCAGTCTCCAAATTTGCAGAAGTAAATTTTTGGGTGGAGAGAGGAAATTCTCGTGACCTCACATCGGGTCACCGGTCACCCCGATTGTACGTACATGAAATTCACGAGAGAAACTTCATTTAATGAACATAAGTTCACTCGCCACTTAGTGTTAAGCTCTTTTAGCATCTATCTAGGGGCTCTAATGTAATCTTGCAGCATTTCTTTGATAATACGCTTTACGCTGTTTTTTCATTTTCTAATATTTTAGCATAAGCATTTTTAATCATTTTTCCGTTAAATACTTCGATACTAAATTTGCGTAACTGCCCTAGCGAAAAAAAAACTTTTTGCGTAATCAAGAAGTGTACATTTAAGTAAAAAACTATCTTTTCATTGCTTGTCTACTAAGCAGGGTTTTTAATGCAGAATAAGTAGTCCGTAGAAATGTACCATGATAAACCCCAAGAGGTAACAGAAATTGACCCGGCTCCATCTATAGAAAGTATGACTCGTCACTTCAAGTTATTTTACAGTTTATTAGTGTGTGTCTGGTAAGCCCCAAGTTCTAATTTTCATTTGTATCAATTAGTTACAGCTTTCGTCGTGCCAAATTAAAAGCTCGACAAGATTACAGGTAAAAAAATTCGACAAACGTGCAAAAGCTCGACGCGAAGTAAAGTTTTCAGAAACTTTAAAACAGAAAAACCTTTGAACAAATAACTTTTTAATTTACACTTGTTATTATTTGCATCATTGAACGGAACAAATTTGGTATTGTTCTGGAAAAAAAAATATTTTAAGTTTAATAAGGACGAACGTAGTACCCTGCTAAAGGCAATAAGATTTTGAAAACCATTAGGCAGAAATAGCCACATATAAATAAAAACTAATAGCATATGAGCACGGAAAAACTCACCATGTTAATGTCAAATTTAAATCAAGCTTCTGTGTTTATAGCCGACATATTTCAGAAGTTTAGCTTTGGTCGGCTACCTCAGTAAAGAGCCATTTTGTTTTTAAATCTTTCTATTAAAACGCTTTTGACGTAACCCCGAAGAGTTTAAAGTTACAGTTTTCACTCAAAATCCTTCCAAGCAGCATGCGCACCAACTCGGTTTTTTTTTCAATACAAATTTAAATAATATGGGTAAAGTGCCTTCAAATTAAGAAATTCCCTTGATTAACTAATAGGACCTTGAAAAGGTAACTAGAAAGGAGATTATTGTACGAATTATGTTTTTCATTTTTACAAAAGAACTTAGATAAGCGTTTTTTGTTTTTGTTTTTTTTTTTTTTTTTTAAACTTAGGAAATAAGTGATGTTGCATTTAAAACGTTGAAAGACAGAAAGGTTTCTTTACAAATTTCAGCAGCCGCTTTATTTATTTAGTTATTTTTTTTGCATAACTCTTCATAGCTGGGGTATTTACCCCGCATGACTGACTTTTTATACTCTTTTCCTGTTCATCTGACCAGGGACCCACAGCTTTAAGAGGGCTCCAAACCACTAGAACATGGTAAAGAAATGCAATATCGGTCAACCACCCATGATCTTTTCGTGGCATGGGAGCATAGTGCTCTACCACTTCTGTCGGGGCCTCCGTGTCTCTAGAAGCTTCGCTACAAATGCTGGAGGTTGTGGGTTCGATTCCCACCAATGGCTAGAGTGTTCTTTCTTTCATCTGAATAGTAATTTTTCATGTGTAGTGTCCTGTAATGAATAAAAACTTTTAATATCGTAGTGAATTATTGAAAGGGAAAGCTTCTCGATCGATAATAGCAAAAGACCTCAATTAGTGTTAGCAAATCAAATCAAATCACCGTTGTTACTGGATGGCTAACATTCTATTACCAACATAAATTTACACTTAATGTTTGAAATAACTGTGATGGCAACTCAGGAAGTCAAAACTTCAGTATTTAAAAACTGCCTATATAAGCACTAGAGATTTCCAACTTATATAGAAACGTAAAACCTCTAACCGGTTGTCCTTCAAGAAATCGAAAACGTTTTCCAATGAGTATTAGATATGTTTAACGTTGATAGATATCATGAAGTCTGTGTCATGTTTAGCAACGTTCTTTCAACGCATCTTCATTCTTCATTTGACGCCTTGATTTATCACTGAGAAATCAAGATTGCTTACTGATTTCACTTTGTCTTTGCTTGATGGTTCTCGCTCTATTTTCTTTGCAATTGGTAGATAGCGAGTTACGTGATCTATTGCTTTATAGGGCAAGTTTACCTTAGGTGTCAGGCGGTCGGATTGCCGTTGGTATGTAACATTTTTTTATGCTTTCCTTTATTTATTTACGTATTTTTTGCAAACGATAGATCTTTTCGCATTTTAATGATTTTTTTAAAGATGATATACCTTTCCGCATCGTAATTGTTGCTTTTTTTTTTTCATTTTATTTCTGTATTTGTTTGCAGGCAATAAATTTTTTCCCATCTTATTGCTTCATTGCATCACAGGTGACATCTTTTTTCACCTTATTAATTCTTTTTTCATAATTTTTATTTTATTTATTTATTTTTTTTCTGCAGAAATTTTTTTTCCCCTTCTTGTCCCCATCCCCTCCAAACTTGTTTACGGGTGCATTGTTGAAGTTTACAGACGATCGAAAAAGGCGCTATATTATACACTACTCATTGATGATTTATTTTTATAACTTATTTTAATAAATAAATTAAAATTTTTAGACTGTATCCTTCATTTAATATCACAGTTGTACTTATTTCTTACTGATAAATAAGAAACAAGATTATTCATTCTTCGTAAATAACTTATTTTTGATGATTGCTTTGTGTATTATAGTATAACTTTATAGGTGTTCCGATGCATTAATGTTACTTTCATATGATATTCCTTGAGAATAAAAAGTCTGAAAAGATAATCTGAAATTTTCGTGAAAAATAGCAACCTTTGGAAACATGGAGTAATCAGCAACAAAATATAGAAAATTTGCATTAGAAAACAGAAAAAGAATGTTTCAAGGGAGAAACATTCTCCCTAAAAAAATTATAATGTCTCAAGATTGCATCATACTTGATTGGATGTCCAAGGATGTCATCCTTGATGCCATCCTTGAAGGTTTTTGAGTGATTGTGACTGCTTATGGTTCTCATTTGCCGAGGCTTTGGCTGTAGATCTTTTCGTTTTGTGATTGGTAGATGGCGAATCGCGTGAATTACTTTGCAACGTGACCAACAAACGTCACGAAAACTAAATTTTTGAGGAACAAATATCAGGTTTTTGGAAATAAATGTTTTTTGTCAACTTTTTTTATCATGTAAAATTGTTTATTTTCATGTATTTCAATTATTTTCTCTTTTTCTTTTTCTTTTGGCGATTCTTTTCAGATTAAATATTCTTTTACTATTTCTGCTGTTGTTTTTAGAAAACGATTAGATACTCTAATCCTCATATATATTACTAGCAGTACCCCTACGGCGATGCCCGTACTGAGTAATTAAAGGAAGTCCGTTAAATGATTTCACCTTTTTTGATCTCCCCCCTTCGGTTACTTTTTCAACAAATTTTCATGCGTAAATGATGTCACTATTTTTTTCATAATTTTTCTCTCCTCCCTCTTTGCGTTTTTTTTTAAACATTTTGTCACGTGTAAATGATTTCACCCCTTTTCCACCGTTTTTGATCCCCCTCCCTCGCTTCTGATGCGAAATGATCATTTTTCTTCAACTAAAATGCGTACACACCTTTTTGAAAAACCTATTAAAGTCTCTTTGGAAACTTAACTATTCGCCAAAACACATAAAAAGATAGCCACCTGCGGCTACCAGCTGGTTCCCCTTTCAATGCAAGCAGCCCCAAAGGGGGGGGGGGGGAGGTGTACTCTCATCACCCATTTTGTCGGGAAATAACGCTTTATTTTTTCAAAGTCTGGGAGGGGGGGAGGGGGCATCGATCACCCGTTGAAGTTCATTAAATATGCACCTATGTATCTCTTACTGAACATCTAGCTATATTGACCTTTATATTTACCTATCGATACGATCTATGCATATCTACCTGTGATGGTAATTAACAATCTTTTTCCATCTATATAAATAAAACAGAGAATATATATGTATGTATGTGTGTTTGTTCCCTATACAAATCCACAATTTACATCGGATCTCGACCAAATCTGGCAGGAAGCTACTAGTGCACCCGAGAAGGAACGTAGGGGGGTGGGGGGTGTTCGAATACCAAAAAAGAACCGAACAGTTCGAATTTAATTTTAGGACCCGAAAATGGCATTAAATGGCTCTTTCTACCCGAAATAATTATCCGATTTCTTTTATTCAGGTCCTATTCGAAAGCCAGCGAAAACCACCCATGTAGTTCAATCAGTTCTTTCGAATTAAAAAAAAAAAGGCGGGGGAGCTGTAAAATCACCGGGAAAAAATTAAAAAGCAGTTTTAAGCCTAATGGAACTCGATTTTCCTATCGGAAAACTATCGTTTGCGCGGTCTCATTTTAAATTAGCGTTCAGAATGTTGTCACTTTTTTTTCTCGGCTGTATCTCAATAAAATTTTGTTTTTGTTTCGAAGTAAAAATTTCACCTTTTGATTATTACTTTGCGATTTATCTTTTTTCAATGTTTTTAGGATTTCAATTGTATTTATGGAGTGTTGCGTTTAATTTTTTCGGGAACTTTTGATTTGCCTTTTTCTTTCTTTGAGAATGGTTATTTTGACGGGAAATTTTGTAGTATTTTTTTTTCTTTAATTGAAGCCTGATTGTTGAACATGCGTCACTTGACAAAACTTTTATTTTCGAGGTAGACCGTGCAAAGCCGGGCAATGCAGCTAGTGTAGTATATAAAACAAAGATCATGCAAAAAACTGTGCGCTTTACTACGTATAATTGTACGTTTGACCTTCAGTTTTGAAGATGGTGATGGCAAAAGAAATTTTCTTTGGAAATTGCAATTACTTATATTGGAAATGGAAATGTGCAAGGAAAATGGGATTTCGAGGAATATGAGCTGACTGACCTGCTTCTGGTCCAGTAAGAATGATACTTTAAATCATATTAGACCATACGAATTTTACTTGGGGATCCATTTTCATTGTATACATAGAACAAATTAAAATTTCGCAACAAAGTTATTGAAATACCGCTTTTAATTTTAATAGAGGAAAATGGCTTTTAAAAGTGTTCTTAAGATACAGGGACCGTACAGCTTTTCTAAAAGGAGATGATTTTAAACAGGCTTGAAGTATATCTGCAAGCTTTCCTCCAGGGAACCACTGGAATAGTTTGATTGGCAAATGCGACGATGACACTTCTCGTAATGTTGTCTTACCTTTTGATTCTTTTAGAGCTCTATCCACGGCTTCTTTATTCAAACAGTGACTCATCGAACATCCGTCCTTCATTATGGAGCTGAAATCTTGAAGACGCTTTGCAAATGGACCTTTTTTACTTCCTTTTACAAAAAAGGAAGTATTGTATTCGCGAAAAAATTTTCACTCAAAAATCGCCCTTAATTTCCGTTTTGCTCACCCCCAAATGAATGTTGAGTTTTTTTTTTTCGATTCGACCACATGCGGAAAAGTGCCTAAGAATGTATAGACACGCGAAATATCCATTTTGACCATCACCGAGGTAATTACAACGACTTTTCTCGTGACGTCTGTATGTATGTGCGTATGTGTGTATGTGCGTATGTGCGTATGTGCGTATGTGCGTATGTATCTCGCATAACTCAAAAATGGTATGTCCCAGAAAGTTGAAATTTGGTACATAGACTCGTAGTGGGGTCTAGTTGTGCACCTCCTATTTTGGTTGCATTCGGGTGTTTCTAAAGGGGTCTTTTGCACCTTTTTGGGGGGAAATCATTGTTAATTTCGATGCAAACTCAAGTGGTGTTATAATTTGGCGGTCACTTGGCGATATATCGCCAGTCTTTTGGTTGCCAAGTTTTGTCGCCAACTTGGCGAAAAATTTGGCGATTTTTTTTTTTTTTTTAAATCTGCTTTCAATGTGGCCATTGCTAGTGATATTTAAAGAGTTAGAGAGAGAATCCCATTAAAATTGCAATAATAGGGAAATAGCATTAAATTGGTGTAAAAGGAAGTCATGTGATGCACACATCAGCTCGTTTTTTTCTTACGGAACGTACGGAGTCTTACTAAAGGGAGACATTCAAAGTAGTTTAAATCTAGCATGGTCAATAAGTAATTAAAATTGCTGCAGTTTAGCTTAAAAAAAAAAAAAAAAAAGCCTTGCACACACATCCTTAGTGTGCTTGATGATCTTGGCCAGTGGTAAATTTATTAAACTTTTTTCCGTTCCACCGGGTATGCCGATAAACATTACTTTGTGTTCTGGTATCATAGGGGGGTCGCTGATCGGTTATAATTTGGTTGCGTAATTAGAAACATAATTATTCAGTAAGTTGCAATCATGTATCAATATTGTTACAGAATCGTTTTCGTTGATTCTCTGCGGCGGCGCTGGCAAACGAAACTCCCCCATTAACTCTTCGCTTCACACAATAGGGAAGTATCAACCTCTCAGATATTCCAATTTTAACTATTGCACATTGTTGACAGGCTAACAAAACACAAAAATTCACCATGGCCGGATTTTTAAAACCAACGATTGATTTTTTATGAATTTTTTAAAGAGCGATGCGCAAAAAAGAGGTGTGGCCTAAAACGTCAGCAGCTGACGTCATTTCCCTGTTCCGATCAGAGCTCCATTTCCATGCTGTGTTGCGCCTACCAGGAGGTGAATAGCACTGTCTTTTTCAGCCTTTTTAAAACCTTTAACCAGCATTTTTTCCATCATGGAGGTAGGATTCACGAAAGGTCAATCCAATAACCTTCCTCAAGTAAAGTCATTCATGGTGTTTGACTTTTTTTCGAAAGGACGAGAGATTTAATGTCCTTAGAAGTACGGGGAGTGAAACAACAAAGTTTCACCATTGTTATTCTTTAAAATTGTACGTACATATCCGTCCATGTTTGTAGTTCATATTATTCGCATTATTTTCCCTTATCAAGATTGATCATTTCCATTTGTGTGTCGATGGTTTTTTTATCTGAATATATAAATTACAATGTAAGAGCGCTATTCCAGTTCTTACTTGGCGGCTTTTAATGAGGCGCGCATTTTGTAACAACCCTACTGCAAGTGATTCCAGTACTAAGTTTTAGAGCAGTTTTTGCATGAAAATTTTTCGCTTTGTTGGCGATAAAAGTTGATCTTTTTTTTTTTTTTTTTTTGGAAAATTGTTTTAAATCCATTAATACATGTTTATTTTTAAATTATCAATTTGTAATAGTTAAAATTTGAAGATAGTTTGAATGTTAAAAAGAAAGTATTAATAGTTTTTGCATTGTTATTAAAATGCTAATAGTAATGCATCTATTACTTTCTATTTAAGTTTATTGTGCAGGGTTTAAATTCCTTTGTTTACTTGCATTTTTAAAAAAAAGTATGTCATATGCTTATAAAACATTTATTTGTGAACAGTTGTGAACATATATTTCAAACTGTATTTCTCACTTGACATAGTTTTTAATTAAAATGCAGTGCAAATTTTCATTTTCAAATTTTAATTAATAAACACACTTGAAAACACTTCTTTCGAAGATCCTGCTGGGACGGAAGAATAACAAATCGCTTGTGAGGAGTTTTTTTAGATGTAGATACGCATCCAGGAACGAAGCAATACTTGTAATTGATTCTACTAGCCATGACAAAGAAAATCAAATTAAAAACAATCGCAGAATGCATTAAACCCTACAGACAGCAAAGGATTTTCATTAGCCTTTTATGCGCGCTGCTGTTAGAAGGCTCTTGTTTTCCCGCGCCTTCCCCCAAAGATCGCCAAGCACTTCTTTGTCCTAGCCAGCCCCACCGCCTCGCAGCGCGGCAGTGACGTCAGTCAAAGGACTGATTTCGTTAACAAGCAAATGACGTCACTCGCGCGTGAACTTAAAAAATTTTTTAAAAAAAAAGTATTAGTCGTATCGTGAAAATTTTTTCGCAGATGATGTTCATGTATGTTACTCTATCATATAAAAATAAAATTAGAAAATCGAATACTTCCCTATTATGCTCTTTTCAGTTTTTTTTTTTTTTTTTTTTTTTCTGTCTGTTTCACTCTCCTTTCAATAAGTTGTCACACAGATATATTTTAAATGTTTGCCATGTAGCAAAAAGATTAAAAGTTGGTTTTATAGTAAAATTGTTACAAAAAATTCTCTGAGTTTAGGGTCGGAGTTTGAAAGTTACATGCATCGAATAAGGTTACCTTCAGGTTTACCTCAGGGTCTAACGTTACCTACTAAAAATTCAGACTGGGATTCTAATTTATACTAATAATATGAAGCAGTACTGCTTTATATTATTATTTATACTAATAATATAAAGCAGTTTATTTGTTTGAACGCGCTAATCTCAGGAACTACTGGTTCGAATTGAAAAATTCTTTTTGTGTTGAATAGTCCATTCATAGAGGAAGGCTATGGGCTATATTACATCACGCTATGACTAATAGGAGTGGAGCAGCAACAAAAAATGTTATGAAAACGGGAAAATGAATATCATAATATAAAATGCTTGGAACGCAGAATATGCGTAGCCACGGTGGCTCGACTTTAAAGCGTGGGCTTCTTGATCCGGTGGGCGTAGGTTCGAGTCAGCCATGAAGCTTAAGTGTACTTTTCAGAGGGAAGCCTAAACAATGCTAAAAGTAATGTTATATATATACAGTTGGTTCTCTATTTGACGACGCTTTCTACTTAAGGACGATTTTTTGTGGTTCCTTGAAAGTCGGTAAACAGAGAACCAACTTTATATATATATATATATATATATATATATATATATATATATATATATATATATATATATATATATATATATATATATCAATGTTCTATTTTTGTTATTATTAACTAATAATTTAAAGTTAAAGAGTTTGTTTGTTTGAACGCGCTAATCTCAGAAACTACTGGTTCGAATTGAAAAAATCTTTTTGTGTTGAATAGTCCATTTATTGAAGAAGGCCATTGGCTACGTTTTTAAATAAGATGGACCGAAATATTTGTTACTGCAAATTAAATATTTAAATAATTGCTTAGTTCTATGAATTCCTAATAGATGGCGGGGTAAGTTAACCTGTGTAAGTTGACCACTTATGGTGCACTACTTCAGTGGTCAACTTAAACAGGTTTTCAACTTATACAGGTTGAATTATATGAAAAAGATCTAATTCTGTGCCTGAAAATAGCAGTTAACTTAGACAGGTGATCAACTTACAAGGGTGGTCAACTTTACAGATTTTAGTGTAATTTGATTTGTCGTATTATTCAATTGTGATTGTTCTTTTTAACGTTTTTATTATAGCATTGTTTATTTGGTGAAAAACTTTAAATTACATGGGGAAAAACCATTTCACTCGCTAAAAGGCAGGTTTACGGTAGCGTGGTTGCTTGGAGCGAATATTTGTTATTGCAAATGAAATGTTTAATTAATTGTTTAGTTCTGCGAATTCCTAATAAATGGCGGGGTAAATTTAGTTCTATGAATTCCTAATAGATGGCGGGGTAAGTTAACTCTTCGAGAGGGCACTGGCCGATAGTGTTGATAGCTGCTAGGAACTATGCCCATGCTACGCTGTTGTGAGCAGCGAACAGATTTTTTTTTCCGATGTTCAAGGAACACAATTTGATTTTGTAGGATTTTTCTATTACGTTTTATTTTCCTAATTTCTTCAACGTTTGTTTTTGTTCTTATAGTTGAAGATAGTTACTTATCTAAGTAAATAATTTGATTTGTCTTATTATTCAATTGTGATTGTTCATTATAACGTTTTTATTATAGCATTGTTTATTTGGTGAAAAACTTTAAATTACAGGGGGGAAAAACGTTTCATCCGCTAAAGGGCGGGGTTACGGTAGCATGGTTGCTTGGAGCGATAAGCGATGAACTATGTAGTTGAAGGATTATTTTGAGTTTAACAGTAGCTTTAACTGATAATATTTTTATGTGTATTGGCGAAGTTTTCTATTCCAAAGATACTTTAATAAATCTTTTGAAAAGGTGTCTACGCATTTTAGTTGGAAGAAAAATGATCATTTCACATCAGAAGGGGGCGGGGAGCGGGGAGGCGGTTGTTCAACGGACTTCCTTTGACTTCTGAGCGCGGGCATCGCCGTGCGGGTACTGCTAGTTGGCTCATAATGGAAAACATGGCTTTTCACTGTCTCACCATTTAACTTACTGAAGTTAAGTGGTGAGTCATAGACATTGGTGACTTCTGAAGATATTTACAGAAAAATAGCAGAGGGCAAAATACTCTTAGTACCAGAAGTGATATACATATTTCACTTCTTTCTTTGAGTGGTTGTGAATCCTTCCTGTTGTTTTTTTTTTCCTGCGGTCTACTTTTGAAATAACATTATTCACGGGTACATTAAGACAAATTCTCAAAGTTCGGGTATTAGAAGGAACACGAATTTCCACGTGAATGTAAAATTTTTCCCTTCACTGCATGATTTTCTTCAACTGTATTTAAAACCCACCCTTACCATCATTTTCCATCGTAACTGCAGAGATCAAGAACAGAACTATTTTTGAGCATTCAAGATCACCCTCAAAAATTGTCGTGCCCTCTACTCCTGAATTAGTAATTTCACTTGCCCCTAGCCTAAGGGTTCAGTGGAATAAAAGTACAGTGTATGAGTACCTGGCGTAGTTCTTAATGTAATTTTCCTGTAGTTTTTAACCTTGTTTAAAAAACCTCACATTCTAATCCGATATTAATTTTACAGGTCAATGTTACAAACCTGTACCGCAGAGCCAGATTAACGTAAGTCACATAATCGCTACTTTACAAGAGATAGGAAAAACATTTTGTCTGGCGCATGCAAAGGATAGGACGCGCAGTCTTTCAACACTGGTAATTAATTATAGACTTTTTTTTGAGCAATCACGATTGCTTATTGTTTTCATTTGACCGTCCTTGATGTCCGATCCCTTTTTCAGACAGGACCAGGGGCCTCAGCAGCACCGCCGTCCACCAGCCCATGCAGGATTAGGATCCATTTATGATCACAGAAACACTCAAGATAACAAAACACACTTTTGGAGTCAAATGAGATTGTTCCAAAGCCTTAATTGTAAACATTTTGAGCAATGGTGATCATTTTAAACTCATACCCAATAAATTGCTGAGTTAAACCTAAACTTTTCTGGGGTAATCTGTTTAATAAGCGGAAAACAAATCCATGTTTCAGTTTGATATTGCATAAGATAAATGAAACAAGTTAAAAGCTCTGCGAACTAGAAGTGTCTAGGTTCGAATTTGTCTTTTAGTCTGTTCTTTGCCCAGTTGCTTAGAGAAATCATTACTGGACAGATATCAAATTTTTACTTGTATTAAGCCTAGATCTGATTACACATAACACAATTAGAATGATACGTTTTTTCTAATCTTCTTAGTACGAAAACAGACTTAAGGCAGAAGGAATTTAAGAACTATTAGCTGGTATTTATAGGATTTGTAATATTTTGTATTAATTGCTTAGTTATAAATTAGAATTAGATTTTTTTTTTTTAATTTCTATGTTGTCTTAAGTTAAACAATAATTTTTAGTATGCTTAAATTGTTGTAGGAAAATTTCGAATTTTGCGATAACCTGTTTTTATTGTTTATTATTAATTTATTTAATTAACTACTTTCAATTCAAAAAAATCTTGAGTATTAAAATGTTTAAATTTGGATTGCACCAATGTATGTCATCATTAAAATTTTCTTTGATGCTATTAGTAATTAGCTTGGTTTGTAAGATTGTGATCGATTTTTTTTTCTTTTATCAAAATAAGGGGGGCAAGGGGGCAGAATCCCTCAAAGTCCCCTAAAGATTTTCATTTTATATGTTAGCACACATGTTACTGATCATTAAAAAAATATATAAATTATTTTAATTTAGAACCTCATGCCAAAAAATTTAAATTTTGAAAATCATTTTTTTATTGAAAATTTTTAAAAAATTTCAGTTTGTTAATTTTTTTTAATTGCTGAATATCAATTTAGATTTTTGATATATTTTTTTCTAAAATGCTTGAAGTCTTAATGTATAATGTGAAAATTTTCAAAAACTTTTTATCTTTAGTTGTTGAGAAATATTTTTTTTTACAAACAGCTGCAGTTCATTCTGAGAGAACTGTGAATGACAACTAACGCAAAATCTCAAAACTTTGAAGGGTCATAAAATAAAAACTATTTTTAAGGGGTCTAAGGACCCTTAACCTTCAAAATTTTTGACTTTCTAAAAAAAATATATGCTATGCATATTTTAATTCTGAACAATTTGATACCTGATTTATTACCATACGCCAAAAACTTTTCAAGTTATTGTAAAAATGCGTAAACTTTCCCCATAGAGATTTATGTTAACAGCAGCTGTTTAAGCCTCTTTTTCTCAGGTGCCGGTTTCTTCGGTTTCCTCGTTTTGCGCGCATAATATCTCAGAAAGTTTCTTATATATTTCCGTAAAACTTTTCATACTTGTTTGTCTGGTTTATATTTATGACCTGAATCTAAATTTGTATATTTTTTAATATTACCTTTCATTTTTAGTTAAGATTTAGTTTCAGATCATAAATATATACCAGACAAACATGTATTAAAAGTTTTACGGAAATATATAAGAAACTTTCTGAGATATCATGCGCGCAAAACGAGAAAACCGAAGAAACCGGTACCTGAGAAAAAGAGGCTTAAACAGCTGCTTTTAACATAAATCTCTATGGGGAAAGTTTACCCATTTTTACGATAACTTGAACAGTTTTTGGCGTATGGTAAAAAATAAGGTATCAAATTGTTCAGAATCAAATTATGCATAACATATATTTTTTCCAGAAAGTAGAAAATTTTGAAGGTTAAGGGTCCTTAGACCCCTTAATAGAGAAGAAATACTTTAGGAGGTTACTTAGGACTATGAAACATAGAAGTATACAAAGTTTCATTGAAATCTGAGATGGTGGGTGTTGGGGTGTGGTTGAACTGACATGGAATGACCCATATTGTTTGCTGTTTTAGTTAAAAAAAACTCCATTAACGAATGAAATTACTTGTTTTTAGTTGCATGTTTCTCTCTTCAAAGCCGATGGATTTCATTGGAAATTAATAACAACAATTTTACTGCCACCTCAAACAGAGCAAGATAGAATTAAAACTATTTACAAACTTAAATATCTTTAAAATTTTCTGAAAAAAAACCACTGTACTTCTCCCAAGTCTTATATTGTGGGCCACAGCAAGAATATCAAGTCGAAAGTGAATAGAGTTCCGCAATGAGTCCAGCATGTTATTATTAACTGGGGGAAAACTTGAAATTTGCAACCAACATTTGTTGCTTATCATAAAAGTAGTAACTAGTGATACATAAATTTGTTCAAATATAACAATTGTCTGTAAACTTTCAAAATTTTTCTATCAACGGCGTTCGCCTGTTCGTTTATACTGTCTGGGTCTGACTCAATTATTCAAAACTCTTTTATATCAAACCTCATTTTCCTTGAGTTTTACTTAGATATTGTTTATTACACTTGATAATTCTGATTATAGGAAAATAGACGGTTAATTAAATCAAAGAGTAAGATGAAGAGTGCCACTTGATGATTAGCCATATTCTACAAATGCTCAAATGAGAAATGCATTGAGTGCTGAAACATAAACTCAGTGGCAGATAGAAGGGGAGGGTCATGGGCCTCATGATCCCCCCTAAACCGTCCATATTGAGTTCAAACACTGAATAAAATGAAAACGATTTCAGATGTATTTTCAATTCATTAAATATTTTTGAAATTTCTCTTTTCAGTGCTTATGATATTAATTTGCAACTTTTATGCCAATTAGGAGCCCTATTCCTGACCGATCTTGTGCTTTTTATCGATACCCATGCATTTTTAGAACTTTTTTGTGCCTAAAACTGTAGATGCATTCTCCGTAAAATGGTAATCTGTATAAACCCCTGCACAGACTACAGCAATATTCTGATGACATAAAAAACTATGAGCGATTTATAAAGGAGTTTCTGAAAAATTCTAGACAACATTTGACAATTTTTTAAAAATTATGTGTGTTTTTAATATTAATATTCTAAACATAAGATGAGCTTCCTCATTTTATTTTGAAAAACTACTGTTAATTCTTAAAACGCAGTTGATTTAAAATGTGAATTTTGGTGATTTCATGATATGTTTCATATTAATTGGTTAGTTTTCCAAATCATTGTCTGTGTAATCGCATAAGTGGAGACTACCATATGTGTATACATGTATACTAACATGTATCTGGTTTTGTGATTTGTAAATGACAAAAGTACTATGCATTGCAAAATTAAATTGATAAAATGGTATTTGAAAACTCTAAGCTTTACTTATTGTATGCCATACATAAACATATATATATATATATATATATATATATATATATATATATATATATATATATATATATATAAAACTGAACTCCAATTATCCAAACTTCAAATTACCGATTCGCTTTAAGAATTTGATAAAAAAAAATTTCAAGTGAGTTTATTAAAGCACTTGTTGCAATTCACAAAATAATGATTCTAGAGAGGCATGCAATATCCTTCCCTCCTGGACAGCACTCTTGTTAGTACACTGCCTTTCTACTGGATTAATTGAAAGCTCTTTTTTTTCCCCATTTCAACCTTCGCACAGTACTGATTAAAATGTACCCCCCTTTTTCAGAAAAGTCTAGATATCTGAAAGGGGTCCGGCCCCAATCAATTCGGATAATTAGAGATGCTCTCCAATTTTTTTGAAAATTAAAATGAAATATCCTATAACGTTGTGACCCCATAAGAACCTTTTGGGGTCACGACCCACAGGTTGGGAACCCCTGTTTTAAATAAAGTATATATCCTTATTTATTATATCAAACATTTTAAACAATGCATATTTCTAATTACCAGTAAAGTTTCAAAGAAATCTTGACTATAAAATGAAAATTTAATATCGTAAAACGTAAAGGATGGTACAGTTTTATCTTTAAGTAAAACTTGGTTTGCTGCAATTTGGAATAGTAACGAATTTGGTTATCCTGCAGATGTGTCCTTGGTTACACTAAAAATATATTTAAGGGTGCTAGCGTTCCGTCTAAGTGATAGAAATCTGGCTTTTGAAAATGTCCAAAGATGGAAGCAGGACTAAGAAAATTACTCTTGCCGAAGTAAATAAATTAGGTGGTCAGTGGATTAATTTGAGAGTTATATATGATAAAGGTTCATTTTCAGGTATAATTGCAAAATGAACTGAAAGCAAATTCATCTATGAGAATAACTGGACAAACTATCAAATAGCTGGTATTTTTTGCTAAATAAACAATGTACAATGCTGGCATACATTCAAGTATACTGCGGTGTGCATGTAAAGGGCAGTAACTACAAATTTTTCCGTTTTTTGCATTTTTGTCATCTATTGGTTATCTACAAGCTCGCTTCCTGTCCAGCCATGGATTGCATGGAATTTTCAAATGTCCAGATAAGACAAATCTATGCGATGAGGGGGAAAAGTAAAAATTTGATGCCCGTATTCTGCTCATTTGAATGAGACTCTGCTTCTACAAAAGCCGACATCGGTAAAAAAAATAAGATTCGTCCATTTCTGGATGTTTGTCTTTCCATACAATCCGTGGTCAGACAGTACTTGGTTTCCGCTGAAAAAAACATCTAATTCCAACATATTCCTATTATCACACATTTCTTCAAAACTCATTTCTGCAGATACTGCCGTTTACTTGCACACGGCAATACAATAGTTTATGTACCTGGGTTCAATTTATGGGTTGTTTTGTTTAATCCGTATTTGTATTAATTTGGATCAAAGAGGTTCTACTGTTTAAAGACATAAATAAAGAGTGGCAAAATATTAACATCAGCGACTTAACTATGAAGTTTTGTAGAAGCTGAATACAGACTTAACAGTTAATTTTTGTAGAAGCTGGGGATGTGGAAAATGATTTTCGCTGTTTTTTAAAATGCTGCTCTCGCTCATTTTCATTCAATTAAAAGTATATCGACTTTCAAAAAAAAAAAAAAAAAAAACAGCAATAGATTGAATTTGTCTTGTGGCAAAGGCCCCAGCTTGTTCCCCCATGATCCGGCACTGTATATTTATATAGAAGTGGATATTTCAAGGGCCTAGTTCCCCTACTCTTTTAATTTCCTTAACTAGCGTCTCCCACTTTTCTCCAAGACTACTAAATGCTACAACAGAAATCGGAATAGGAATTTAACAGTTTCATCAAACTTTTCAAGTTTTTGTTTTGCACAAACATTAATTAATATTTTAATTTAAAAGAGTAAAATGTGTTAGTTTTTTTAAAAAACAGGACCCTTAAATATCTCCCCAATCAGATCAGCAGAGTAGGTTCGTCATTGTGGGGTTTGGCTAGTGCATTGTGTGTAATGTTTGTGCCCCTACCCTCTATTAAAAAATTTCACTCACTACACAACTGCATGGCATGCAAGTCAAATATCCATTTTTTATCAAAACTTCTTTTATTTTTATTTGCTGCGAAACATTGTAAAAGATAAGTGAGATGATAGTACACATTAGTGCAGCACTGAATACTTGGTATATACTCAGTACTCGAACCAATTTCGACTCTTAATTCTGCCAATATCATGTAGTTAAAATTTAATATTTATGAGTATGCCTGAAAACAATGAGAGTTTTAATTGCAGAAAAATATTCAAATATAGTTACTGCTACTTGAATCATAGAATATGGCTACTTTGTGTAGGGAAGATCAACCAGTGAATAAACACCTCAGACGTTTTGTAAAAAAATAAGGTTTTAAAATTTTTAAAGTAAATTGGCAGTAGTAACTTTCTTATACCCATCTCCAGAAGGAAAATGACAAAACAATGCTGTGTTTGTCCACTGGTTGAGGTGTTCATTTTCTGGTCTGAACATTTTTTTTTTCATTTCACCCCCCCCCCCCAAAAAAAAAAAACCTTGATGCAGAACCATAAAAATTCTCATTTTTCTAAAAAAAAAAAAAAAAAAACACCATTTGATGTGATTTTATTGTCATGGTGGCTGATACAGTGCAATTCCGTTACATTGAACTTTAAAGGGCCCTAAATAATATTCGTGGAACGGGAATTTCGTTGTAATGGAATTCTAGAAAAAGGACTGCAAACGTATTTTGTTGAAATGAGTATTTCATTGTAGTGACATTTGTTGTAACGGAATTTCACTGCACTACGTTTTTTTCAAAATAAATACATCATTTGATATGATTTTTCTGTCATGTAGCTAATACAGTGAAATCTTGTTACATTAAACTTTAAAGGAGCCAGAATAATATTCGTTGTAATGGGAATTTTGTTTTTATTGAATTCTAGTAATGTAATGTCAATTAAATGAGGACTGAAAATGTATTTTGTTGAAACGGTATTAAATTGTAGTGGTATTCGTTGTAAAGGGATTTCACTGTATGACAATTTTTAACAATGCTGTGGATTTTTTAAAAATAAAATTCGTTTAAGTCTTCATTCACTGGTCCGTCTACCCTATGTTAAAACCAAAGCCCTCGACTGGCCAGTTTGAGTAAAATAAGCTTATCTAAGAAGATTTTACCTTTCGTATGAAACTTTTTCTTAAATTATTTCATGAGGTACCTACTGATGGGAAAATTATAAAACAAAACAATTGCATCTGTAAAATTTATTGAAAGCCTGTAGCTATATATTGTACTGTTATATATAAGGTAATGTTGGATGAACATTACATAGGTATTTGATTGAAATTGAGATGAATTTTGGAAACTTAGCAATTATAGGTTTTAAAAAAAAATGGAAACACTGAATGGTAGCATTTTTTAAAAGTTGACTGAATCGTTTATCACTTCATCTGCATCAAGCCAATTAAAAGTCATTATTTTTTCAAATTTTGCAGTATTTTTTTCATTTGCATCACTGTCAAAATTAGAGCTACATACTCCTTTATAGTTTTTTTTAATGCAAGTTTCACAAATACATAGTAACCAGCTTTTGTGGCTGGTTAATCAGTTCTTCTTCTAGGTCGTCACAATT
Source organism: Uloborus diversus (assembly GCF_026930045.1). Taxonomy (NCBI): domain Eukaryota; kingdom Metazoa; phylum Arthropoda; class Arachnida; order Araneae; family Uloboridae; genus Uloborus; species Uloborus diversus. The sequence goes on from NC_072733.1 coordinate 168,817,136, forward strand.
ATTTTGTATTTCATCCTAAACATTTCTTCGTCAGAGTTGCTTTTCATTATAAAATAATCACCCTTAGGAGGGGACCTACTTATCCCTTACAGGGAAAAACTATGCGAAATCTCATTGCAGTACGTACTTTAGGCTAAACTGCACGAAAAAAAGTTCAATGAACATAAAAAAAAATAATTAAAAATAACCAAGAAACATAGAAAAATGTGTTCTTGAATCCGCTAAAAAATATTTTGAGTTAAGTTCTAAGACCTAGAAAAAAGTTCCATGAAGTCCAAATATATGTAAAACCATCAATCACTGTGATGAAATGTGACATGATCAGTGTTACATATTTTCTAATCCACCAGTAAGTTCATTGTACCATTCTTCCCAACTCTTTCGCGACCGATTCGAAAGTGACATCTGAAGTCTGTATTCAGCATTTCAGGAAATTTTCTCGCAGTAGCCCTGAACTCTGGGGACGTCAGTTCTTCTCCTTGATCCATGTATAATTACAATTTCATCCTCAGTCGATAAGCTTTCTTCAGAATCGCTATTATCTTCTAGTAATTGCAGCGCTATCAACATAACATTATTTCCCTTCGTTGTCCACCATGTTGTTTTCACCCAAATGGCCCAAGCGCTGTCCAGAGCACAACTGCTCGGGCTCTGCCCCATATGATTTTTATGACGTCATGGCTGGGACACTTGGTCGCCTCGTGCCGTTACTCTGAACGCACCCTTACCTTCCATACGCAAATGGAACATAATCTCTGCCAAATCACTTGTTGACCGCGCAATTTCTAATGTGAAATACCGACTTGGAAAATATTACGTAAGAATGAGTTTGACCCCCCCCCCCCAAAGATACGTAGAGACTTTTCCAACCCCCTTCCCCCTCGGCACCCTTACGTATTTAATGAATGGCCCCTTATAGTCTATTTTCATTGAAGATAAATTAGCATAAGGTAATTTTATGTTCTTCAAAAAATAAATGAACACCCCATGTAACAAATAGCACTTATTACAGAATTTGTCTTTTGCGCAGAAAAAAGTTCAATCCAAAAAACGAGGCTTTTAAACTGCGAAATGAGCATGCAATCGCTGATTTAAAACGAGTCTGATTGAGGAACATAACGTACTCTTCGAGCGCAGCGCCATCTGGTTTTTCCTCAGATCTGACCTCACTTTTTCCCCGTCGATCGACACACTACTCTTTCTAGGCAGTCTATACACTTACGCGCTTTCTAATCCGAAACTTTGTAAATGATTTGAAGTGAAATGGGTCCAAGCTACGATTATTTTTTTTACCAAGATGGAGGATTTAGCAATCGAAGTATGCGGCGAGAATGGAGCATATTATAAGGTATTTTTAATGTGAACGCAGAATATGCTTCTTGTATTTTTTTCTTTCGTTAGAACACCAACATCTTTTGCATTTGTTCTGTTATTTACGCTTGAAAACGTATTTCAACGAGCATGCGGGACAATATATCAATTGCGTTTTGGTTATGTTTTCATTCACATGGTGTTTAAATTTTGTTGTCCATCAAGCATTGTTTATTGTTTTGTTCTTTTAACATTGCACAGATATAACATGCAATACGAATAGTATTCACTATCACTTTTTTTCTGCCGTGTACTTAAAACGTAGAGTGAAATTTCATTCTATTTAATGTTTATGTACTTATATACATGCCGTAAAAATGACACTTACGAAAATGTTAATTTAAGATGTGTTAATTTTAGCTTTTTGTTTTGGCTGGCACATGCTTTCATTCATTATGACTGAACTCTGTGCCATGCTGTGAAGAAGATGGAAAGGAATACATTTCATCAAAATATTTATTTTCTGACCTGTAGGGAAAAAAAAAATAAAAAGCCGAAGTAATTATATATAAAGTTTTTGTGTAAATAATTATTTAACAGGGTTTGTGTTGTGTCGCCGCATTTTATTTTCAAAATATTTTCTTTGGTATTGTACAGTTTAGAATAAGAATTAAAAAGCATGGTGAATGCATAAACTTTACTTGACTGCTAGGAAATCAATCGGAATGAAATGACACATTGGTGTTGAAATAATTGAATCCAAATCTCAAATTCGAGAAGTTTTCAAGATGTTGCAATTTCTTCAGGTCTACTAAGTTGAAATAATACAAGAGAACTAGTATTATTGTTATGATTCTTTAGGTTCATTCAATGTCAAACAATTCGCTATTTAAAATTGCTTCCTGTTTTTGGGAATTTTTATTTATTTTGTTAATGGCAGCGTTCATATAGAAATAGAATAATGGGGATATTCTGAAAAATTCAAATATATTTTAAAGATACTGCTTTGGAGAATTTACAAAAATGAGTCGAACTGCCTAAGTAGGTCTGGGCGATGTAGGAATTTTTACATTGTGATGCATTGCCTACCTTACATTGTGATGGATCACAATATACATTTTTTTTAAAACTAGCTTGTTTAAGTTTTACTTAATATACACAAGGTAGAAAAATTGTTTTTCATACGAGATACGAATTAACAGATTTCTGTACGAGAAAGAAATTGATTGTAAGCAGTGCCAAAAGTGCAAGTTAGTGAAAAATATGGAAGTTTTGAGATTACAATGAGTCTGTTTTTTCAATGCAAAATGATGTAGGTAAATGATCGCCAACTCATGCATTCCATTCAAAAGCTCACATATTCTTGCATTTATCAGTTGCATGAGAGAGGGGCTACACCAGGTGATACTCAGGATTTCATAGTTTATAAAAAATATAAATACAGTAAAACCTGTAAAGTTGACCACCTTTGTAAGTTGACCACCTGTCTATGTTGACCGCTTTTCTCAGGAACGGAATTAGTCCTATCTTATATAATGAAGGAAAACCTCTGTAACTTGACCACCTCTCTATCTTGACCACCTGTCTATCTTGACCACTAATGAACACCAAGTTTGGATTGGAGTATTGTAAAAAACCCTTTGTAAGTTGACCACTTGGTTTATTTTTTAAAATTTTATTTAGCAAATTATTATTATTTTTTTAATTATTATTATTTTAAGCTTTCCAAGAATATTTCTGATGCCAGACCAGCATTTTACCAACTAAATGAAACAGCAGCATAACTAAACCTGCTTTTGAGTTTAACCACATGGGAAAGTTACTAAGAACCCTTTTATTCCCCAAACTTGTTTTTCTTCTGTTGTTAAGAGAAAAATTTGTTATTTTTGATTAGCTATAAATTTTCAGGAACTATTAATATAAAATGAGTAACTTCTCATAAACAATAAGGCTTTTTTTTTTTTGATCAATTTGCTGAAATTTTAAATTTGCACGACACATTATACGGCATTCTGGGAAAATAATCTCTAAAAATATTTGAATAACATCTTAAATTATTGTTTCAAAGTAATGCTAAACAATAAAAGTGAGTTAAACAGAAAGAGTAGGTGTCAATTGCAAGAATTACAAAAGGTGTCATGGTGCAAGAATTCCAAAAAAAAAAAAAAAATCATTACCCCCTTTATAAGTTGACCACCTGTCTAAGTTGACTACCAAAGTACTGCACCGCAAGTGGTCAACTTACACAGGTTTCACTGTACTTTAATTCTGAAAATGTCCCCCAATAAATCTTAAATTATATTTAATCTAACAAATGGAACAAAAAAAGAGTGTAAGACAAATTTTGCATAAAATAGATTTGCAGTGTATGTTTGTCTTCCAAACTTTTGTTTTGCCCCAAAAATAGAACTGAGTTGTTTCTGAGAGTTATATAAATTTCATATTTACATAAAACATTTATAATTATTTTTGTGGGGGGGGGGAGGGGAACAGTAACATTATGAGTTACCGACCTGTGTGATATCTGTGCTAGGAACTCCACTTCTTGTAACACACCAAAATACATGTTGCATTTTTTGTTGCTATTTTGCTCTTTATATTTTGCTTTTTCTCTGGCAAGTGTCTAAATGATAAACTTACTAGCGGGTCAATCCACGTCAAATCAACCACATAAATGGGATTTTAACACCCACCGTCTCGGAATTTGATCAAACTTGATATTACTTCATCCCTTTATGGTTACAAGCAACTCCCTAATTTTTTTTCTTTCAGTATCAATGCGTTTTGATTTTACAGCCTTTTGAAATTTGGCAGTTTTACATTTTTTGTCATTTTCGAGACACTCAAACTGAGATGTTGTTGGTTATGAAAAAAATTATTTCTTGGTAACTAATGCTATAATTTTTTGAAAATTTTTACACAAAATAGAAAGACTTTGAACATGTTGATAAAAAATATTTTAATAATCTTAGTTTTCACAACATTTTTTTAAAAAATTAGACCGCTAAAAAATTGAAAATTTTGAATTTTTTTTTTCAAAAAAAGATGTTGGCAAAAATCTGAATTTCAACAAAAGGGTCAGTTTTAAAAATTATGATTTTTTTAAAAAATGATCATGAATATGTACTCTAACTTATCCAATGAAAAACATTAGGGGACTTTAAGGGATTCTGCCCCCCCCCCCCCCCCATTCTGGAAAAAAAGCGTAGAACATCATACAATCTCTTCTGTGTTTTTAAAAACAGAATTGTCAACAATTATGACAAAAATTCAAATATACAATGTGTTGAATATGGAACTGAAATATAAATAAAATATATTTAAACTTCTATTTTATTTGAAATAGTTTAAAATTTGTCAAATCAACCACAAAAATGGGATTTCAACACCTATCATCTAGATTTTGATGAAACTTGGTATACTTCCTAATTTTGTGGTTAAAAGCAACCCCTTAGTTTCTTTTGTTTCAATCTCAATGTATTTTAATTTTATAGACTTCTGAAATTTTTCGATTTTGCATTTTTTTGTCATTTTCAAAGACACTGAGCTGTTGTTAATGGGGGGGAAAAATGTTTCTCAGCAACTATAGCTAAACCACGAAGAGAAGGCGCGCGTGACGTAGTGGCTGGACGAGTCGATTACGGCGATTTGGCGTAGATAGCAAATGACTGAAAATCAGAATTACTTTGGCTTCTTATCGCCTTTCTTCTCTCGCTCATTTTTTCCGAAAAAAAATGGAGTTTGTCGATTGTGAATTTTTATGCAGTTTGTAAATTAACTTGTAATCGATCGATTGATTATGTGTTTTTACTGTGTGCTTAGTAATTAAATTTAGTGTTACCAAGTACTAAATGTAGGAAAATTTATATTTGAGCATTGTAATAATGATTTCTCCTTTTTGATCCTTAGCATGCAGATTAAACTTTTGAAAAAGCAATCTTAACACAGCATTTCGAACTTTTTTTTCTGATAACAAATAATCAAACTTTAAATATTCTCGTTATTTTTAAATTACCATGAAGTAAATTGTATCTGGTGTATTTCAGTACTTTTTATAGTAAATTTTGTTTGGCATCATAATACCTTAAAAACTAAAATTAAGAGGAATTTTGTGGCATTATATTTTAATGATTCTGAGTAAATATATAATTTAACAGAAAACAGTTTATGTTTGCATGAATTAAACAGGAAATTATAAGCCTGTGAACAGAGAGGTACCGATGGGAGTTCACTGAGGCCTCACAAAAAGTCCTTATTTGACACATTTTGTCAAAAGATTTAGCAAAGTGGAAGATACCAGTACAGAGAATTGCATTTTTTCCTCTCATACTTATATCTTCTCAGATGTAGGATGTGTGCATGTTTTCTTTTAACATGCAGGGGCATTCCAAGGTATTTGGCTGTTACGGACTCTACACTTCATAAGGATGTTTTAGTCTCCTACTCATGATTAGTGCAAATAGTAAAATTAAACTTTTTGTAAATGATTTGTCCTATGTGTAGTTATGTCATAACATTGAAAAAAGTTTAGATTTGTGTTGAATTTCTAAAGATATAGGAAAATATATAGCATGTTACGGACTCTACACTAAAAAGACATGGAAATTTTTGCTTAAATCTTCAAATTTTCTGTGAAAGTAATAATTACTCTTACCTAATGAAGGTTTTCCACTAAGTCTCAGTTTATCTATAATACATTTAAGCACCAAAATATTTTTTAAAAAGGTAAAAAATATTTTTTACGGAATTATTTACTGAAGAACTGCACGATTATGAACATGTTACGGACTCTACATATTTGTCTCGTTCGAGTATTGTTTGAATTATTGTTTATAGAGTGTAAACAACAACAATACTACCTCATTGTTCAATAGTTACAATGATAGAATCAACTGTTATGACTATTTCTTCATCATGTATGTGAAAGGTGCCCACCTGAGGGGGGGGGGGGGGCATGCCACAGGCTGTACCATTGAAGTTTTTTTAGGGGGTGTTTTGAGGGTTATTTTTCTCATTTTTGGGGAGAGGTTTTTGATATTATGAGGGAGGGGGGGGGTTTTGGGATATTTAGGGGAGGTGCACCCAAGCTCTAGGGGTAAGGGGGGGGCAGATTGAATGTGGCCTCTTGTTGGAACAGACCAAGTGATATGTTGATTTCTTCCCGAGTAGCATCAACTCATCGGCCGATCATCGGCCGTTCATCGAAATCCGATCAAACTTTGATCGGTCGATGATCGGCCGATGATCGGATTCCGATGAGTTTTCATCGGAAATTGCTCCAATATGTCTCATCGGCAATAGTAGAATCCGATCATCGGTATCCGATGAATTTTGCTCCCTATACCGATGAGATTTGGAGCAATATACGAGCAGTGCTTTTCCGAGGCGATGAATTTTGGATGAAAATACGATGAGATTTGGACCAATATACGAGCAGTGCTGTTCCGAGGCGATGAATTTAGGATGAAAATACGATGAGAAGTAATAACAACCGCGATATAGGGACAAGCAGGAGGAAAAAAAAATTAACAGTGGGAAGATGGGTCCGCCATCTTGGATGATCACGTGACACTTCCGCCATCTTTAAAACTTCCTGAAGGGGTATTTTCGGATGAGCGTCATTTGGGACAATTATTCAATATACTTTAATTTCTTTTAATAACTGTTTAGTTAATTTCTAATTTAACAACTTTTGATTAACTTGAATCATTAGCTCAACCTAAGTCGCTTTAGCCGGGGAATCGAACCCTAGACCTTTGGAATACGAGATTCATACGCTAACCACTTGACAAGCAATGCTCTCTCCAAGGAGGAAAATAATGTATTACATCGAAAATCATTTGTGGCGCCCATCTATCGGGGGGTAAGGCCATGACCAGATTTCTGAACGGAAAGTGAGAATTTTATTCAGTGAATATACTTGTGGCGCCAGCTAGTGAAGAGTCGGAGTCGGTAATTTTGGGAGTCAAATTGAACAGAATGGAATTGTTTTGGAGATAGGAGAGAAATCATTCAAGAGTCGGAGTCTCATTTTGTTCGCAAATTCCAGTGAGGTAATCGGGGTTGGAATCGTGGAGTTAAAGTTGAATTGATTTTGCAGCAAATCGGAGTAAACCCTTCCAAAATCCAGGAGTCGGATTCGGAGTCAAAGTCTCAGTCATTTTTCCTCCGATTCTCACACCCTGAATGTTGATCCATACAGCCTTACGTTTGATCAATAGTCGGATATTCGAATAATAAAACTTATCGTATTTTAACAGTTGGGAGATTTCCAAAAATTTAAGATTGGGAAAACTTTTATCGGAAAATTTAAACGACCTACTTTTTTTAAGATGAAATGTAAACTCGGCAAATTTTCATCGGAAAATTTGATCGTTACGATCTCTTTTTCCGATGAAATTTCGCTTGGTAAATTTTCATCGGAAAAATTTGATCGTTACGATCTCTTTTTCCGGATGAAATGCAGCTCGGCAAATTTTTCATCGGAAAATTTGAACGTTACGATCTCTTTTTCGGATGAAATTTCGCTCGGCAAATTTTCATCGGAAAATTTGATTGTTATGATCTCTTTTTCCGATGAAATGCAGCTCGGCAAATTTTCATCGGAAAATTTGATCGTTACGATCTCTTTTTTCCGATGAAATGTAGCTAGGCAAACTTTCATCGGAAAATTTGATCGTTACGATCTCTTTTTCCGATGAAATGTAGCTAGGCAAATTTTCATCGGAAAATTTGATCGTTACGATCTCTTTTTCCGATGAAATGCAGCTCGGCAAATTTTCATCGGGAAATTTGATCGTAAGGATATAGTTTTCCGATAAAAAACAGCTCATCGAAAACCGTTCTCGGATTCTGATCGCAACGATATCAGCGTGGCATTACGCGATGAGTTTAGGAGGGAGTCGATGATCGGCCGAGCAAAATCCTATGAGTTGATGCTACCTGGGTTCAGTCTTGAATTTGATATTAGAAAAAATAGATTTTAATGCAATTTTCACTAACAATTCAACTTTTATAGTAGAATTTTGGTTATCTGAAGTGATCAATACCGGACCATTTTCGGTAACTCGAAATTTCTGGATAACTTTTTTTGGGGGGGGGGGAGGGGGGGGAGGGACATGTTAGGAAGAAGATGTTTTTAAGCCAATACTTTTTAAATTGCATTTTTAAAGTTAAGTTAAATTTTCTGTTAATTCAATTTAAAAAGGCAACATTTTTTGCTTCAGGAATCACATATATTTTTAAGCAGCAAAATTTTGTTCATTTCCGGTGTAAATAATTGCATTTAATTAATTAAATGTATGATCAGTCTCGGTCATGTATGGCACGAAAGATCTTATATTTTTGTTTAATGGCCCTAATATTAATGTACTAAATGGCATCTAACATGCCTTACTTTGTTCCTTTATTTTAACATGAAAGTGATTTTTTTCTAATTTTTTTGTACAATATATACTCGTATTTTATACTGGAAATTTTTCAAATGTCACACTGGAAATATACTGAAATTCGGGATCACCTGATCAGTCAACATCCCATAAGATAATAGGGTAAATTGGGACTCGTTAGACTGGCCTTCATAATTTTAATATCTTTTTTTTTTATTTACGACTAACAAAAAGTAGCGCCTATAGCTCTACAATTCCTATAATGAAATCATATTGTACAGTTATTTTGAAAAAATTTCAGAAACTGTTATTTTGGCAGTGCTGCTTTTAATTGATTAACTCTCATAACTAAGCAACTTTATTTTTTTAAATGGTTTTCGTGAAGAATAAAGCAATAAATTGAATTCCTCTCCTAAAATAAGTTTTTTTAGTTCTTAAGTATTAGCAGTTTATTTTTTGTTGTAGGGAAAAAATCAGGACAACTTTTTTTAGACCAAGTACCTGAGGTATGTTGCTTCACTTTTAGAAAACACACAAAAACTTTTAGAACAATTAAAAAAGCAATACTCCAGTATTAGCAATAGTGAAGTTGCTAAAAACACAAATTGTGCCGATTGTTGAAAAAGTAACAGATGTTAGTTAATTTTAATTATATTGATCTTTAAACTTTGGTTTTTGATTCTAATCATAAAACATTTGTTTGGTACAAATGTTGGATAATATTTAACATTAAAATTGTAATAGAAGTTGGTTTTGTAATGTGGGGACCCGGGACTGTGGCAGGTTGGATCACTTCACAAAGTTCTCTTAAAGTATTAATGGGGAAAAAGGTAATGAATTGAAAATTTTCTGGGGGTGGTGAGAAATATTTAACTCATGGTAGAAAATAAAACTATGAATTGAAATTTATGATGAGATAAAAAAAAAAAAGAAAAGTAGAGAGCCAGACCAATGTGCTCTGACTACCCCTATACACTTACTTGTTCAGTCAAAACTCTTCTGAAAGTGAAAGTTTTTTTTAAAGTATAAGTTGTAATTTCCTTTAAAGGGCTACTTATTATTTTTTTTCTTGTGCAGGCTGTTCAAAGATTTTGGTAAAGAAAGAGCTGTGTTGAAACGGTTGCCAAATGTAGAGTCCATAACGTTTTGTAGAGTCCGTAACCAAATTTAGAAAATTAATTAAAAATACCGAATTTAAATAATCATGAAACTTATTTTAGAATATTGTAACACCATAGGTGAAGTTAGAAAACATTCAGTTTAGTGCTATAAAATGCATAAATGAAAATTTTAACAAAACTTTTCTTCTAATTATTGTTACGGACTCTACAATCACCATTTTCACAACTTATAATTTTTTAACGAATGCACTTTTTCATTAAAATTATTATATGTAGTAGAGATAATCCTTTACTTTATTTGTCCCAGGTACCAGTTTTGGCTTGAAATTCGGTTCAAGTCACTATTGAAGAAAAACTCAATGTAGAATCCGTAACGTTAAAAGTTGTATTTTTGATGTTTTGATTGCGGTTACATGATTAATATGAAGTAAATGAAGAAAAAAATATGACATGTGTGTCTTTTGGAATGTGCTTTTTTAATATATATAAAAATTTTAACCTTTTAACAAGTTTTGTTACGGACACCCCTATGTCACAAATACCTTGGATGGATATGCCCCTGCAGTAAAATTTGAATTTTCATTTCCTCCTTCCGAACATTTTGGTTCGGGGTGCCCCAACGTGTGACCTGTACTTTTAATCTTTATACTGCTTTTCGTATTCAAAAATACGTCCGTAGTTTAATTTTATTTCACCAAACAGTAAAATAACCATACATTTAACAAAACTAATTCTATTTTAAACAAAAAAAAAAGAAGAAAAAAGGGTCGCAATACATTTTTACATAAATACTATCATTTTAGCCTAATCGAATCGTATGCCAAGATGATTAAGACGTTCGTATTCGTAGTTTAGACAGTGGCCTCCCAAGAAGGTCAGCATATTTAAAATATAAAAAAAGGATGGTAGGAAAAAGAGGCTTCCTTTGGGAAAAGGTACACCTTGGGACAGCTCTATTTTCCCCACATAGATTTTAAAACGTTCTAATTTTCAAATACACTAGTACTTTGATTCCACTGATTAAGCAGATAAGAGTTTTTTTTTTTTGTACAAACATGTCTTATAACCTTCTCCTGAAATTTTTATAAGTTGCATAGTGGGTTTGACAATGACGGACTAATGTATAACAAAATTAGAAAAAAAAGGAGGAAAAGTGTCTCAAGGTGAGCCCCACCCTCCTTTCCACACCCACATTTACAAAAAATGTGAATTAAATACTTATAAATAAAAAATAGAACGTTAATAGGTACATTATTTTGCGTTTTGTTGAATAAGAAATCAAAACAAGGGTTATAATAATGATGTTTAATCAACTAAATAATAATTCTTAAGAACAAAACAAATGAATAAATAAAAAGGGCGAGAGAAAAAGTATTATTGGAAGTACAAAATATATGGTAGCGAGAATCATGGGGGTAGCATTAATTAATTAAACAAGATCAGCAACATTCAAACATTATGAATATCAAAGAAAAAAAAATAAATTATAGGAAGAATGCATTTTAAGAACACCTGTTGGTAAATTCCTAAAAATTTTAGAGGATACTGCTGTATGAAGCTTGTGACATTGAATTACAATGAAAAACTGTTTCGTTCTACAGATTGTGCTTCTCTAAATCCCTTCCAGTGATTTACAAAAACAATTGTTCCACTCCTTCCAATCTTATGAATGTGCAATTAAACTTATGTAGTCATTTTTTAAAAACATTCATGAAAATTGTTCCGATCTTAAAAATTTTCTACTTAGATTACAAAATATTGATATATTAGTAAGAAAGCACATGTGCAACTTATAAACGGTTGATTTCCGATACATTGATAGAAAATTCCTCGTTTATACTGGAATGGATAATATGTCAAGGAAAAAAAAAACAAGGGCTCTGGAGGATTGCAATTCTTCCAATCCCTCCTTAAAATAAAGCAGAAAATAAGCACAGGTCTTCAATCGTGAACTTGTATAAGTGTTTTGTTTTAAATCTTGAAACCTGTTATTGAGAATTGATGACAAGAATGCAAAAAAAAGGGGGGGGGGGATCTTTGAAGCCTTTTTTCAAAATGAAAAAAAAAATGTAAATTTCCGAAACAGAATGGATCATCAAACTAAGATGTGAAAACAATAAAGCTATTGCAAAAAAATTTAAAAGATGTGGATGGAATTGCGAAAACATGAAATATTTAACAGGATAAATTGCTGAAAATGTCTCATTCCCAATCCATTGAGCCTGTTTCGGAAGCTGTATCTGTTCCTCTCTGATTCAACGGTGAAATTTAGAGTTTCAACTACATTTTCTACGATTCCCAATATTTCGTCTCCAATTTTTCAATGTGGCTGCAGTATTTTTCCCAGTCGTCACTGGAAACACTTTGAATTGCGTGCGTTGTATGCCCGGTAGCAGAAACTGCGAGACGCGAGACGTGCGTCGCAGATTTTTCGGCGGCCTGCAGATAATTTTACCAAAGAACAAAACGAAAGGAAGGGGAAAAAAAAAATAAATAAATAAAAGAAAAAAAAAAAGAAATACAACTTTAAAAAGATCGTTTGGAGATCGCTTTTTGAGCGATGGATGCTTCAGCATTTCAACTAAAAACATAGTCGTCCTATTTGGTCATTCACAAAATCGAAGTAGAAAAGTGCAAAAGTTTTCAAAAACAAAGATGAATTGGATGTATTATCTTTCTGCCAAGAAATGAAAATAACTTAAAATCTACAGCAAATCGTTTTTTAATTTTTATTTTTTAAAATAATTTTCTTGAGAAGTGAAAAATTTTATGTGAAAATTTCACCTTATCCTCATTGCTTTGGACGCAAAAGCGCCAAAACTTTTTTTACTAAAGTTTAGTCTCATGAGGATTTTTATTTTGAAAATATTTTTTGCAACAAATTCAGAAATTAATATCTTAATTTTTAGCGTAGTCGCCATGTTTGGCCGCCAAGATGTTGGTACGTAAGACTCATGAAGTGCCTTCGTTTTCAAAAACCGAATTAGATGTTTATTGCAATGCAAACTGCTGAAAATTAAGCAAAATGTGTCTTTTTTTTTTTTTTTTTTTGGATAATTCTTAATTATAGTCTTTAAAATTGCAAAATTTTATCTTCAGAATATTATCTTATCTTCATTGCTTTACAGGCTAATGTGCTAAAAACTGACTATTTCACATAAATAGTAGTTTTTTAATGATTTTGAATTTATTGCTACTTTTATGCAACAAATTCAAATATCTATTTATAACCATGAATTTTTCGCGTAGACACCATGTTTGGCCATTCTCAAGATAGAAATAAAGGATACTAATACTTACCTAAGTTTCCAAAAACAGAATTGGATGTTTACCTCAACACAAACTATTGAAGATAACATAAAGTGTTCAATAAATCATGTTTTTTTTTCTTTTCATAAAATATTTTTTTGAAAAATGCGAATTATTATCTGCACAGTTGTATTTGATCCTCATTGATTTGAAGGCTTTGCTATAAGCTAAATATTTCATCTAAAATGCAATTTCCTGCCAACTTCTCATTTACTAATTTAAAAAATTTAAAAACCCATTTCAATGCAAATTTTCCATATTAAAATTAATATGTCTTGAAGAATTGGTTTTCATAGTGTGTAGAGTTCTATTTATTTTTATGAAAGTAGTGAAAGCTGCTTCCTCCCCCCCCCCCCCTTATTGCTTTAAAATTTAGCGACAGTGGTGGCCACTAAGTTTTTCGGGTCTAGTGGCCACTGGCCAGTTGGAAAATTGTCCAAGTCTTGGCCTTCACAAAGGACTTGTGTAGTTTATTAAAACTTAAAATAAAACTAATAATAATGCTGCAGATTATTTTCAACTACCGGAAGTAGTGTCGCAGACTGGCTAGAAAGTTTCTGCTACTGGGGTTGTATGTTCTTCTAGAGTTTTGAGACTTAACTCAGCTTCAACGTTTCTATTCCTTACAAAGCGCTTGACAGCTGCCCAGGCTAACTCGATCGGGTTCAAATCACAATGATAAGGGAGCAATCGTAGAACCGAGTGTCCATGCTGTTTTATAAGTTCATCCATGCGATATTGTTTTGTCGGTGAAGCATTTGCTTAAATTATTTCAAAAATTTCCGGTTTTCTCAAATTGCTGTCATATGGGATTGAGTGTTCGTCTAAATACTGACGCATCACATATTTTGTTGCATATTTCGATGGTACAGGGTCTACAACCTTCGTATGGTACGAAGCATTGTCCATTACTATTACAGAGTTAGGGGCGATGTTTGGTAAAAAATTTTCTCGAATGTATTTTTCGAAATTTTCGGAATTCATTTGCCCATGGTAATCATCCATGGCACACCCTGCTTTGAAGACCAAACCTGCATTGGGTATAAACCCTTCTTTAGATCCTGCATGCACTACTATCAATCGACTTCCTGCTCCATCTTTGACAGTAGCTCCAATTTTTCCGTCTTGCCAGCATTTGGAAAACGAGAGTATTGTCAATCCAAGTTTCATCAATAAACACAATATTCCATTGATTTTGATAATGCTTTTTTATTTCTCGTAAGTATCTGCATCGCCATGAAATGATGTCAGGTCGTTCAATCAGCACTTTTCTCCTGTTCTGACATTTTTTCCATCGAAATCCAATTTTGTGTAAGATTTTTCTTAGCGTTTCCCTCTTCCAGGGGAAATTAATTTTATCTCTTAAAATTGGCAATTACTAATCGTATTGTAGGCATCTTTTTTGATTTATAAAATTCATTTATCGTGCTCCTCACAACACATAAGTCAAAACTATCCAAAAACGCTTTCCTATCAACAGGTTGAGGGCGATGTTTTCCAGGAGATAACAACAGGTCATTCGAAAGCGATTCTTTTTTTATACATTGGATAGTCCGAACTGAAACTCCAGTTGCGGCAGATATTCTATGTTGCACTTTATGAATTGAAATTAAAAGTTCGCCAGACTTTGCTTCTTTTTCAAAAAATCTTCTCACATTATTAACAACGATCCTTTCTCTAGAATGCAACGTTTTTCTTTTTAAAGACATTTTGTTCTGAAAAAAACCGTTTAGTTTCATCACCTGACAAGCTCCTCGAGGCAGAGTGACAAGAAGAACCCATTAAGGGGGGGGGGGGAGGGCAGTTGCTTAAATAGAAAAAAAAAAAACTGGCGAATTTACAACAGCGCAAATCATGTAATTGATGCAAGTGAAGCAGACTGTTCTACTTTATTCAGATTATTTGTAGCAGTAATATTACTCTGAATCTTAACTTTCACAATTCAGCGAGCTTTTCATAAAAATTTGTTATGCTCAGAGCGTAATTACTGTACGATTGTTCTGCACTCCCTAATTTTTAGAATCAATGTTTTCGCCATTGTATATTGGAGAGATATTAGCATAAATAG
Organism: Uloborus diversus; assembly: GCF_026930045.1. Classification (NCBI taxonomy): domain Eukaryota; kingdom Metazoa; phylum Arthropoda; class Arachnida; order Araneae; family Uloboridae; genus Uloborus; species Uloborus diversus. Next base: position 168,832,333 of record NC_072733.1, read on the forward strand.
TGAGCAGTTGCATATGGAATGAATGCACCTGTGAAATAATATAAGTAATTTAAATTTTGCTACCACTTAAGAGTTTTTAAATATCATTGCTAATTATGTGTTTCATTGCACATTATTTTGTTGGACTACATTCAGTGGCGTGCACGGAAATTTCGGGGCCCGTCACAAATGTCTTTTACGGGACCCCTCTAAATTGTTTACCCATACGTCCCCACAAAATTTCACCCCTTATTTTAGAAATCTCGGGCTCCTTCAAGCTTGATCCCGGGCCGGCAGATGTCCCCCCTCCCTTCTCTCCGGTGGCGGTGCATGCCCCTAACTACATTACTTTACAGTTCTTATTTTAAGAAAGTTTCACTTCAGTTTAAAAGCTTGGTTTAAGTTTGGGGCTTAGGTAGTGACAACGCAGTCAGCCTCGTCATTTCGAAGTGTTGGGGGGGGGGGGGAGGCAAAGGGTATATACTCAATTTTTATAGTTAAAAAAGCAACATAATGCATGGTTACTTTGTATTTTAAAATCCAGGGAAGGGGTTGAAATGACCCCCTGATCTTCCAAATGACGGACCTGAAAACAGTATCAAAACGTAAAAATGAAAATAAATACATCTCTCTCATTTCTTGTTTCTGCAAAAGCTAAATTATATTTTAAAACTATTGGAAACAACGTTATGAAAACAAATTTCAGTATTTTTTTTTAAATAACTTCAAAACCAGCAGTATGGATTATTTATGGTGGTTGTAAAATCGTTGAAAATGCTATTTATTTTTCCTCAATACACTTTACTGAGCACTAGATTGGAGGGGGGGTGGAGGGGTTAATTATAAATGAAATTAATTTAAAAAAATAACATGAGGGGAACGGGGACTAAGCTTCTAAAAAGCACCTGATTTAAAGCGGTATTTGGGGGCATTCACAACAATTTAACTAGAATAAAATGGGACCATGTTTCACTGTTTGCACTAAAAATGAAGCCTAACATTACATAATCTGGAAAAGGTTTGTTGCAGAATTCGAGAATGGAATAGAAACTTCTTCAGGCTCTTTGTCTTTTGAAGATGCCACCTTCTGCTAATCATAAACTACTCGGAAAATATTTTTCAAACTTACTATGATGGCATTAAGGAGATTCTTTTGTTTAAGGAAATTGAGCACTTTTTAAGCATTTTGGGTAAAGCACAATCTAATCACACTTCATTGAAAGGACTTAAGAAAAAATAAGTTCGAGGAAGATAATATAAAATATTAATAATACTTCACGGGGCTCTAGACATAGAAAATATTGGAAACCCCACTAAAACTTGCATTGAAATATTGCACCTCCAACCTTTTCTCCCACTTGCACACACTGCAGCCTGTTGTTTGGTCATACCAAAGGGGGCTTTCAAGTTTTTGAAATTTATTTATATCAAATTGAGAGCAAGTGCACACGCGCGAAAGAGAACTCGCAGGTTTACAGCCTTCTAAAACTTATTTCAGTGCTACTTTGCGCATTTTCAATCCTATTTTTACCAGGAATTCTGTATGAGTATTAAAAACTTTTGCTATACCATATGACCCCCCCCCCTAATTTTTCTTATCCCCTTTGCTCTACTTATTTATTTATTTTAAATTATTATTTTTATTGTTTTGTTAGAAACGTTCCATGCTACACCAATAACACACACACATACACACAAAATAATTAAATAAATAAAATTACGTTAAAATTAAATAAATTAAAATAAAATAGTAAATGAAATAGTTTACATTAAAAATAAATCAACAAATAAATTTAAATAAATAAATTAAACATTTTAAAAATCCCCCCTCCCCAATTCTCCAAATGTGTGAATTCGCAACTGCGAAATATCAACGCATCTTCGCCAAGTAACCCCTACTCCGCTTGTGCGCTCTCACTCACACTACCTATTTTAAAATGAAGTGTCCCATTTCCGCTTCTAGTCCACGTGCCTTCTCTTCTTGTCAAGCTTTAATAATATTATCTTTTTGAAAATTTTCATGAAAAATGTTAAGACTTTGAATAATTTTATAAAAAATATTATAATAATCTTAGTTAATACAAAGAATTTTTTTAAAATCAGAAAGTTAAACATTTTGATTTTTTTTTTTTTTTGGTCAAAAAAACCATTGTTTGAAATTTAAAATTTTTAACATCAGGGTTTAAAGAAAAAATGATCATGAGTATGTGCCCTAACTTTTCCTGTGAAAAAAGTTATGGGTCTTTTAGGGATTTTGTCCCCTCCCCTCTAGAAACAACGAAAGCATCATAGAGAAAAGTTTTTCCATGTCTTTGAAACAAGCGTTCCCAGCAATTATTTAAAAAATTTAAATATAAAGTGTGTTAAATATTGAACTCAAACATACAAATTTAATATTCAAGCTATTTTTTTTATTTGAAATAGTTCAAAAATTGTTTAAAATATAAATATTCTGAAAATAAGATATCATGAAATTCAAAAGTTGCAGACAATATCTGCATACGGATTACTGCATTTTAGTCCAGACAAGTTAAAACAACAGTAAAGTCTTAACACCAATTCATAATCATACAGTTACTAGTACTTTCAGGATCTGCCCCCCTCCCCCTTTACGTTTGAGAAAAATTGCTATCGTGGAACTGTTTTTCCATTATAGTTTTACTGCTGTAAAATGACAAATTCATCCTTTTAATTTCTTGAAATTACATTTAACACCCCTTAAAAATTAATGGCCTGATGGTTTAGTAATAATATGTTCAAAATAAAGTAAATTACCTGTCCCCCTCCCCTCATAGCAAATGAAGAAATAAATTAGTATTTATGCACCTCTCGTATTCAATGGATTCAAAACAAATTATTATTTGCATGGAAATTTTTTTTGTCCAGATTCCCCCCCCCCCAAGCTTAATGACATAACTCATAACTTTTCCTCAACTTACTGGGGTTCCAAAATTTTAATTCCTAAAAATTTTCTGTCTGTATCACTTATGCTTATTAATGCTTAACATTCACATTATGAAAATTAATTCCAGTAAATAAATTTTCTATTTTTGTTTTCTTTCTTTGAAAAAACATAATACTAAAATCAATAATAGATTTGAATATCTTGTGAGGAATAAATACATAATTGTTAAAAAACAAGTCCTGCTCACATTTGTTTAGAAAACAAGTAATGGTGCCTTCTTTCTCTATAGGCCTCCCATGGGGTACATTTTATCCTACCCTATCAGTATTGCACTAACAGCACAGAGTGGTTGCTGACTCCCCTGAATAAAAGATAGAATTCTCTGACAGAGCTTTTCTAAAATTTTGAGAAAAGGTCAATATGAAAGAATGAATTGAACTCGAATAGCAATTCGATGTTGACTTATAGGGGTTCTAGCAAAATGTGTGTCAAGCTAGAAAGCTTTTCAACCATTCAAGTTAGCATTGGGCAGACCATAAGAAAAATAAATGTCGAGTTACCTGGATTATCAGTGTGTCCAGTTACTGAAGTTTCACTGTATTTAAACTGGAATATATATATATATATATATAATGTTTATAAATCATTTATAGAAAATAAAAAGTGGCTTAAAAGAACATACTGCCCTTGATAAAACGAATGCAGCAGTTGAAAGAGGTTTCAAGAAAAAGAAAGCGTATTTTAAATAAAAAGTAGTTACCAATCTCACAGTCATAATATAAACAACTAACTATAAATGTAAACCATACAGCTTGCTGATCAGCTGTCATCTAATATTAGCTATTCCTTTTTGGGAGCTAGTAAAGCAACCATAAAATTAGGGAGGTGACAGGCAAATATATTAAAAAGAAAACAAAACATCTGAAAAAATTACTACTGAAGTGTAAAATAAAAATACCTGTCATTTCTACAAATGTCAGGTTATTAGGATCCATTTATGATCATAGAAACACTCAAGATAACACACACTTTTAGGGTCAAATGAGATTGTTGCCAATCCTTAATTATAAAAATTTTGGGCAGTGGTAACCATTTTAAACTCATACCCAATAAATTGCTATGTTAAACCAAATCCAAGTTTCAGTTTGATATTGCATTAGATTAATGAATCAAGTTAAAAAGCTCCGAGCTGGTATTTATAGGATTTTTAATACCATGGGTCTGTCCAGGATTTTTCACAGGGTCCGCTTTTTGTGAAAAATGAAATAATTTTGTGAAAAATGAATTAATTTTGTGAAAAATCAAATAATTTCGCAAAAAAAAGAAAATTTTTTTTGTCAAAATGAAATTTTAGAATTGAGAGATGGCACAAACTGCGTCATTTAAACTTTAAGTTGAGTGTTTTCCTCTGCTATATCGAGAATATCATTCTGGAGTGTTTTTCTAGTAATTGGCTGGGGGGGGGGGCGGCATCGCTCTTTCAAGTACCAATATTTATCTACCATTCTACATTGTGTTAAATTATGCTAGAAATATTTCTGTACAGTACTTAAAATAATTGTAACAAAAAAAAAAAAAAAATCAGACAAGGGGGTTCAGCATTTAACTTTTTGATCCAAGACACTCTTAAAAAGCACAGAATTTCGTTTAAAACTTATAATTTCCATGATTTTAACAAAAATAAAAAGTGATTTTATTTGTTTACCTCTTAACAAAGCATACTAAACATCGAAAATTTGAAAAATTGGATTCCCATAGCGGATGCAAAGAGATTGCAATTCTCAAAGTGAAGGCATCAAAAATATTAAAACGGCTTGTACAAGAAATATTTTTGATAAAATTTTAAAATTGCAGTTTAGATTACTATGATAAACATATCATTTCTGTGGACACAGTTGAAGCAAAAAAAAAAAAAAAAAAACAGATTAAACCATCGATTCAGCATTTAAATTTTTGACTCATAAAAGAAAATGGAATTTTGCTTTAAAAACTTGAAATGAGAGTTTTAACGAAAATAAAGAGACTTTTTATTTATTTGCATCATAATAAAGCGAAGTTAGCTTGAAAAAAGAACAAAATATGATTCTCATATCGGATGTTAAAAGATTGCATGTTTCAAAATGTAGACATCTAAAGAAAAAAAAAACGGTAATTAAAAGAGTTTATTTAAAGTTAATCATCCTTGTTAGCATCGAAAAATCAAACCCATATAATTTTCTCCCAAAATAACAGTTAAAAATCGCACCTCACCGTAAAAACGCAAATATTGACAAGCTGGTGAAATTATGAGAAGCGAGACAGATGCTAAGTGGTGATAATTTTGAAGTTGGTAACCTTATCTAAAGCGATCATATTTTTTTCTCCACCCTTACTATCCTTTTGCAGTTCTAGGTTCATTTTGCTGATATATATTATTATTGTTTTATTAAATCATGAGCGGGGGGGGGGGGGGAGAAAAGTGCTTACCAACCCCTTTTCAGAAAAGTTTACAACAACACCGCTGCTAATTAGCTGTGATAAAACAAACAAAATTATTTAAAACCAAACTTATTCTCAACCAGCTTAATTTCTTTCTAAGAAACAAACAGGCATTATATTTATTTAGCAGTAGCAATTATTTATCGCTTGCAGGAACATCGCAAGAGTGAGTGCCGATTTTTTTTTTTTTTGCAAAATTAGCAGATTTTGAATAAGTTGATCCCTCTAATTTGACTTCAAAAGAGGTTCCAAAAATTATCGGTTTTATGCATGGAAATATGCCTTATTTTGCTTTCAGATTTGCTCTTTCAATAAATAACTGGTGAAAGATCCGATCTTGTTTATCAGAATTTTGTTAAGGGTCCGTTTTGTTTGATCGGGATTTTGTGAAAGGTCCGTTTTGGTTGATCGGATTTTTGTGAAGGGTCCGTTAACGGACCCAAATATCCTCTGGCCAGACCTCTGAATACTTTGTATAAACTGCCTAATTATAAATTAGAATTAGATGAAAAGTTTTAATTTCTATGTTGCCCTAAGTTTAACAATAATTTTTAGTATGCATAAATTGTTGTCGGAAAATTTCGAATTTCACGATATTTTATTTTTATTGTTTATTATTAATTAATTTAATTAATTATTTACAATTTAAAAAAATCTTGAGTATTTAAATGTTTACATTTAAGTTCAAACACCAATGTATTTCAATATTTAAATTTTCTTTGATGCAATTAATAACTTAGTTTGTAATATTGTGATCAACTTTTTTTTATTTATCAAAATAGGAGGCAGGGGGGGGGGGCAGAATCCCTCAAAGTCCCCTAAAGATTTTCATTTTATATGTTAGCACACATATTAATGATCATTAAAAAAATATATAAATTATTTTAATTTAGACCATGCCAAAATTTTAAAATTTTGACTATCATTTTTTTATTGAAAATATTTAAAATTTTTCAGTTTGTTAATTTTTTTTCAATTGCTGGATATAAATTTATATTTTTTACATATTTTTTTCTGAAATACTTGAAATCTTAATATATAATATGAAAATTTCCAAAATTTTTTTATCTTTAGTTATTGAGAAATAATTTTTTTTGCAAACAGCTGCTGTTCATTCTCAGAGAACTAACTGTAAATGACAACTAACGCAAAATCGCAAAACTTTGAAGGGCAAAAAAATAAAAACTATTTTTAATAGAGAAGAAGTACTTTAGGAGGTTACTTAGGATTATGAAAAGTAGAAGTATACAAAGTTTCATTGGAATCTGAGATGGTGGGTGTTGGGGTGTGGTTGAACTGACATGGGAATGACCCTAGCTCATAAACATCTTTCGTCCATAACTAAAAACACTTGTGCAATTCTTAGGTACATGTTAGGGAGAAATGAAGGTCTAACTATTTGCACCTTTATTGTTTAACCTGATTGGACTAACACACTCCAAATTAACATTAATGTGAAAAAATGAGATGAATTATTATGTGAAAGAAGTATAAAGAACTAAAATGTTTTTGGAAAGTGGAAATCAATAATGCAGCAGATTCAAAAAAAAAGTCAAACGTACACTTGCAAATGGTTTAAATTCAACGACAATTTTAAAAGTTGAAGAGATCAATCACTCTAATTTTCCAACTTAGTTTGTAAACACAAGCTTTTCAACTTCGAGTCCAGCGACCTGCTTATGCAACATTCACACTGCGTCCGCACAACCGTCACCGCAGTATACTTTTCTCCCTAAAACCAGTTTTCGGCCGGCGTTGCCATGACAGCAAGCCATATTGTACGGGACCCTTCGACGGGATGAGAAGCCAGATATCTGACGTCTGTAGAGCTGAGCGTCCCATTTCATTGGTCTCCATGAGATGAGGGTGCTCTCTCTATTGGGCAAGAGACTGACATGTGCCTATTTCGCGTCCGCAAAGTATGAATGCTTCTCTCTTTTCGGAATTTATTCTGTCCGCTTTACGTGGCAAACGTGATGTGCGGACGCTGTTTGAATTACGCTTTAGCGAGTGTTTGATGCTGAATGTCGCCAAAGCATGCTTCTTTCATGAATCAGAAAATCAAGCATAAAAATTAATATTTGTGGAAAGGAAAAACTGAATTTAAGTAAGAAAGGACATTTCACAGTATTTAGCTGTTACGAACTCTACACTTTATAAGTGTTTTTTAGCCTCCTACTCATGATTAGTACAAATATTAAAGTTAAACTTTTTGTAAATTTATGGTCCTATGTCTGGGACCGTGTTAAGCATTCGCCAATGCGCCAAATATGATAAAATCGTAAAATCGGCGAACAAAATGCGAATTTATTGGCAAACAGAAAATTCTCTAAAATATACACAGAGGAAAAAAAAAAATCTCCCTTCAGAAGTCGATCTAGATAAAAATGAAGTCCGTTCACAAAATTTGGACCCCTGAAAACGGACCCGTCACAAAATTCCGACCCTTAAAAACGAATCTTTCACAAAACTCCCAGACTAGCAATCACTGAAAGTTGTTTTATCCTCGGAACAACTCAGAGCACATTGAGGTGCGCGTTAGCATCGGATCGGAGCATTACCGTCCATCAGATCGGAGGAAGGATGACGTTTGCTTCTCGCATGTTTGCGTCACTGTACTTGCGCCTCTCGCTGATTGGATATCAAGTGCGCAGCGTGGCTACCGAGTAGAAAGTGTTGGCGGATGCCTTGTTGAATGGCGCGTTTGTTTCATTGTGTTCGATGTCTGAAACATTGGAATAAGATAGGAATGCAGTCTTTACTTCGTTAAAAAGCTTTTATTTCTACTCTTAACTTTATTGAAGAATGATAAATATCACTTGAAGTTGTTTTTAGCCATTTTTTCCTTTGAAAAATTACAAATGATTTGGAAAATGTACCTAATTTGCATTTTTTTTCTCACCAAATTCCTAAAAATGGACAAAAATTCCTGGATATACCCCTGCCCTTATCCTCAAAAAATTGTCAAAAAATTAAGTTATACTTCACTTTCTGATTAAATATTTCTGCAGACAAAAATATATTTAAAATGAGTAAAAGTTAATCTTTGACTAAAACTTTTGAAATTTGGCTAACACTTTAAAAGTTTGGCGAATTTACTGGCGAACGATTCGAAAGCCTTAGCACGATCCCTGTATGTGTAATGTCATAGCATTAAAAAAGGTTAGATTTGTTTTGAATTCTTAAAAATTTAGAAAGATATATAGCATGTTACAGTCTCTACTCTCAAAAGACAGAAATTTTTGCTTAAACTATCTCCAAATTTTCTGTGAAAGTAATAACTAATTATACCTAATGAAATTTTTTTACTATGTCTCAGTTTATAATACATTTGAGCAGCAAAATAATTATTAAAAAGGCGAAAATTTTTTTTAAAAAGTAATTATTTACTAAAGAAATGCACATTTATGAACATGTTACGGACCACATATTTGTTACATTTGGTATTGTTTGAATTATTGTTTACGGAATCTAAAGAACAGGAGTTCCATTGTTCAATAGTTTCAATGATCCTTTTCAAACAAATTTAAGGTGGGGCTACTACTGAAACTGAATACTGTTTGGATTAATAGTACCACCAAGTGATTATGAAAGAGTGTAAAAACTGTTGGATGGTAATGATGCAAAATGTCAGGGACATTAAAACTGATTCACTAAAATTTCAAAATTGCAATCAAACAAAAAATAAATTTTGTTTTGAGTTGTATTGTGTGAGGCAATTATGAAGAAATTTTTTCAAGGCATTTTTTAGTTTTACTTGTAGTATAGTTAGATCACAAAAGACAAACATTGAGTCGAGGGACAGTGGATGGTAATGACTTTTTAGTATATCTTTTGAGTCTCAACAAAAATAGGTATTGTCTATCACTGTTAAATCCATGTTATTTTGTTTGGTAGATGGTGACAAATAGAATTAAAAAAAAAAAAAAAAATTAAAGATTTATGAGGTTGAAGCGAACATGGATTGGAAAATTCCACATTTCTAGAGAATGACCCACATGTATATAGGGTGAATTTTAAACTCTTAGGCAAGTTATTAAAAGGTGTTATAGGGGAGGATAAGAAGCAAGAATCATAATGAAAGTATGATCACAAATACAATGCTGATGTGCTACATGCATGCAAAGCCAGAAAATGATGGATGCAAAAGAGGTCTCAAATTTATTATACAATAACAATTTTACACAACATTTGAGGTCTTAAGATAGTTCAAAAGTGATTGATGAAATTCACGGCATGCAGCTCGATTACATGTATCGCAATCACAAAGCACTCTCTGTTGCAAAAACGAGACACTTTGAAAGACTTTCATCAGTTGCTGCGCCTTTGTTGTGATGCATGTATTAGAGCTGCTACAGGCCGTAACTTTTAACAACTGCTAAAATATTTCTTAAAAACTCAAATGTTGGGTAAAATCATCTTTGTGTAAAAAATTTGTGACCTGTTTTGTATCTATTAGTTTTTGGCTTTGTGTGCATGTAGTACGTCAGCGACCATAAGTTCCTTAGGATTCTTTACTTCTTATCCTCCCCTCTCACACCCCCTTAGATTTTTGCGCAAGAGCTTGAATTCACTTTGTAAGCATACATGCATATTAGCGTATATACTCGTGTATACATATATGTACTGGTGTACACTAGGGTGGATCGAAAAAAATGAAATTTCGAATCTTAATTTGGAATACCCACCAAAAGCTGTGCATGTGTAAGAACATTACACATGTAAAATATTATCAAATTTGAACAACACCTTGAGGGTTCTACCAAGGCTTGAATTTCTCCAAAAATAGGAAAAAAGGTCAATTTTCCAAAATTTTAATGAAAATAATAAGGTTCAAAATTTTTGTTCTAATACCATTAAAATGTTTCCTTTTAACACGCTTTTCATGTATCTTCAAAATTATTTACATTCTTTGCAGTATTAGGTTCGCACACAAGTTCGTAAAATTTCATGAAATTTCCAAAAACTTACTTTTTTCAAGCCTTTTAGCACATTGCAATATTTTTTCTTTTAAAGCCCATTTTTTTTTTTTTTTTTGCAATGACTGTGCAGAATGCAGTTTTAAATGAAAATGAAATTATACTTTATTATATTAACAGCCCAGCACCTACGACAAGGAGCGTAATTGCTTCAAACTGGACCAGTGGTAAATTGTCGCACCTGTCTTGCAATTTACCTATTGGTCCTGCGAAAATTCACATGGACCAGCAGCTTCACCATCAAGTAATGTCAACAGGTGACGCAAAGGCTGCTCGTACGCATTTTGCAGATTAACCATGGGATAATTTTAGTCCAATTAGACCTAAGGTCCAATTTTATTCTCTATGGCTGCACTTGCACCGTTCTTTTTTCTGGTATTCGTGGCCACGCCATCACAGCCAAAAGCTAAAAGATATTTACGGCTTAAACAAATTTTAGTACAAAAATCACATTCTATGGTATCTTATCTCCAACCTTTTATTTTTGTCATAGTTTTATCTTTTCGGCAATCGAAAAATGTACTTTTCAAACCCTTTCACTTCTAGTTTGCAGATTTTGAAGAGAAGCACGTACTTTGTCTGTGACACCTGTGACACCTCTGTTGCTGTCTTCGAATTTTATTCCTATCAGCGACTTTAGAGCGATAATTATTTGACACAGTACCAAAATCCTGTAATGTTTCTGAAGCAATTGCTGCAACACATCGCACATCTGTCAGAAATGCCGTACTGTTAGCACACTCTTGATAACGTTGGCAGAGAAAGCCTCATTTGTTCCACTTTTGAAGTGACATCAACACCAAAAAATGTTGATGGCTCTGTTGGCGGGAGTATAGCTGTTGCAAATTTTTCTCCTTCTGGAATTGAAACAAAACTTTGTTGTTCCTCATCAGTGTTATTACGGCATCTCGTTATGCAAGTGAAAATCTGAAAAAATTATTGATCCTGTCATTCAACGAAATGCCTATTTTTGCCACCCGGTAAATATTCTATTAACAGTGATCATTGTTGAACGAAGTACATTAGAGAACTGGCTTTGCGAAAATTTTAAAGGCCAGGCAAGTGGCTTTTGTTCATGAAGAAATGAGAGAATTCTATAATTTAAGGATTAACTTTAATGCATCAGACTACTCTGATGTTATCAACTGGCAAGAATGTGAAATAACTGCCACCTTTCTCCTATTTTAGTTGGCATATCTAATGAAAGTCTTCAACAATAGATTGAAAACACCAACGCCAGTTTTGCGTTCGTTTAGTTCTCCTGTCACACTCAGGTGGTGGAATGCTGTGCTAATATGGTGACAGAAGCTTCTTTGTGATTAGTCAATCGGCAAGAGATGGCTTCATAAGAGCAAAAATCAAATCTCAAAGTATCATGTCATCGTTTGAATCAAATGATTTCAAAGAGGTTTCATGAATGGATGTGACGAACTGATTATTTTCTGTGACTTTAACTAACTGATACTTTTCAAGTCCCTCATTTTGTGAAACATTGATGCTTATATGTCAGAGCGACTGTGTGTGAGTAAATATACATTCTTTGTAATCAATGCACTTCTATGTTTTTTTAGTTAATACAACTAAATCATTTTGATAGTTTACTTCTAATGTAAAATGAGCGAAAATTTTATACTTAATACATGTGGCTCGGCAGATGGAAAAGGTAGAATGGAACTCGAAATGCAGTCACCTGTTTTTAGTGGATGCTGGGCTGTTAATGTAATAAAGTTTAACTTCACTTCTGTTTAAAACTGCATTCTGTACAGGCGTTGCAAAAAAGAAAACTGGACTTTAAAAGAAAAAATATTGCAATGTGAAAAAAAGCTTTATAAAGTCAGTTTTTGGTTAATTTCGCAAAACTTAACGGCTTATGTACGAACTAAATGGTGCAAAGACTGTAAATAATTGAGAAGATGCATGAAAAGAGTGTTCAAAGGAAACATTTTAACCGTATCATAACAAAAATTTTAAACACTAGTATTTTCATAAAAATTTTGGAAAATTGACCTTTTTTTTTCTATTTTCGGAGGAATTCAAGCCTTGGTAGGACCCTCAAAGTTAATAATATTTTACATGTGTCTTGTACTTACACATGCACAGCTTTTAGCAGGTATTCCAAATTAAAATTCAAAATATCGTTTTTTTGGATCCACCCTAGTATACACACTTAAATGTACGCATATACATCTATACAGGTATATGCTCGTGTTTACACGTAAACGTACGTATAATACTCGTATTACGTATGAGTAGACACATACAAAAAGACACTGGATGTATCCACGAATTAACTCGTGTATACCTGTATATGTATGTAGGGGAAAGTGGGGTAAAACCGGCAGGAGCAAACCGGGTACCCCCTTCTAGCCCTTGTAAGCGCTGCGATCATGTGAACAAGAGAGGATTTACCTTCCACCTTAATGAAAAAGCAGTGGTCATTAAATTAGAATGCACAAGACTCGCTTCTTTAGTTCCTGTAAAAAAAATTCTGTTTGAGTGGTTTTTGCTTAAAATTTTTGAACAAAACTCGACCGATTATACTACAATCCTGTTTCTGCAACAGTAAAGGCATATAGCTCTCTTTGTACAACATTTAATTACATTCATTATCATTCTAAGTAATTGTTTGTAGCATTCTGTATAGTCATATGACGGCATTTTTAATGAAAGCTGTATGTGCTGGGCAAAATCGTGTACTAATCCCATACAGTGAGAGCAAGATGCAGCCGAAAGAGGACAAGAGAAAAGGAAAAACTCATTTTGACTGGCTCCCCATACAAGCTTCATCTTCAGGCAACATTAGAAGAAAAGAAAAAGAAAAATGATGGAAAGATGACCAAAGATGGACGGAAGAAAAAACCCGAAAGAAAGATAAACAAACCAAAGAAAAGGCAACATTATTAAGATGCCAAAAAGGAACAGACAGAAAATAAGTGTCTAAGAAAAAAACCCAGAGTAGCAAATGAGGGTTGAGTCCAGTGAAGAGAAGGATAATTCTGCATGCGTTTACTGCAATGAGCTTTATTGCAACTCCAAGGGATGGATCCAATGCATCCAATGTCGTCATGGGCTTCATGAAAGCTGCTCTGGGGTCGAAGAGAAGAGAACTATTTTACTTGCGACTGGTGTCAATAGGCCTTATATTGCAGCAAAACATTAAAAGTAAAGACATTTAAATTTACTGTCAACTCATCAATATGATTCTTTTATACTTATTCTAGTATGTTACGACAATAGTTAACATATGTCACTAAATAAAACTAGAATTTTGCGAAAACATTTAAAAAAGTTTATTTTCCTATAGCAATAACATGTCTACTCAGTTTTACCCCACTAGTGGGGCAAAACTGGGTAAAATTACTTTTTTTACAAAAAAATTAATAAAAATTAAAAAAAAAACACTTATGGTTTTGAAACTGTGGTTGCATTAATAGATAAGCAGTGTATACTTTAACAAAATTTTGTTCCTTTATGCTAAAAACTGTGATTTCTGGAAGCCTGCAAACCTTAGGGTCCCGACTTTACCCCACTTTCCCCTATGTATGTCATACATATGTGCGTATATTCATCTACTATACACATATATACTCATGTAACGCACGTATATACTCTAGATACAAGTGCATACACGCATCTGATTTTCGTTTATACGCGTATATACTCGTATATAGACATGACATGTATATACTTGTGTAGACACTCCTGTAGGTAATCACGTGTGCATGCTTATATACTTGTGTATACGCGTATATACCTGAGTAGGCACGTGCATGCATCTGATGTATACATGTATCTACTTATATATGAACGCGTTTACTCATGTTTACATGACACATATATACTCGTGTATACCCACATATACTCATGCATATACTTGTAACTATAAAAATAACAGAAATATATAAATATTAGGGTTATTTGTAACGGTTTTGCATCTATGTTTAACTATGACCACTTTCCCCCACCCCATGGGGTAAAGTGGTTATAAATACATAGGGAAATGAAAGTGTTATAAAACTACGTAAATTCAACCCCCCCCCTAAAATTCAATGTACCGTGCTCTTTAATAATGCAATGTAAAATATCAACAAAAAAGTTAATGTGTTTAAAGAATTTATTGTATTTTTTATCCACCTCTAAGTTGAAAACCTACAATTTTATGACCACTTTACCCCACCAGACCCTAATATCTCCCGACACCCTCTTAAACCAGAAAAACAAGTCCTCTCTCTACATTTAAGATGCATTTAAAAAACTTCAGATGTTACCAATTTCATACATCCAATTATTTTAAGTTATTTTTCATATTTTCATACATTCACTATGGCCGTGCTACCTCTTCCATTGGTTTATAGTGGTACCCCCATTACTGAAGCTCTGCCCACTCGCCTGACCAGAATAGTACGGTGCAAATAGACCAAAAAAAGGGCTAACCTCAACATCCAAAGTAAAAGTTTCCCTCCATCTCCAAATTGTTCTATACAGTTCACATATTGTTTGGTAAAAAGTTATACTGTTTTCAGCGTCGGGTTTCGGGGGGGGGGGAGAAGAAGTTGGTAAATTAGTAGTTTTTATCAGTTTTTTCGAAATATTTAGAAAACTATGGTGTTTAGCATGAAAAGTGCAATATACAAAATAATCTACACTAAATTTCAAACAAAATGATCCTAAACATTTTTTTGTTAAGTGAACGGTTGCAGAGTTATGGCAGGTGAAAAATAGAAATTTTTCGTATTTTTTTTTTAGATTTTTCGGAAAAAATATTCATTATCACTCGGGAAACTAATTTTTTGTATGAGGAGTGTTTTGTAAAAGCAAATTGCGATCTATAGGGCCGGTGGTATGTTTGTGATAAGCCCTTGAAGGAACGACAACCTAACCACCTACTCAAGGGGCTCTACTTTAAACGGAAATAAGCATTCATGTACCGTGGCTATATAAATGTGCGTGGCATTGTCTAGAAACAAACTTTCTCTAGACAATGCCACGATAAAAATGAATATACTTTAAACATAGATGATTTTTTAAATTATAAAAATTCATAACAATTATGATTTATAGTTATATTATTTTTAATGATAACATTTTTATAAGTGCAGCTTTTGAAGTTTTTTCTTTAGAAAATGGCATTTTTGCCTGTATATTGCAACCACATTTTATTGTTGTATATTTTTGACGTTCGTAAACTGAGTTCAGTACTAATATTTAAAAAAAATTTAGAACGTCGAATGCGACATATTGTGATGTAAATTATTCACCAGTATTCAGTCCTCTTCAAGCATACAACTCCCTTTTCTAGATCTTCGTCTATAATATTAGTGACCCTGTTATTACTTCCTAGACCTGAGCAATTACTGAACATGTTTGAGCAGTTTAGACCACTACTTCTGCACTCCCAGTTACAGAAGCATTCGGCTTTGTAAACACGCACTATGAGGGAAAGTAATTCCCAGGGAGCTGGAGAACGCATTGTTATTATTGGTCTCAGGTATTCACCAATCTTCTTCCACCCCCACTGGAGGTAAATTCTTTTTCTCTTGTGCTTCTTCTAACGTTGTTTTGTCTTACTTTAATGAATGTATGGGTTGCTTTGCAATAGCCTGCAAGTAACACTGGTAGCAGAAGTTATCTAGATCTTCAGTATTATTTGCTCCAAACATCGCAAGAAAGAAATACTTTCCTGCGTCAGCCACTGCACTGGGGTCAGCTTTGGGATCGTTAAAGACTTAGATGCTTCGTACGAAGAGCGTTGTTGGCTTACACTTTCCTATACGGAGAAATGTTTCCCTTCTTGTAGAAAGATGGTACATTGACACATCCTGTGAAGGCGTATATTGCAAAGAGTACACCCTTCATATCTCCAATGCTTCGCCGAATGTCCGAAACAGTGCATACCTTCTCCTGCTGATTGCCTTTCTTTGGTACCACCATTTTCAATTTGTTTTCTGATGCTGTGTGAACATTCAACAAGAATATTAAGTCCATGTCATCATCGATCACACAAGCTTCAACTCCATCCTTAGCTTTATCAATCGCTGTTAAAACTATTAATAAGTCAGCATCACCTGATGCTTGATGAACATTGCAACCGTCTCTTTGCAAGTACATTGTCAGGAGAGAAATAAGGCCCATTTTGTTCTTAGTGTTAGCTAGAAATTCACTTTGGTTGACAGTTACATCGATTGAGTCTTCAACTTTGACTTCAATGTTAGTGGTAGAATTGTACATTCATCTTTTGTGGTTCTTTGCTCGTATTCATCAAAAACAAGTTGCTGGCCTATAATGAGCAATTACGTAAGTTATGTATTGATTGCAAATCTGTCTGAAGGTAGCTGGGAAACGTCAGAAAACATGATGAAGAAGGTGCTCTTCATCAATGATGTAGGACACTTTTTCTAAATCTGGGGTGACTGATGATTGATTTGAATCTGGAACCAAAACAGACACCACTGAAGATTTGCTCCCCATCCTTATCAAGCCAGATTCGTCGAACAAGGATGGAGGATATGCACATAATTCAAATTAAAATACAGTCGAGCCCGCTTATTAGAATATCCCGTTTAATATAATACATTTTCAATGTACCAAACCAAAGTAATGTGTTATTTTTATCCCGGTTTTTGGAAGATCCCGCTTATTAGAATATTTTTTCGTGGCAAAATGGCTATTTACTTAAGCGGATTCGAAAGTATTTCTTAATGTCTCTTATATTTTCTTACAGTGCACACCATCCGATATGAGAGTATTAGGCATGTGGACTCAAGCAAAATTTTCTGAAGGCAATGTGAAATTTTCTGAAACTATGAGGAAGCTCGACCTTTCCCCCTCCCCAGTAAAAACTCTTCAAATATGCATACAAAAATCATTTAAATCATTGCTAAAAATTATTTTAAAAGTTTTTTTTTAAATAATTTTTCAGTTTTAAAATGTGTTGTCCACCCAAAATTTTCGGAAATTTCTGAAATTTCGGATCAAAAACACCCCTGGTATTACGGTTCACGCATGCAGTGGTGTTGTTAATTGTCATAGACTTGGTAATAGAGGCTAGAGACTGAACAGCTAACTTTCTTTTCAAGTGTATCTCTGAATGTTTTGTTCTCAATCTTTTTTAAAGCTAAGTCTAACTTTTAAAGCTCAAGTCTAACTTCAAGTGCTTTATCACAGTTCACGCAAATTGCAGAAAACCGGTTCCCGTTCTCAGTATTTCTACGTTTCTAACCCCATGTGGTGCCTCTTAGTTTCTTTTAGACTAGAATACAACTATACAATATTACTTTTTAATAAAATTGTTTAATTATTTCTGTTTATGTAGTAGTTAGAATTTCAGTTTCCAAAAAAATCTTAAAAATGTGAAAATTTTCTGCTTTTACATCCGCCGTAACTCTGGAACCGTTCATTAACAAAATAATGCTTAACACCATTTTGTTCGTAATTTAGTGTAGATTATTTTGTATATTGCACTTTTTGCGATAAACGCCATAGTTTTTTAAATATTTCCAAAAAAACTGATAAAAACTACTAATTTACCAACTTCTTCCCCCCCTCCCTCAAAACTCTACCCTGAAAACGGTGTAACTTTTTACCAAACAATATGTAGACAGTATACAACAATTTGGGGTTGACGAAAAACTTTTACTTTGGATGTTGAGGTTTATATCTAATTGCACTGTACTAAGAAGTGAGCTTTAGATGGACATGTCTAATTGTACCTACATTCTTAGAAATGGTTATCTTTTAATAGTATGGACTTTGATTTTTAGTGTGTGGGAAAAGTGGTCAATTACTGGATGACACTGATCATTTACTGAACACATAAGTGGTCAATAACTATTATAGAAAATAATTTGAATTGTGGTAAATAAAAGAGGGAAAGGATTAATTATTGTTAATTCTAATATATTTATTGATACATAAAAAAATTTTCTATATCTTTTCTATGATTTTATCAGGAAAACTAAATAGAACTAGTAGAAACTTCCACTAAATTAGTCAATACTAACACTGGTCAATTACTTCCAGCTCACCCTAATGAAGTTAAAGTTGATACTAAAAATGAAATGCTGAAACTTATTAAAATTTGGATGTTTCAAGTTTGACGTTTGAACTGTTGTAATCGCTGTGCTGGTACTTTAGCATCTGATTCAAAATAACTTCATGTTTATTTTGTTATATTTTACTTAAAGCTTATTGTATAACTGTTTTACTATTACAACTCCAATTTTAATTTTTTCAGGCCTTTATGGTTGATATTCATGATGATGGAGTCTCTGTAGCATTTGAAAATGAGTGAGTTAAGTTTGAACTTCTATTATGCTTCTATTACGAAAATGTTCGCTTGAAAAGGATTAATTTAAGAAATATTTGGGGAAAAAAAATCAAAGCATTTTTAGTTAATTTCCTCTTAGCTTGAATTAATTCTTTTGGAAGAAAAATATATTTCTTAATGTTTCATAATTCCTATACAATTATTAGCAAAGTAGATATGAATTGTAATGTTTCTTCCTTTTAATTGTGTCAAATTTCTTTCCATTGAGTTTTCGGAAAATGTTAAAGCTGGGCTGCATAGTTTTTTCAAAAGGATTGTAGTTTCAACCGGACAACACTCATTTTATCCATGCCACTGGTTTAAGCTAGAGTGCCCTGAAAACAGTGACGACAGCAGCGGTGATTTTCCTCTCCAGGCAAGCGCAGCTTCAACTTTCGTCCAGACGATGGGAGAATAATTTTGACCGTCTGGCTGAACCAAATCCATTTGGTGACAAAGTGTGAATCGTTATCGCGGTTTTGACAAGAAATGCAATTTCCATCTCTGAAGTTACGAAAAATTATTTTGAACAAAAAAGAATTTCTACAAAAACATTTAGCATGGGCTTCTGGGTTTCTCTCTGTTCTTGGTTTTCACTTATCTGCTTTAACATTTTGGCTAAGGAATATATAAATTCAAAAATAACTAACATAAATCATTCTGAGACATGAAAAGGAAGTACAAATATTGTTAAATATTGTTCACCTCTTTTCTACTATGTTCAGAGTTATAGAGACCTCAAAGAAAAAAGGTTATAATTCAGTGAAAAGAACTAAGGTATCATAAATAAATGGTGCTCTCTGAGCTTTAAAGTTTGGACTCTTGTGGTTATGTTTTTTATTGACTCTTTCATTTTAATTGCAAAATTAAAAATTTAATACTGCAATACGAAAGATACCAAGTCCTTTTTTTACATACAGTACAATCTCGAAAATCCGAGTTAATTGGGGCTCATGTCACCTTGGATTACTGAAAACTCGTATTATCTGGAAATTCTTCCAGATTGAAAATTTGACACTATTCGGACAACATAAGAGGGACACGTTTTACTTCCTTGTGCAAAGAAAAAGAAATATTTTCTTCACGGAAATTTTACTCAAATTTCAACATAAACTTACGTTTTAATTGCGTCTAAAGGAATTATGATTTTAGTTTTTCATGATATCAGAGCGTATTTATGTGCGCAATTTTAAGCAACCAAAACATGCATTTTGACTGCACCGATACCATTTCGTCGAGTTTTCTGTATCTATCAGAGTGCGAATGTACGAGATGTATCTTGCATAACACAAAAACGGTTAGTTGTGAAAAATTTCCTTTTTGAAACTCATGTGGCGTCTAGGTGTGTACTTACTTTTTATTGCAATCAGATACTCCAAAAAGGATGTTAACACGTTTTTATCAAAAATCAATGTCAATTTTGCGTATCACGTTATTATCTCCAAGGCATCTTTGAATACATCAATTGTAGTCGTAATACATATCTTTTAATCGAATATTTCGTGTCTCTGAGTTTTTGAAACAAACTTCTCAATGTCTGTTTCTTATTTTCTGTTGAAAGTTAATTAGTTTTAAAGAAGAAAAATTTTCTATTTTCAGATTTTAATGAAAATATTTTTTGAGCGACTAAAAAATTAAATTAAAAATATGAATGAAACACCTTGGATTAAGATAAACCTCGAACTTTCGAGACTCGGATTTCTGAGACTCGACTGTAATTGAAATTTCACTATCCTTTTACGCAGCCTTTTATACTCTATTCGGTATAAAGCATTAAGATTTCAATGAACAAATTTTCCTTTTATAAGCTCATAAATAACAATCAAATCCAGAAATAAAAATCATCAGAAAAGAAGAATTTCAATTTATTTCTGCTATGTACAACTTTTACGAAAATAAGAGTTGAAAAATGCCAAAACGAACAGTTAACAATAAATAATTGAATTTTACTGTGCTAATAGGCTTGAAGTGAGTATTCTTGCTAAAATAATTCATTTATAGTTTTTCATTGCACAAATACAGACAATTTCTTAAAAAAATAAACAATTCACTTCCAATAATTATCACGTGTACTTAAAAGAAATTTTTTTTTGAAGAAATAAGGAAAAAATAAAAATTATATTGTCACACACACACACACACACAGCTGAATGTTACCACTGGGTAACTGCAAATTTGCATAAAATTGAATGTTTCAATTTTGTCAACTTTTTGAGTTCGAAAGACGACATTGTATTTCTAATTAAATAAAATTTAGAAATGGTGGTTTAATAACATTTAAATCAACTTTTCATATTCTACAAAACTCGTGAAAAGATACTAATTTCTTGAGTTTTCCTAGAAACAGTATGAAAAACACTCAGTTGATGTTATTTACTTATACCACACACTACAATATGAATAATTTGAATTAATTTTAAGTATTAGCATTGAGCAATATTTATTGTCTTTGAGTTTCACATTTTTTCTGCTTTTTTTTATGATTTCTGTGTATGAACAATAAAAATATGCTACAGTTTCAATTTTCTCTGTTAGGAACCATAAATAGTAAGCAACTTCAGAAAAGAAACTTAAAATAATTTCCATAACAACTCATTTTATTTTTTTTTACAAACAAGACATTTTATTCTCAGATAAATATTTCATTTGGTAAAAATATTACGGGAGGAAACCCATTTACAAGGCAAAACTAACTTCTAAATGTCTGAAAACCAAACGTTCCTGGAGCAAAACATGGTTGTCGCAAAGGTTAGGGAAGCCAAAAAGTCCACCAACACTATCCAAATCCTATATCCTAAGATTAGTGCCAGTTAAATCATTCAAGGTGATTCGAGTAATCATTCAAGGCACACTAGTTTAAACTGGCCAAAACTATATTTAACTATCAAAGAACTGGCTGAAACTAAATTATATGAAAATACACTTCTAATTTGTATCTACAGTGAAATCCCGTTACAATGAACTTCAAGGGACCGGAATTTTTTTTCGTTGTAACGGAATATTCGTTGCTATGGAATTGTCTTAAAACTTTCTTTATTTTTGTAAACTTTTTGTAATTTTGCAAATATGAACTCTAATATAATTAAATGTGCAACATTGACCGTTACTAACGATCTAAAATATAAATAAACACATATATGTTCTGAAAAAAAGAGAAAAATATTGCACACTGAACTTGTATTCATTGAGGGATTTTGCCCCCTCCCTATTGCTTATAGATTGAAGGCTAAGTGGGGTACTAGAGAAGAGCTGTAAACATCTTCATTTCTACATACAAAGCGATTTTTCGATATCATTCCCACCCTAAAACTGGAGACAGGGAAGGGGCAGAAAGGGGAACAGTAAAAGGTCGAAATGTCACCCACCTGCTTTTAGATGCATCAATAGAGGCAGGGTTGCAAACTGCTCCGCATCTTGCGAAGTTGCTCTGCAAAAATAGAGAAACTCCGCAGCTCAGCAAAAAAGTTATATTGCTCCACATTTCTTGACTTGGCGTTTTTAAGCATGACATAGTGCTTAAAGCTGTTTATGATTTTTATGCTCATGCCTAAAATGATTATCAAAGCTCAAAAACAATTTTAGAAAAGTAGTTTTAGTTTTTTTATTGAATTTTATGCAAAATTTCAAAATGCTCCTCAAAATCCCCTCAGATGCTCCTCAACTTGTTTCTCCAAGGTTGACAACCTTGTAGTGGCTGTTTTCAATTCTGAGGCTTTCACTAATCATATAATATAACTTATGCAGCAGCGTAAATTGCCCAGTTTTGTATTGCGGATTACGCCAATGTTTCGGATTGGGAACAACAAAGTTTGTTTGCTTATGGAATCTACATTTTTGTTGGAAATTATTATCGGTCATGTTTTGTCATCAAAAGGATCTTTATTTATTGTTACTCTAGAATATCAAAACAGTTAAAGCATTTTTTAAAAAATTTATAAATCTTTCAATCTGTATGCGTGAAAATCGGTAAAAAAGCACATTTTTGTAAATTTTTGTAGAAAACAGTAATTGCAAATTAGAAGTAGTTTCTCTTTCAATACTTCAGGTTTATTTTTTTCCAATAAATATAAAAAAAAGTTAAGTCCTCACAAGCAAAACTTTATTTTTTACGATTTTTTTAAATTGATATTCTCAATTAGGAATTTTGGCGCTTAAAAGTTAATGGAAAATTCCTCACCTCAGTGACAGACCTTATCAGTGTTATTATTTCTGAGCTGAAAATAAATGATGGATGGGAAATACATCAATATTAGGCATTTTACCAAAATTATAAAGTACCAGTATAGTCTCAAATTTACTAAATACTACTTTTTAATACACATTTGAACTAAAAGGATGACTAAAAATTAAACCGTACTTTAACTAAGAGAGCTTAATATTAGATTCCCACTAACCATTAAAATAGCTCATTATTTGCACAATCAACAAAATAGCTAACTTTGATATTAAATTGGCCCCAATTTTTAAACATTTAAAGTTTTTTTAATTTTTTTTTTTTTTTAAATTCTGTGAACAAAGCATTTTTATTATATTTTTTATTTATGAGTAATATAATTGGAACTTAGCTGAACCATTGTTTATGGTTACTTCTAGTAGGTAACACTTTCATGTAAGAATGAAAAAAAAGAAAGCAAAAGGTTTTGAAATTGAAAAATATTTGTCTTTAAAAGTTACATTTTCTGGAGAATGACCCTTATGTGTTTAAATTTTTAGCTGGCAGCCACAAACAAAGTTTCCCTTTCGACGAGTTAGATTACCTCCAGCATTAAAAGAAGAAGATAAAAAAGATTATGCTGAAAATCAAGAAGTGGAGGTAAACTCTTTGTTTTTCAAAATCTTACTTTTAAAACAAATAAATGATATTTTGGTACTTTTCATGTCTTATATAAATAGTAAATTTTAGTCTCATAATTAATTGGCCAGTTTTGAATGAAGTATCTAATTAGACACTGAGTATTGTGCTTGAGCCCTGTTATAGAACCAATTCCATCTTATCCTGCAAAATCTTACTTTAAATGACTAACACATTTTGCAGTACAACTTTCAGATGATAGTTGAATTGTTAAAACATGTTAAATATTTTTTGGAATCACAAAACTTACTTGTGTTTTCATTTTGCCACTCAGGGTTGACCTTGATGTTTGCCGGGGGAAGTGCTTGGAAATGGAGCTTCTATACACAGGATTACTAAGTGTGTGATGTAAAACTGTTTTGTTGAGTAGCATTTTGTCTGAAGCACCCTAGAAAATAATTTAAAATAATGCTAAGTTCGTTTGTTTCAGTGTTGAGACCTCTTAACTCTATAAAGGGGGATTGTGTAACATTATTACGTTGTGTGTCTGTAACAGCATAAATATAAAAATTACCAATCAACCTGAGTGGCAGTTCCGATCTGGAGTTAATCTTGATTTGTTTTGCTTTTAGAGAGCCTGACTCGTGTTACTTACTCTGCAGTGAGTTTTGTTTTGAAACATGGATTTGCTTCTCATTTGTTTTTATAGTAGTGGCTTGTTAAAATCATGGGATGTCCTTTTGTGCTAGAGTTACATTGCTTTTAGCGAGATAACAGGAACTCGTTTTGTGAACTGTACTGCCGTGAGCAGGTTAACTGCTATATCTGCATAAATCAGTTTTCGAGATATTTGAAGAAAAAAAAATGTGTTTTGGTTTCAATGTTAACAATAGGAAAATGTTGGAATTATACTTCATTTGTGCTTTTTTTTCCAGCAGAAACAAGCTTGTACAGTAAAACTAATGCAGAATAGTTGACAAAAAGGAAAAAAAAAATGAAAACTGAAAAATTTGGTTATTGCCCTTTACTTGACAAAACATGACTTATCAGGATTAATTTATTGGTTATCTTTTCACTATAAGCTCATTTATTTTGCATCGAAAAAGGGTTCCTTGGAACTCCTAATTACATATTTTTTCAGTAATCTGCAATTTTGTGCAGTTATACCCTGTTGTTTCTTATTTTAATTTGTTACTAGATTTAGCGTATTTCGTTTTATTGATCAAAAGCTTTAAATCTAGCTATCAGATAAATTTTAAGACTTTATTTCAGCATCCATGATTGATATTTTGATAGTGTGTTTGCTATCAAGATGGTCTTTATATTATTTAAACAAATATGTTTGGAATGGGAAGCCACATTGGTGTATAAAGAAAACAACATACCTATTTCTCCAGAAAACATTTTATCCTAAGTCACAATTCAATTTAACATAATGCTGGTTCCCTTCTTTTTGTTCAGATTTTTAATTTGAACATCAGTTAACTAAAAGCTTTTTATCCATTTAAAGCACTACAGTCTGACTGTTTTTTAACAAGATAACATTTTTAATTTCATGCCATTCATGCTGGCTCTAAAGAAAAAATAGTTAAATGTCTTTGGAAAATTTCTCACAATAGCAGCTTTTTGTCCATTAACAGAAAGTTTTATCCTGCAGAGCCCTATAAAGCAGGTTCGGCTTCATCAACTTTATAATTGTAGCATAAACATTCTAATTTTTAATAACTTTATTGTTCTGTTTTTTTTTTTTTTTAATTCCTAAAGCTATTTGTCCACAAAAAAGGATATATTAATTTAAATGACTCCCAAATTGGTGTCCGTGACCGAATCTTACTGTTACGGAATTAAAAATTGTCCGCTTAAGAGTGTCCATATTTGAAAGGATGGCCATTAAAAAAAGTTTTACTGTAAATACTCTTTTCAAATTGAAGAATTTAGTAAAAAAAAACAATATTCAACGCTGGAGGATGCGACATATTTGCAAGACAAAACTTCCATTATTTTTTGCCAAACTACTCAATAATTGGTACATTTTCCTGATTGCACTTAAATTCTTTTTACTCAACACTGAAAAAAAAAAAAAAACTAGCATACTCTAGCATATTGTCATGCATTGTCAGACCCTTGATCAAAAATAATTTAATTTCAGTACAATCCAGACTGTGAAGATGTGAAGAGAATCAAAAGATTAAAATACGGCATGTGCCTTCATCACCATTAACTGTGTCTTCCAATTCCATATTTGAGCCATCAAACTCACCATTGATTGAATTGCCATTATTCTGTCATCAACTTAATTCATTGCAACTTCATTTGTGATAAAGTTTTGGCTCTTTAAAAAAAAAAAAAGATTTGCAATGGTTTTTTCCAGAGTGTCCTATCAAAAATAATAACACTGATGCCATATAACAGCGGTCGGCAACTCGCTGATCTCAACTCCATTTTCAAGTCGATTGCAGCGAAGCGACGTTTTGGGTTCAAACGTTACTTTTGAAGAAAAAAAATGTGTTAACTTTTAAGTCAAAATTTACATTGAAGAACTTTCAAAACTTTTTATAATCTCTACAAGTATCAAAATTTTTAATATGAAACAAAAATTCTGTTTTTTATTCTTGAAATAAAGAAACAACTCAAAATTCGCTATGGATTTTCTAATATACCTTGCTACAAACGCCTAAAAAATATTCAAGTCAGAACACATTGTTTTGAAGAGGATTTTACACATTTTATTTAAAAAATCGTAAAACGCACACATAAAGATCATTCTCTCAAGTCAGCTGTCTCATTATGTTCTCGGTGTGAGCTTAAAGTACATATTGACATTGCAAATTAGTTTCAGTCTTTTGAAAAGCAATTGTAACTTACCTCAGGATTGTTGGCATTCTTCCTTGTATGAGCCTACTTCAAGATAGTTTGGAAACAAAAGCAAAGGTTACTATAACCAAATGTTGCCAAAACATGTTTTTTTCATAAAGCATCCTTGTTTGTTAACAATGAGCAATTTTTAACTGTAAACTCCTCGGCACATTGTGGAAGTGTGGTTTACTGCCCTCCCCTTTTCCAGCAAATTTATTTTTCACTCACCCACTGAGAGCCAAAATGCCGAGGTGAACTATAAAAGCATTTTATCAATTATAAAACAAACAACATAGTCATGTCCGAAATTATTTTGATGCAAGTTAAGTTTTCACAATACATCATTTTTGCAATTGAAAGTATTTAAGCAGCATCTGAGTCAGTTTTAATAAGGGTTATCCTTTCATTTGAAGTTATGCCCAGTCTGAACTCAACCATGTATGCGAGACAACGGTACAAATTTACAGTGTATGTGTCATTCCCCCCTCCCCCTCATGAAATCCATCCTGCTGTTTGCTGGTTTTGTAAAGTACATCGTCAACTCACTTAGGTTGCCAACCGCTGCTGTATAACATGATTGTCTAGGACTGACCAGAGGCCATGTCAACCTACTCGGAAACTAGGGGCCCAGTTCTTGTGGGAGCTCTTCTCAGAATTGGAATATTATACATTTTATAATTTTTCTGGTGGGCGGGAGGCCATGTGACAAAACTGACAAATGACGCACCTTGACTCTGGATGCCCTGTCTTTGTGTGAACAAGTTTCAAAGTATTTTACATTTGCGGTGTTTTATGTGTCAATTATTTTTAAAAAATTTAAATTACGATGATTTAATATTTTTTAGCGTGTATTCCTAAAGTATTTATTGTACTTAAATAATTTAATGGAGTGTTTAGATTAATATTAACTAATTTCACTTGATTTTCAATGTTTTTCCAATATTTAAAAATGAACATGCTGTAGGTGTTTTCTCGTACAAATGAACAAGAAGCTTGTGGATGGTGGAAAGCGATTGTCAACATGACAAAAGGAGGCTTTCATGTTGTCGAATATGTTGGATGGGAAACAACATGTACAGAAATTGTACCAAGTGATCGACTCAGAACAAAAAATACAAAGTTAGTATCGTGAGAATCTGCTTTGTTGTTTGAATTATGAATAAATATTTTATGTTGGTGTGACTTTTGAAAATTTAATCTTGCTCAGAATACAATCCAAGAAGTATTATGACATTTTCAATGATTTGTACAAACATGATTATAATATTGCCAACAACCTCTTAACCAGAAGGCAGGCATTATTTTCCAGTATGCATTATAATCTTAAATAATCTATCAGAGATTTAAATCAGATGTTTTTTTTTTTATTATTATTAAATCATTGATTTAAGTCATTTGTTAGCCTAAACCTTAAAACTGCTCTTTGCAAGGCTCGTACGCTCTTGAAAAACCTTAAAAAGTGCTTAAAGAAAAGTTCATTTTCAAGTTCTTGAAAACTTATCTTAGTGCTTGAATTCTTTAGAAACTCATTGGGTTGTGCTTAAATATTTTTCAAGAATATGTCCTCAGTGCAATTTTCTAAACATGTGTTCATTGTTCAATATGCAATATCGCAAAAAAAAAAAAAAAAAAGGGCTTCCTGTTTTTGAGATTTTAATCTTATCGCACTCTGTAAGTGTTTTGATATTTTTGTCTGTCAGAAGTTATTTTGACATATCTACCTTAAATTAGCTTATTTAATGTTTAATTTCAATGCATAATAAACTAATTTATTTTGGGACTATGGCAACATTGTACTTACTCGAACTTTGTGGAAATTGCTTATCATGTTTGAGATTTTAATCTTTTTGCATCTTATAAATATTTTAACATTTCAGGCAATCAGATGTTATTTTCACATGTGCTACCTTAGATTAGCACATTTTATGCTTAATTTTAGTAAATAATAAATTTATTTTTGGAAAACTTGCCAAGTACATTCTTTGCAAAAATTCGGTTCTGGTGTTTGATATTTCAATCCTTTTGCATCTTGTAAATATTTTAATATCTTTGGAAATTCAAAGCTATTTTGACATGTTCTAGCCCAGATTAGATTATTTTATTTTTAATAATTAAAAAATTAATTGCTTTTTGTTTTTGTTTGGTACTTGTTTATTTTTTCAAGCTTGATTTTAATGATTATTAGCTTATTACCCTGCACAAAAAAAAAAACCCTTCAAAATGCCTTTGACACCACTCTTGCTGATTCTTATGAAAAATGACCCCCTGAATCCAAATATAACCACTGTTCCCCCCCCCCTCCCATCACGTCCTACTTTTTGGCAATACACATGTGAACCTGTTAATACAATTCTTAAATTATTTTGTGGGCCGTTTTTTTTCCTTCTTTTGAAAAATGAGATCCTTTTGAGAATCATATGTTTCTCATTTTTAAAAATTTGAAAAAAGTTCTAAATTTAAATTCTAACACAAATATTTGAAATATGCATTTGTTTCCGAAATATATGTATACATTTTGGATTCTTAGGAGTATTTTCTATTTGAAAATATGGTTCTATGAATCTGAACTTGCACATTTATTCACTACATTTAACTACTCCGTAAAAGCAGGCTGAACTTTACATTCAGTGTATTTATCACTTAAGCAGCATTTAAGTATTGTTGAGTGTGGCAACTTCCATACAGTAATTTCTTCCTTAGTAACTTTTAAATTTACTTAAGGACAATTACAATACCTTGGTGGTAGAACAACTAATACATACATATGAACAAATGATTTGGATGCTTAGCATACTAATAACTGATTCAACAAACTTTTAATATTTGAACTTGGGCTGTTGTGCAGCTAGAAATTACCTCCTGTGTTTGGTTTTTGGTCATAGCATCTCGTACATGCAAATAAACTACCGCATTAGGATTGGAAATTTATTGGTAAATCCAAGGGCTCTGGGGAGGGGGAGACCCCAAAACCTTCCTCTTGGCTTCGCCACTGAACTTTGTATTTTGATTTCCTCCTGTGAAGTACTAAGCCCTCTTAACCTTTCCAAATCATAGTTTTTTTTTAAATTTAAGCTTGTTGATTCTTGAAATGATTACTTTAAATGGAAAAAACAGACCCATGTGATCTGCTTCTTCCTATGACCAAGCTTTTGTTACTTTTTAAGAGAAACTGCAATGCAGTAGGTATTTTATCGAAGATTCTCTTGTAAAAAATGCAATTTTTTTTCCCTATACTTTATATTACTTCTTGTTATTCAAAAGTTTGGATTAAATGAAATCTACTTACAATATTTATAGTGTGAAGTTATGGTATTACCTAGTTTGACTGCTCAATGAACCTTCATTTATGAATCTGTTTTCTTCTTTTCCCCCTTATCTGGTATAAGTACTATGGCTTTTTCTTAGTTGTTATGGGAAGTAGTATTCTTTTGGACTAGATTAGCACCTGCTGGTCAGGTTTAATTCTTTGATCTGTTAGGAAAATGTGAAACACATACTGGTCACATGATTTCAT
This sequence comes from Uloborus diversus, assembly GCF_026930045.1. NCBI lineage: Eukaryota > Metazoa > Arthropoda > Arachnida > Araneae > Uloboridae > Uloborus > Uloborus diversus. The sequence continues at coordinate 168,862,141 of NC_072733.1, forward strand.
TTTTCTGCTAACTGCACAGGGGGAAATGTTGACAAAGAAATTTAAAAAGTGAGGGGCTGAGACACGTAAAATAATTTTGAGTCTGAAAAGAAGTAGATAAAAACATTTGGATTCCAAAAAAATTATGCTGGAATTCTTTTTGGCACCAAAACAGTTGCACATGCTTGAAGCATTGACGTTTATTTCCTTCGATGATATTAAAGTGATTAGTCACATATTTCTCTTTGGGAATCAGGATGTTGCGAAGAATCATTGGTAAGCAAAACTTATTAGAACAACTTTTAGCAATAGCACTTGAACATAGCATTCATTGACAAGCTTATCAGTACAAGAATTCCTGAAACTGTTGCAGATTTATCTAAAACATATTCTGGTTTGGATGAACAGTCTGACTTATATGAATAGGAATATATTCCTAGCGATGAAAATAACATGATTTATTCAGATTGTTGCAAACATTTTTTGGAACCTAAATTTGCATAAAAAGACTGCTCTTCAGAATCAGAAGAAACCTTGCTAATAAAAACTGATGCGCAAGATAAAGAAAACAGTAAAACAGGGTGGCGACATCAGGGAGATCAGGGAAAAGTCAGGGAACTTTATTAATCAGGGAAAAGTTGGGGAAATATCAGGGAATTTTGAAAAAATAACAAAAAATCGAGGAAAATAGATTTTATGAAGAAAAAAAATTCTTTTTTGCTTTACAAAATTAAGTACTCTAATTCCCCACGCATTTTCCGCCAATTATCTGTTCAAAAAAAAAAAGTAAAATTAATGAGGTGCGATTATACGCTGCCACATATTTGTGCTTTTTTTTTCTTCAACGTCTAAGTATTGAATCTTACTTCTTAACCACAGGATGAACTTCCTAAGATGCTTCTGTATCTGTTAGGTTGTTTATTTTACCTAGCTTGAAATTTCCTTTTACGCTTTCAATGCTACTTAAAATATACAACCGTACAGGCAAAGAGGAAGCCTTCATTAATACCTTAGCTCCTTTGCCTTTATTCCATTGTCTCGAAGTAATTAGCGTACTGTGATCACGATTTTGAGAAGAAATCTTTGGTTTTTGAATTAATACTGTAAAAGCTTAAAAGTTATTACTTCTTCGCGTTTACAATTTAATTGCCAAAATTGAACTTTCAATAAAATAAACTTTGTTTTTTGCCGTTATACTATTTGTTGTCACCGCAGATTATAAAGGTTTTCTTTTCTTCAGACTTAAGTGATTCTTTAATTTTATAACCAACTTGTGTTCTTCTTTTATATATTTTGAAATTAACTAATTGCTTTTTTTCTTTTTTTTCCTTGCATTTCAAAGTTGTTTGTTACAAAGGCAATCTAAGATTTTGTTTCGTTGCATACTGAAATCATTTGAAATAGAGTTCACTTGTGTACTTAAGTAAATATATTTTATTTTAATTGTTAAAATGCTGTATTCATTCATTAAAACCTATGTTCTTGATTAGAGAAAAGCTCCCTATGAATGGATGTCAAATGGTTTAATCTGTTTTGCATAAATCTGTCAATTAGTTACATAAGAATAATTACATTACTTCTATTCTTTCGCTATTACTTGTTATTCTTGCAACAATTGTTATACTGTTTGAAAACTTAGTTCAAAATAATTTCAATTACTTTTTAGATCTATCATAAATACATATATGTTTTTAAGAGTAATTTTAATAGCTTCGTAAAATTCTTATGCTAAGTGGCTTCTGGAAGTAAAGTTTTTTTTTTAATTTTTCTATAATCTTTCCATATAGAAATTTTTAATATACTGTTTTGTAGTTCCCCCCCCCCCCCCCAAAATTGACTTGATACGTTTTTTTTTTCAACCATTTTATTAAAAAAGTAGCATTTTTTAAAAATATATCTTAAGTTCAGCAACTTCACACAACGTAAAACGTTTAAAATACTGCATTTTATACAAACATACAGTGGATTTCAAGTAGAGCAAAGAAAGAAAACCATTATCTTCGGTAACGTAAATCAGGGAAAAGTCAGGGAACTTTTTTTCACAGTTCCTGGCGCCACCCTGTAAAAGAAAAAGGGTCCGAGGCCGTAACTCTTTAGAACTCTCCATTTTCTCCTATTTCTTCAAGTTACCTCCACTGATCAATTTTGCTACATATAATAAAGTCACTACCTCAGAAAAAGTAACACAGTATCAAATGGATTAAAACAGTATCGAATGAAACAATGCAGCAATAAATCTGCGAACATTTGTTCTGGTTGCGAATTAAAAATGTTTATGGCTCATATACAGGCAAAGTGATAACGTTGAGTTTTTCTAAATACTGAAAGAGATAGTAATGTACAAAGTTTAGGTAATTTTGAAAACAATCACATGCATGGTGGAAAATACTTGTAAGTTATTACATGATAAGGAAAGTTCATCTTTTTTGTAGAAATTTACTCTTTCTCAATACCAATTATGTAAAGCAAGTGTATTTCACTTGATCGAACATAAAATTTAAATAAAACTGCCTGAGTCTGATCTGCAGACTATATTATGATTAAAATGTTAAATTACTTTCTGACGTATTGAAACAAATCTTTTCTATAATTAAAAATCCCAAAAAGAAGAAATTTTTAATATTTTAAGTATGGTGGTCAAAATGACTGCTGCTAGTCTTTCTAGGTATACGGGAAACGCTGTCTTTCTAGTGTTAAGGTGTACAATGTGCATAGTTGTACAAAATGGAAAAATAACTCATTAAATTAATATTGCTGCAACTAGAAGTTCACGTAAAGAAACAATTTAAACATGTGCACATAAATTGAGCAAAAGAAACAAAATAAATCTTTAAAAAATATGTCTAATGAAAACTAAGTTTGTAAAAAATGGTTTTACTGTAAAATATTCTCTAGAAAGTTGTTATTTTGCACTCCTAACTTTTCACTAGGGGTGCAGTTTGAAATTTAATAGAAAGAAAAGATAAGTATTTTTGTTTAACTAAAAATTTCTAACATGTCTTCATTTATTTTTGGGAATTTGAATGTTAAATTTGTAAATTTGACAAATTTTATAAATGTAATTTTTTCTTAGTTTTCCTTGATTTTAGTTCATGAATCAATTGATTATTTGTACTTCATTAAAAGCATTATCTAAAATCAAACAAGTATACTAAACTGCAAAAGTATTGAAAATTTTTGAAAAACTCATGGACTAATTTTTCAAATGAGTTTCAATTAACCTGTTCGCAACCAAGGTGGCATGGGTACAACACAACGATTTCTCTTTTATTATTCCAATAATACATTCCTGCAATACACTCTGATTGACCCTTGCATCCCATTGTCAGATATATGCCTTTTTCCTACAAAGCACACGAATGAGCAAAAGCTATGAATATAGAATATCAGCAGAGGTGTATTGGGGCCAGAACAGTAGTAAAACTTTCCAGTACTTTTCTACCAGGTGGAAAACCATTCAGGAATATTAATTCAAGTAAAACTTGTTTTATTTCTTTAAAACAAGTTAAGTACCTTTGTTTACAGTACTTGTTAATATACTTGTTAACTACACATTATACTTGCCCCCAAGTATGTAATTTGTGGTAACGTTTCTTTTTCAATAAATATGCTCTTATTTTAATTATTATTTTTTTAATTATGAAAAAGTCTTCTGCTGGTTTAAATATCCTCCAGTTTAATGCTGTTTAAGGCTTTCACGGCCGGCGTCAATATGAGGAGATAACAATTCTGGGCTTATTGGCCCTGGTCTAATTAAAGTACAAATTCCAGACATTTTGCCTTGCTTTGATGCAGCCATCATCAGAGGTTTGAGTTTTGGTGAGACACCAAACTCAAACTCTTGTCTCACCAAAACTCAAACCACTGATGATGGCTGCAGCAAAGCAAGCCGAAACGTCTGGAATTTCTACTCCAATTAGACCACGGCCAATAAGCCCGGAAATGTTATCTCCTCATATCCTCCAGTTTGTTTAAAAAAACTCAGTCTGTTATGGTTGTGAATAGAAGTTGATCTTTTTTCCCTCCTTGATAAAGCTTGCAGGTATGCAATTAATTTTTAGTGCAGTAAATGTAAATAAAAAATAGTGCCTAACTTATTTTTTTACTTTTTTACAGCCCTCCAATTACTAAAAATACATTTAAAGTTTTTGAGCTTGAAGTACCAGAAGACCTTAGAGAATAGTAAGTATGTGTAGAATGTATTTACAGCTTTATTATTATTTAGCATATTTGTGTCTTTGTAGAATTGTTGATTTTGTTGTGTTTATGTATCATGCACAATGAAATCTCGTATACGATAGAAAGGAGGCTAAAACAAGAATAACATAATCTTGTGTTGCATAAAGCTTGAAACATATGGCAAGACTACTGATACTGGAAATGTACTGGCTTTTTTTTTTGCTAGAAATATATTGAAATTTTTAATGCAGGGTGGCGACAGATCACTGAAATCAGGGAAAAGTCAGGGAACTTTATCAATCAGGGAAAAATCAGGGAAAAATCAGAAAATTTTGAAAAAAATAACAAAAAATCAGGGAAAATTTATTTTCTAAAGAAAAAAAATTTTTTGTTTTTACAAAATTAAGTACTCTAATTTCCTACGCATTTTCCGCCAATTATCTGTTCAAAAAAAAAAAAAAAAAGAGTAAAATTAATGAGGTGCAATTATACACTGCCACATATTTGTGCTTTTTTTTTTCTTCAACGTCTAAGTATTGAATCTTACTTCTTAACCACAGGATGAACTTCCTAAGATGCTTCTGTATCTGTTAGGTTGTTTATTTTACCTAGCTTGAAATTTCCTTTTACGCTTTCAATGCTACTTAAAATATACAACCATACAGGCAAAGAGGAAGCCTTCATTAATGCCTTAGCTCCTTTGCCTTTATTCCATTGTCTCGAAGTAATTAGCGTACTGCAATCATGATTTCTAGAAGAAATCTTTGGTTTTTGAATTAATACTATAAAAGCTTAAAAGTTATTACTTCTTCTCGTTTTTAATTTAATTGCTAAAATTGAACTTTCAATTAAAAAAAAACTTTGTTTTTTGCCGTTATACTATTTGTTGCCATTATAAAGGTTTTTTTTCTTCAGACTTAAGTGATTCTTTAATTTTATAACCAAGTTGTATTCTTCTTTTATATATTTTGAAATTAACTAATTGCTTTTTTTTTTCTTTTTTTTCTTGCATTTCAAAGTTGTTTGTTACAAAAGCAATCTAAGCTTTTTTTTTCGTTATGTACTGAAATCATTTGAAATAGAGTTAACTTGTGCACTTAAGTAAATATCTTTATTTTTTTATTGTTAAAATTCTGTATTCATTCATTAAAACCTATGTTCTTGATTAGAGAAAAGCTCCCTATGAATGGATGTCAAATGGTTTCATCTCTTTTGCATAAATATGTGAATTAGTTATATAAGAATAACTACATTACTTCTCTTCTTTCACTATTACTTGTTATTCTTGCAACAATTATTATACTGTTTGAAAACTTAGTTCAAAATAATTTCAGTTACTTTTTAGTTCTATCATAAATACACATATATTTTTAAGAGTAATTTTAATAGTTTCTTAAAATTCTTAAGCTAAGTGGTTTCTGGAAGTAAAGTATTTTTTTTTTTTTAATTTTCTATAATCTTTCCATTGTAGAAAAATTTAATATACTGTTTTCTAGTTTTTTTCCCCCCAAAAAATTGACTTGATATGTTTTTTTAATCATTTTATTAAAAAAGTAGCATCTTTTTAAAATATATCTTTAGTTCAACAACTTTACACAACTTAAAACGTTTAAAATACTGCATTTTATACAAACATACAATGGATTTCAAGTAGAGTAAAGAAAGAAAACCATTATCATTGGTAACGTAAATCAGGGAAATTTGGTGATCTTAATCAGGGAACTCTTTTTCACAGTTCTTGTCGCCACCGTGTAATGAAAAACCGGAAAAATAAAAAATGTTTGAATGGAAAAGGTACCATTGATTTGAATTGAGGGCATAAATATACTGTACCATGCCTGCAAGCTTTGAGAAAAATACTTGCTGAAAAATATCAACTTTTCAATATGTTATTGCCACAGAATAGTTCCACAGGTATTGGAAAATCGACATAAATATAAGAGCATTTTATTGGAAAGAATATTAGTGAGAACCTTATGTTACAGAGATGTAATTTTGTTATGCTAAACTGAATTTTAAGAAAAAATATGTAAATGAATGTGCAAAACTATACAAAGACACAAGTTGGTACTGATATGATTAAGGTGAAAAAACAACGTAAATAAAGCACAAATATTCGAGAAAATTTTTTCTCGAATATTTGTGCTTTATTTACGTTGTTTTTTCACCTTAATCGTATTGTAGCACAAAGCTTATATGATAATTTTTCATTTGGTACTGATATTTTGGAACAATAAAAGAAACTAAAAGTTTTTTAAATAAGATTATATTTAATAATGTTGTAAGATTTCAGGCTGTTGTGCCGTGGTCTGAGTGTTGTTACCCTAAATGTTTCGACCGCATCTGCGGTTGTCATCTTCAGTGTTAACATGGTCGATGCTTCCAGGGAAGTGACTTCTAAGCATATGATGCAGATATCGAAGTGTTGTTCATATTTATGTGAGAAGAGCTAGTTCTCCCTTCGTTTTGGGCCAGGTTTGAATGTTGAACGTTCATCCTTGTTTCTGGTTGGCTGAAACTAGAGCTCTCTTCATTCTGGTTGGGAATTAGCTGCTGGACGTCCGTCGCTGTTTCTGATTGGCTAAAGGTATCTCAGGATAATCTGTCTAAGATGACTGCTGCTGATGCAGTCGAAACTTTTCGGGTAACAACACTCTGACTAAGGCACAACAGCCCTGAATTTTACAACATAATTGACACCGGCCTTGAAAGCTTTCATTTTTACAAGATTATATTTCTTTTGTAATATCTGTCACTAGGGCTCTTTACACTATCTAGCACCAGGATCTATGGATTGATAAAGGAACCCTGATTTATGTTTTTAACTTTAAGATACAAATATCTAGCATCTCTAAAGAAACAGTTGAGTTAAAACTCAATTTCTATAATTTATAAAAATGAAAAGAAAACCCTTAAAGTTAACTAAAATTATAAATCAGGTTACAAATAATTAAATACTCTGAAAATTTCAGAAATATTTTCTGTTTTGATTTAGTTTTCAATGTAAATTTTAATTATTCAGTTTTTTTTTTTTTTTTTTTTTGCCATGAATTCAGTAACAGAAGTGAAAATTGTGTTTATATTATGTGCTTTCTTTATTTTGTTGGCATTACTATATTGCTTTAGTAATAAAAAAAAGATTATTATTTTATATCTCCAAAATCTGCATAACGTCTGGTGTCGAGCTGTGTGGATTTTTGACTTGCTACTGTATAATAGTGTTGTGAGCTATAGTTGAAATTGGGACAAACCTAACCTTGTAGCCTTGTGAGGAATACTCAAATCTTAATCACAGCATTACAAGTTTTGAGCTAGCCTCGTTCTATAGAGTACTAATAAATCTATTCTTTTATATACTTTTAAACTAACTTCTAAACTTCCAAAGATTCAATTGTATACATCATTTGTGATATCAGTCCTTAAAAATATGTTTAAAAAAGATTTTGCATGCCCAAAGGTATTAACTACTGGAAAGTTCATATGTTAAAAAAAGAAAGAAAAAAAAAGAAGGAAAAGGAATAGTAATAATTTTCTCACTCTTGTTTTTCATTTAGTGCAAAGAATGAATCTGTTCATAAAGAATTTAAGAAGGCGATTGGTGCGGCTCTTTGTCGTTTTGATTCTGAAAAAAATTGCCTAAAAATTACGGTAAGATTTTTCACTTGTCTATTTTTAGAAACTCTGATAAGAGGCAATTTACTACTTGTACAGTAAACTCCCGATTATCCGCGGAATAAGGTGGCACAGTAACGGTGGATAAGTGAAAACAGCAGATAATCCGAAACATAGGTAACTGTAGACAGTAGCTAAAAAATATTAATAACACTCACACATACATTTAAATTATAAATAAAAATGTTGCTACATTGCATTTATGTACTAACATTGAGTATAAAAATGTAAAATCTAAAAGCAAACAAAACACAATCATAAGTTTTTAAAAACATTGTGAAAAGACTCGCGAGTAATCTGACCGCCGATAATTGAGAGTTTACTGTATTTCATAATTACTTTAACAGAATAATTTGATTTTCGAGAAGAAATCATTTCCAGTCATCGAAAACTCATTGAATTTCATTTTTCTCAGCTCAGCGCCCCTATAAATGTCTTTGATTTTTTAGTGGATTCTTGTAAAAAATACACTATGTACACCCTTTATGTTTTGAGAGAGAAATAGCAGACCTGACTGTGACTTGATTTAGCTGTGTGAATTCCACCTTCTGCTATTAGGAAAGGTGAAGAGAAGGTTATGGAAAAAGGGTGTTCTTGTTCCTTATAACATCTGTGGCAGTTGGCATTTGATTGCAAAATTTTTTGAAGACTTTCAATTAGTACTATAAAATCAGCAGAAGGACTAGTTAATCTTCTTTAAGAAGTAACATTTTACTCCAAGCTTAGTTTTCCTTTCATCATTGCTTTGCACTTTGTGCTTCATGTCGCAAAAGCATGAATGAGCTCAGACACAGAAGTCCTCAACGGATTCACAATTTTCTGATTTTTTTGTATTTTTTTCAATATTTTCCCTAATTTTGCTATTTTTCATGTAATTTGCCTTTTCTTTTCTCAGTGTGTATGTAAAATTACTAATACTCTTTTGTAGTCAGGCTGATGTTGAAAGAGGAATTTTTTCAATTAAAAAAACAAAACAAAAAACCTTGAGTAAAAGCATGAAAACTTAAAAGGCAAAAATTTCAAATCCTGTTCAGAGTACAAAAAGATTGCACATTTCTGCGTATAGATGCTGTAAATAAAATAGAGAAGAAGAAAAAAATAATCTAACAATTAAAATTAGCGAGAAAAGACATGAAATTTTATAAAATGAAGATTTAAAAAGACCAAAAAAGGAGTAAACCAGAATCTTGTTCAGCTAACCCCAGTTTCCTTAATTTTTAACAATATCACTTATAAAGTTCACTGGAACTAGTCATGCCTATTGCAGACATGTTATTACTTCTTTTTTTTTCTTCAAACTGATTAATAAACTTTTTGAAATACTTTTTCTTATTTTCAAATGCAATTAAATTCAAAAGCAATTGAATGAAAGTAAAGTCTTGTTTTCTGAGGTTTTAACTACATATGTATACTTAAAGTTAAAAACACAAAAATGAACCTGAAGTTCCTGAAAATTGATATACAGTCGACTCCCGCTACAATGCGATCCGACTTACGCAAAATGGCTATAACGCGATTTTTTCACCAGTAAAGAGTTTTAGGCCTAACGCGAATTCCTCACCCGGAACGATATTTTTCGGTGAGGAATCGTGATGTGTAAGTATTGACTTTGTAATTGGCTACATTTTTTTCCCCATGAATATAGACCTTCATCCCTCTCGCATCACTGAAAGCGGAAGTTCCCGCACCGTACTAGTCTAAACATCGCTTATACAAATAACTACTCCTTATTTTTCATTTTATTTTTTTCATTCTAAATGAGAAAGTTGATGAAATATAAGACAACTAAGAGCGCTGTTTCATATAAAGTTTGAAGATAGAAAGAAAAAAGAAAAGTTTTTGATAATTAAAGGAAAGCTAAATCTTCTAGATGCTAAAACTCGAAAAAAAATGCGTTGAAGGTAGCACGACAATTAGGTATGAATGAATCTTCCATATTCCATACATACAAGTAAAAGTCAAGAAAAGGGAACCCATAAAAGTTTACCGAGTAATATTTTAGTAAAATGCAAAAAATTATGGAAATGGAAGCTGCTCTTGTATTGTAAGTTAAAGAAACGAGGAAGAGGTGTGTTGCCATACGTTATAAAAAATTTAGTGAAGCAACTGTTTAAAAATATATTAGATTAAAGGTTTGATTACGTAGCTTTACATTTTTAAGTTGCAAATATCATTACTGTACAGTACAACAATAGTGCATTAGCTTTTCTTACTGTGTACTGCACGCACCTTATACTGGTTACTTTTATGTCTTTCTTTCCAATTGATCATTGATTTTGTGCATTGTAGCAATATTTAACGTTGAATAAAACTTTTTTTTTTAGTATTAGTAAACATTCAGTTCTTTATGTAAGAAACAGTAATATATAGTTACAAAATAGTTTTTAAACAGTTGAGGGATCGTTTACAAGTGTCTAAAATAATTGGGTACGTTTATAAAAGTTTTTACACATACCCTTTTCCACATTGTGAAATTTCGACTTACGCAAAATGTCTTGGAACGCATCCATCGCGTAAGTTGGGACTTGACTGTATTCAACCCTAGAAGCCAAAGGAATGTCCGCCATTTTTTTAAATGGACATAAAAAAGCAAAACTGAAATTTTAAAACTTATGCCTGAAATTTAAAGATATTGCTTCACTAACATGCCTCAAAAACCTCTTTGTTCAACCTCCCAAGCTGCACTAAAAATAAAGCACGTTGTCGATCGGCACCTAGAGTGTTCCCACCATACCAGGTAGCGCAATGTTCATGCGCCAGTGGCAGCAACAGTGTTAAAAAATATTGAACTTCACTATATTGCGTCTAATTAAATTAACATTGCAATTTTTAAATTGTGTAACATCTTTTGAACAAATTTGTTGCTTTTACTCAGGCCTGTCATTTCAATTTTTTCCTGGGAGGTGCAAAGGGTGTATACTCAATACAAATTTGACCCACTAAGAACACAACACTTATAGGTAAAAACATTAATTGTTAAAAGTTACGGGACAATTGACTTCCCTCAATAAAGGGCATGTTTAAAATTTAAAAACCATTGTGTTTAGTCAATGAAAAATGATCAAGGATACTTCATACTAAAGCATGATTAAAACAAAGAAGTGTGAATAAAGCTCATTTGTATAGATATTTCAATGCTATAATAGAGACTCATTTTCAGTATGCTCAAGACTTTAAAAAAAAGCCAAAAGACAACCCATATGTGTAAGGTCAGTTAGGGTGAAATGGATCCCTTGATGTTGATATGTAACTTATTGTAACTAACGTCGAAACCGACTTTACAACCAATATTTGTTTTATTGTTATTCAACATACTAACAACATTTTTAATTAATTATTTATTTATTTATTTATTTAATGAATTTATGTTCCAAACACATGATTTTCAAACTTCTGAACATCTTGATCTGCATTGAATGAAAGTCTAAAATTTAAGTTTTTTCTAACATTGAAGAATATCTCATGCCAATCAAATAAGAAAAACATTAAATATTTCATTTTCTCATTGTTGTGGGGGGGGGGGGGGTAGAGTAAAATGGGTTATACAGTATTGTGACAATTAACTGGGAAATTTTATTTTTTTCACTTTATCACATGTAAGCGAATGAATAAGCACTCAAATTCAGCTCAAAGTTCAAATGGCACTTATTTTCAAACTTGTGATTGTTTGTACGCATCAGGTAAGTTGCAGAGATATAAATTCTTCCACCAAGTGGCTAGAAGTTGGCAGTGTTAGTTGCTCACTTGCTGTGGGAGGAATTAGAGTCATGGATATCAGCCCTGAAACACGTGCTAAAGTGATTGCACTTAGAGAACACACTTCTAAAACGCTAGAGGAAATAGGCAAAATATGTGGAGTGAGTAAATCAATTGTCGGGAGTATATGGCTGCGGTTTAAGACAACAGGGAAATGTTGGAAACAACAGTATTTTAAAATAAGCAGAAAAAGATCAATTTAGGCTCGTGACGACAAAAATTTACATCAAATGAGTGTTATGAATCCTTGATTAACTAGTTTTGATCTCTCCAAGTCCATGGTGACAGCTGGTGTAGACATTGCACCTTCAACAGTGAGATACAGGGTTTTAGAACGTGAGCAGAGAGCATGTCGACCATACAAGAAGCAGCTTCTCACGCCTCGTATGAAGAAAAAAAAGGTTAGAATGGGCACAGAAATATAAAACATGGACTGAAGAGAACTGGGAAAAGGTTTTATTTTCTGTGGTTCAGGGATTTAGGTTCATGTTCATAAGAAGGATCAGAGGAGAACCTTTTCGTCCGCACCGCATTAATCAGGCACCCAAGTATCCACCCAAAAAGATGTTTTGGGGTTTCTGCGTTTCAGGGACATAATCCCTTGTTCCCATAGAAGGAATGATGAACAGTGCCAGCTAGGAATCGATATGGACCCAAAATGTGCTTCCAACCATGTCTGAACTTTGGCCGAACAGAGATTATGTTTTTCAATAAGACGGCGCGATGTCACACATTGAAGCAAATTTTAAGTTTCTGCTCTAAAAACAAACTTACTGTACTGGGTTAGCCTGGAAACTCCCAGGATTTAAATCCGATTGAAAATTTGTGGACTATCGTTAAGAAACGTCTTCATAAATTTGACAGTACTACGATGGAAAAACTAATTTCGTCTGTTTTTGACATACAGTATAATGACGTTGAAATTAAAACTATATGTGCCACTCTAGTACATTCTATGCCAAAACGTGTCTGTGATGTTCTTAAGTCTCGAGGATGTCATATTGATTATTAGATTCAAATGTATTCATGAAAAACTTGAATAAAACTGATTTTTTTTTTTTGAACAGAATGCATTTCCCAATTAATTGCCACAATACTGCAGTTAAGCTTAGCTGATCCTATTCTTTTCATGTATTTTTTTCTCTATTTAAAAGTTCTACTAAAAGTTTAATTAAATATTTTAAACAGTACGTTAGTAATATTTTTTCTTGAAATTAAATTTTAAATCATTTCATATAAACAATAATAATTTTAAACAATGCTTATTATTATAAACTAGAACAATCGAGTGGGTCAATTTAATTTTCAAATTCTTGTCTTGGCCGATGACCTTGTTGAGACGAGGCCTTCGAGATAGGAAGGCCATCCAACTAGCAAATGACGTCATCGTTTGCCGATCCACAATGATAATTGGAAGTGAGCACTTCGATTAATGTTTTGGTTAAATAAACCTATTTGGTTTATTTATTATTGACTTCTGTTATTTTAGTAGCATTACAAGTTCTACTTTTTCATTTGAAAACATAAAAAGGAACCGATAATCATACATTAAAAAATACACTGAGCTTAATTCATAGTATTTGACATAAAAACATTTATAAGTCTTACAAAGTATTCAAATAACTAAACACGATTTTATTTTACAATCATGTTAAAACAAAGTGATAAACACAGTTTTATTTTTCATTAGAAATCGTTTTTTAACTAATCGCATTTTAACTACTCGTATATTGTATTGAAACATTAAGTCTTAAGAAGTATTCAAATAAATAAATGAACTTTCATTTTACAATTACATCAAAACAAAAATAATATTACTATTGTATTTGAATAAGAATTAAATGAAATTTTAAAAAATAAATAAACATTTTTACTTAAGAAAACGGGAAACATGACTGCAATATGTTTCAAAGACATAACATCAAATTGATGTACATAATACCAGATTATTAATGTTAACTTAACTGAGCAAATTTATGCTTTTAAAAAGACGTGAATGCTTGGTTGCCATCCCCCAAAGTAGACGGTGCCCTACCCCCTTCAGTTATGAAAACTTCAAAAAAAAAAAAAAAAAACCCAAAACATCTCTATCTCCCTTAAAATTTCAATGGCAGTTATTTATAACTATAGCCGTTGAAAAGCTATCATAACTATGAGACTATGATTCCGACCCCCCCCCCCTTCGGTGGGTACTCTCGAAAAATTACACAGGAATTCAACTTAAAAAACGTTAATTAAAGAATGAATAATACAACATCATGAATATTGTATGTTGTACATCAAAAAAAAGTATTCAATATCTAAACAGCCTTTTTTTTTTGGAATTTGGCTACTTTTCCATTTTTAGCTTTTTCTGCTGCTAATGATTCTTGTGTGGGAGGGGGGGCTTTCATAGTTCATCATTTTAGGCTTTTGAAAAATTATTTTAAAAAGCATTAATTGATGACAAAGTAACCTTTTTCAAAAAACTTTTCATAGAATGACCATTTTAGCAACTTTCTTTAATACTTAAAACCTCATATATGTTAAATTTAGATCAACATTTTGCTGAGTTTCTTTTAGGAAATCAATGTAACAGTTTTGTGACAGGGGGAAGGGAGGGGATAACAAAAAGTGTGACATCACGCGTTGTTTATAACAATATGCTCATGTTGAACAGCGTTACATGTAACGAGGAGGGGGGGGGGGATTTGTTCAAAAGTTTGCATAATACTTTATAGACAGCCCCTTAATTCAATTTATGTTACAGTTTCAGAGTTCCTGAAAGCTTATTAACAGAAAACCCAAGGAGTTCAAAAAATATGTAATTCAAAACATTTTGCCCTTTTTAAGCTTAAACAAACAAGCACAGAGCATTTGGCAAAAACACGTTGTGTGTCCACTGCTCAAAATTAATTTTTCGCAAGCCCAGAAATTATGAATACAGTTAACTTAACCACAATGTGTGCATAAATATCATAAAACTTAAAGACAACAGTGAAAAAAAACCATATATATATATTTTTTAATTTACGCACAGAACCAGCTTGTTTGAATAACATTGCAGGGGCGTAGTTGGGGGGGAAATGTTTGAGTATCGAACCCACGACCTCCGGCATTCAAATCTAATCTTCTATCTCAGAACTACGGAAGCCCATCAAGGAATGTTTTTTGATCAAAATAACACATGCTAGTGTATGAAACAATTTAATCGAAACGGAAAATATAAGATTAGTTCAGTTAAAAGCCTGTTTCAATAAACTTGTTTACATATTAACTGAATATCAACACCAAGTTACGTTGCTTCTGATAGCAACAAGTATATTTGCAGAAAATTTTGACATATGTATATTGTCAACTTGGAAAATCCATTTCGAATAAATGCGTGTACAAAGTTGAAAAAATAAAGAAATAAAAAGTTGCAAGTTAACCGTTTCAAATATTAAAGCAGTATACTGAAATTACAAATTACAGACAAAGATACCAGAAGTGAAACTGATAATTGTTTGTGTAATGGAGGAAAACTTAAGTAATCTTAACTGCATAAGATGTAAATTTGTTTATCTGAGAAAAGTACTTACCTCCGAACTTTAAAATTTATTTCATGAGGCGCCCTGCTTTTTTCTTCACATGCAGTTTGTTCGGAAGCGGAAATCGCTGACTCACTTGCACTCAGCAGACACCTATATTATATATATATTTTTTAATTGCCTCTACATTCTGGTATGTGGAAAGGATGAGATAAATCCAGCAGTATTGTATTCAAAAATGTGCAGCCGAAGTTACATATTTCCTATTTCATCTATTTCAACCAGAGCAAGAAGCACTATTGTTTAACTGGTAGACTGCACTGCTTTCAAAGTTTCGCGCCAAGTTCATAGATCGACGACTGGTGGCGTAACGAAGCGGGGGGGGGGGGGGGGGGGGGGGGAGTTGTCTGGCCTGTTATCACATGGGTCTCGGTTGAGATTTACGCAGTGGAAAAATGAAACTTGGCAGAAATTTAAAAGCATTTAGTTTTATTCGTAAATTCAAATGTTAGAATCATGTTCAATATGAACTTCATGTCCAAACATGTTACTTAAATGGTCAGCTCACCATTTTAACTAAAGACACAAGCTTTTATAAGAAAAGAAATGATAATGCTGCAGCAAAATCCGTGTGACGTCACACTGACGAATTGGCAAGAAAACGTCATTGCGAATTCATCCCCCGCATTTGCATGAGAAAACATCGGAAACAAATTAAAATCTCAACACTTTTAATGTGAGTATGTATAAAAAAATAGTCATGACTGTAATAACTGATATTTATTGTGTTAACATAACACCAAATCCCAAAAAATAAGCAAAAATTAAAAATCTGTAAAATATTCCAAATGGTACTTTTATTCATTAGTAAATATTTATAAATAAGCTATCTTAAAAATAAAACATAACTAAGAATGCTTAACTTACTTCAATGTGCAATTTGAAATTACACAGCTGCCAGAAAACTAACAGCTGCTACTATATCTCGATTCTTTTCTTTCTAAAACAGGCTATATTCAATCAGATAATAAGAGTCTTATTTCTTATTGCATCCGCTGATATGTACTCCTGTAAGATTTGCACCATTCAGATTCGTTTGAAATTTGTTTCTTGTTTTTAAAATCTTTATTTAAAATTTGTTTCCAGAAACTGCTAAAACCTTCTTTTTTTTTGGATTGCACTACTTACTACTCTACTTTTTAAAATAAATAGTGTATTACACTACTAACTACTAAAAAAATCTAGCTACTCTAGTAGCATCGCTACTTCTAGCGTGTTACTTCCGACCACTGGATTAAACATATATTTCTTTGAATAAATAGAATTATGAATGAAGGAATAGATGAATGAATAATATCTAAATTAGTAATTAAAGAATGAATTGGGCGATTTTCAAATGCATTGACTCATTAGGTTTAACACAATTTAATATTTTTTGTTGATAATAAACATTAAAACTTTCTTAGGCATAAATTCCTTACAATTTATAGCTTTCAAACTAGGTGATTATTTGTTAATTAATTTGCTTAGATTTTAGAAATTCTAAAAGCTTCTTGGCAAGTCATTTTTTTCTCATAAGTGTTACCTTTATACAACATTCTGTAATTTCTTTTCTAAAAATAAGTAATCTGTCTTAAATGCTCAGTAATAAGTCAGAATAGATATTTAAGAAATTTTAAATATCTGTATAACTGTTTTCTTAATGAGTGTTACTTTGTTTCCTAAATAAAGAGTAAAGTTTACAATAAAACATATTAAATTAAGAATTAAATGTTTTCAGTGCAATTACCATGAATAGCTAAAAAATTTCAAAATTGAAACCAATTATGAATGATTAAAGAACAAGTTTGTTTATTGTTACAAATGCTGAATTTTAGCTACAGTAAAACACATGAGAGATGGACTCATGAAATAATTTATTGTAGAGTTTTGGCTGTAAATCCTCAAATATGTAGTTATTTGAAGACTATATCTTAAGAATTAGAGTTTTTTCCTGAACAATGCACGCAATTTTCATTTTTGCACTAGTTATATTTGTGTTAGTTGCTCACTCTTAAATTTTCAAGAAATTTGAATTATATATATATATATATGTGTGTGTGTGTGAAAAAATATCTCTTTTAAAAAAGGTATGAGTTAAAGGTAATACAATATCTATAACTATGATTTGGGTCTCCTTTATCATGAGTGTTACTCCCTTCTCATGAATGTTACCTGTTTCCAAGTAGGGATTGCAATACCTGGTATTCGGTATTTTCAAAATGTGATACCAGGAATGCCGGTATTTGAAACTTCTTAAAAAAATGCTTGAAAGGATATTGTTTCATTGCTAGATTTCATAATTTTGTACAAAAATTGTATTATTTATGAAAACGTACTGTGAACACATGTAAAATGAAGGAGCAATTGTCCACAATAAAAAACCAATAATAGTAAAAAACGTAATGCAGCAATTGAATTTCCTTTAAGTTATCAATGTGCTCCAACTTTCCAACAGTTAAAAATACTCTTTCTGAATTCACACAAGTCGGTGGTACTGTTAACAATGCACAATACACCTCCTCTAATTGTCTAGAAATCCCTTCATCTTCAAATAATTCGGTCTCTTGCGTGTTATTTTCGAAAACATCCTTTTGCGTGTATGTGTGTGTGAGTTTTTTTTTGTATTGGCTGCATTATTGTTACTATTATATTTTTTAGATTATTTTATTATATTATATACTTTTCCAATATTAACATAATTTTCTCTTGAGCAGGAAAAGATTTGTGTTTGATTTTTATTATTTGCCATTTGGTTTGAAATTTACGATAAAATTGAACTAAATTTAATCTTGTTTCTCTTACTTGTTTTCGCATTCTTTTCAAAATTCTGTACAATTACAATTATGTAAATATCTGAAAATATGTTTCAAATGATTATGCTTGTCCTTGATGCAAATTTTCAAGGCACTATATAATGTCTAAATGTTATCTTGCCAAGTATAAAGAGAGACATGACAAGAAACCAATACCGGTGACAACAAATCACCATTTGTTTTACTAACAAAAAAAAAAAGTTTTTGCCAAAATTCAGTGCAGTTGAGACAAATATTTAAAATAATATATTAAGTATTACTTCAGTTGATGGTTGCAGTAAATTATTCACAGAACAAATACATTCGAAATTACACTACAAATTAAATTTGGGGAAAGTGAGTGATCAGGGAAATAGAAAAAAATTAAAACATGGTGCACAAAAATGTGATTATCTCACCATCTAATGCTGAAAATATCATTTTACAACCATTCCACTACTTGTTTTTAATGATATTCAATTAGTTCGTGATTTTGAAGCCAAATTTTACATTAATAGATTGATTTTGGTTCTATGAATGTATAATTACAAATGTAATTTACAAAAATGTAATTTACAAATATGCCAAAATAAGCTAGTACAAAAATGCGATTTATCTCACCATCTAGCAATGAAAATATCATTTTGATATCATTCTGCCACTTCTATTAGTTTGTGATTTTGAAGCCGAATTTTTACATTAATAGATTGATTTTGGTTTTTGGTTCTGTATCATGAAAAAAGCATTGTACATAAAAATTTTAAATAGATATTTAATAAGTTAAACTGAAAATTATTTAATGAAAACCATTTATTATTTTTAGCTGATACCGAAAATACCCGGTATTTTTAACCTCAGCAAATACCAGTATTTCAAAATTGAAAAATTGCTCGAAATACTGGTATTGCAGTCACTAGTTCCAAGTAGCACTCATGAGATTTGTAGAATAATTCTTCTCTGGAATAAATTCTATCGGCGTTTTTGAAAATTTTATTAGGTGTTCTTATTTCCTTAACAAAAAATACATTACTACCTAATTGTAAATTTCTATACTTAAAAAAAAATACTACAAAATAAATGGGTAACACTCATGATAGATGATAAAAATACTCTTCACATTGAATTGTACATTTCAATATACAACATACAAGAAATAAATGCAGTAAAACCTTGTTAAGTCATCACTTGAGGGACCAAAAATTTTGACTACTAATACGGAGTGACTATTTATGTAGAATGGGAAATTAAGGAAGAAAAAAAATGTTTTACAAATACTTTCATGAATAGCAGTAAAATTCAGAGAGAAAACTAATAGCTTATGAAATCAATGTCTAAATTATTCGAGAAGAATAAAAAAGGAGTGAAAACACTGGCTATAGTTACCATGTTTTTATTTTCTCTTACTTCAGGGTTTATATGCAGGGTTGGCAAAAACCCGAGTTTTTTTATAAAAGCCCATGGACCCAGGTTTTTTGGGTTTTTTAAATAAAACCCAAGTAAAGCTGGGTTTTTTAAAAGAAATGTGTTTTTGTTTGTCTTTTTTTGGGGAAAATGTGGGGGGTACTTGTAGCATATTGTAGCGTAAGTATAGGGACAAAGCACAAAAATTGTCTTAAGGTAAAAAAAGCTGGAAAATTCAGAGTTTTTTGAAGAAAAGTATAAAAGACAACGAAACCCAAGAATGGGGAAGTTTCAGATTTTTTAGTTTCCATGATTGCCAACAGTTAAGGAAAAAGTTACTTCTCAAGTGATAAAATCTAATGTTCGTTTGTTCGTTTTTAATTACTACATTTTTTTTCTTTTTTTGCATTTTACTTTATTGTATTTCATTTTGTTATGCAAAACTACTGTAGAACCTCAAGTAGTTTAAATCCCTTTTTACTGAATTCCAGCTTAATCAAGACATTTCTTTGAATTTTATGTGTCCTGTTTTTCTATTTCTGTGTACAGAGTAATATTCAACTTTTTCGTAAGATAATGAAAATGCCATACATCCTATTCTGTTTTCTGTCCGACCGTTTGTAAAACCTGCTAATTTCTAAAAAATATACCTTGTTTATTTGAGATTTGTGACGTGTTGATTTGCAGAAAATAATTCACATGAAAGCCTTTTAGTTAGAGTAGTTTCCTCTGTACAGTCTACAAATATTGAGAAAATCAGATGAGAGACAGGACTTAAACAAGATAATTTTGAGTTATTTATTGTCCAGTTAAAGAAAAAAGTGAAATATATTTATTTAAAATCTTTGAAGTATTTTTTTATGCTGTTAAGTGTTAAGAAATACTATTAAAGTTCAAAACTCATTTTTTATGTCCATTGTCTGTGGTGAAGAACAAATAAAAAAAAAGTTTAAATTGTGAAAGTATTTAAATTAATTTTTTTATAAACTTCTCAGAAAATTTTTAAAAAAACCCAAAAGTGGGCTAAATAATAGGTTTTTTCAAAAAACCCATTGGGTCCAACCCAATTGGGTCCAATTCGGCCAACCCTGTTCGTATGCTCTGGGAAAACCTGGAAGTGTCAGGGAAAATGAGATGGTTGGAAAAGTCGGGAAGTTTTTCAATTTTGACCTCAATTTTTTTTTTCCAATTTTCCCCCCCCGGGAAATTTGTACCATGAGATATAATCTTCATTTTTATCGATGTTTCCTGAAAAAATTTTAAAATTTTGAGGCAAAATGAGGCTAGAAAAAAGTGGCGACCCAAAAAGAAAACACTTCTGTAGTCGCGATTTTCGGTCCTCAATAGCTCCCAGGAAAAAAATTCCTCAGGTGAACAGGAATTGTGCACAAACTCAACAGGGGAGAAAACAATTTACTGTTTCTGAAGCACAAGCCTGAAGATGAGAGAGTCGATCGGGGAAAACCATTTTTTGATCGAAATATCTTTTCAGCAACGTGTGAAACATAATCACCATCTTTGGTCATTCACAAGATAGAAGTAGACACGATGCTTAAATGCCTAAGTTTCCAAAAACAAAGCAGAATTGGACGTTTTCTTGAACTGCTAACTAATGAAAATAAAGCGAAATGTGCTGCAAATTGTTTTTTTTTTTTTTTTTGTAATTTTTAAATGTGTAAATTTTTTGAGAAATTAATTTTGTTCTTAAAACTTAATTTTATCCTCATTGCCTTGAATGCAAATGTGCTAAATAACTTTTCAACTGAATTGTAGTTTCATGAATATTTATTGTTTTTAAATTGTTTTCATGTTTCAAATTCAAAAAATTATTTCTTAATCTTTGGCATAGCCGCCATATTTGGTCATTCCCAAGATGGAAGTACACAAAACTTTTTAAGTGCCTAGGTTTCCGAAAACGGCATTGGATGTTTATTGCAATGCAAACTATTGAGAACAATGCAAAATATGCCTTTTTTGGGTGGATCATTCATAATTATTTTCTGGAAAAATCCAAAATTTTCTTCAGAACATTTGTTTACCTCTAATTGATTTAGATGCTTATGTGCTACTTACTATGCTACATACTATACATTATGTGCAACTTACTATTTTGTCTTAGGATTATTAATTATTTATGACTACTTTTTGCTACAAATTCAAAATTCTACTTATTATCTTAAATTTTTCACTTAGTCGCCATAATTTGGTCATTTGCAAGATATAAGTAGATGTAAATTTCCAAAAAACAGAATTAGATGTTTATCTTAAAGTAAATTTATTGAAAAAAACATAAAATGTGCAAAAAATTATGAATTTTTGAAAATGATTTTCTAGAAAAGAAATATTTCAAAATTTAATGAATAAGGCATCCTTTAATATGCGAAAGAAAAGAAATCTGATGATTATTGGTATTGGCCTATGATGGACGGATGTTGATTTTTGTTATTATGCATTATATGGTATGCTGATCGATGAAATAAGTTAATCTTATACTGAAAAATAGCTTCATATTTTGCTCAGTATGCCTTGTGTTATATATGTGCTAATAAGAAAATAAAGAGAAGTATTGTAAAGCAACAATTAGAACAGACCTACAGAACTCCAATGCTACAGATGACACGTTGCATTGAAGAAAATGCTAAAATAAGTTGAATGTACTTTGTTTTCTACATGTAGTAAACGATTAAAAACAATTTTGAACCAAAACGTTTTTAAAAAAAAAAACTTAAATTTTGGGAGAAAAAAGTCTCAAGATTTTTTTTTAATTTAAGGGTCAAAGTTTCAGTTCTTATGTGTTGCTACTTTAAACAGTTTTACTTATTTTGAAAATATTGTTATTTAAACTTAATTTTGATTGAAGGGAGTAACCTGGAATTTTCTAAAAAACAACCTGGAAAAATCAGGGAATTTTTTTTTAGCCATAAGTGTATGAACCCTGTACTTACCATTACATAATATAAATAACAGCTTATTTCAATGTACTTAGGGTACATTAAAAAAATCCATCAGTGTTGACTGATGAAGTTGTTGCTTACTGAAAATAACTCTCTTCTAACATACTTTAAGCTTTAAATTCTGTTTCTGTTGTACTTTGAACATATGTTAAATACTGACAAACTTTCGGCAGGTATTGGATTTTGTCTGTTTTGCTGGGTGGAGTTTGATTCATATTCTCGACACTAGGCAAAGGAAGTATGCGTTGAAATGACCAGAAGTGAAGAGTGAGATTTCATGCAAAAATTACTATGACACAGCATTTCAACTAAGTGCTTTGCTACTTTCTAAAATGTGATTAGGAAAAAAAAATAGAAAACAATTTTTAGTAACTAGTTAATCGGGGTAAAATTAAATCGGAGGACCAGTAAAGGATCATTTTGCATTACTGTGAATGAGACCTTGTCGAGACCAAAGGACTCATAGAAGTTTCACTCTGTTTAAGTTGTTTGACGACTTAATTGGAGTAACCACTTATCTAGTTTACTTATTGAGGTTTTACTGTATATCCATTTTTAGACTTACACATTCTAAGAAGAAACAGATATTGCTTCCCTAACACTGTTGCTAACTATGATAAAGAAATATTTTGCTCATAAAAAACTTTTAATTCCTTGGGGTAACACTCATGAGTTACACTTAAGGACACGAACTGAATTGAAATTTTAAAATATTAGTTGAGCAGTTGAGTAAAATCACTTTCAGCTGTGTTTAACTAACAAATATTACTTCTTTCTTTAATAAACAAAAAATAAAAAAAACTGCTTGAAAATGTACAATATATATAAAGTTAATATGAACTCTCTAGTCAGGACAAAGACATTTCCATTACTAGCTAGCTAAAGTAATAGAAAGGTTTGTTCATTTACAATCATTAAAAAAGGCACTGAATGCAATGAATTTAATGTAAAAGAATGCTTCACTACATGTTTATGCAATGCCAAAAAAAAAATTTTCTACATTAAATAAAATTAATAAATAAATTACTGAAGGATTCAATACTCTTGCTATCAAGATCAACTTGGAACTTATAGCTGGAAAATAGGTGATAATTAAGTACAAAGGAGAAAAAAATCAATGAAACAATGTCTCGGATCAAATCACAGTTGTTGATTGGTGGTGACAGAGATGTGAAACTCATAATTACAGTGAAACTTCTATGAGTGACTTCTTCTATTGATGACCAGTTTTCAAAGGCACTGTCCTCCCTCCCCTCCCCCCCATCCTCTACCTATTTGATGTTAAAATTCTGTAGGAGCAACCTTCGAAACCTTTTGCTACAACAGGCAAATTATAAAACTCAGTACCAACAACTGAAGGAGCTATGGGTTAAAGAAAACCAAAAAAGAGATAATGAAAGAGAAGCAATCTTTTTTTTTTTTTTCTTTTTTTTTTACACTCATCAGATGCTTATAAAAATGGAGAAAACCCCAGAATAAAGGAATAGAATCTGTTCTTCTATGGGTTTGAAACAGATTCCTTCTTTGTTCCCTTTTGTGGGAATAGGTTGCTTACCAATGGAATCAGGCGGTGCATACCCAAGTCATTTGAGGTGGTCAAAATCCATACTCGAATTGCACTAATGAAAATGACACTAATTATTTTTTTTCATGGATAGAAACTAATATATTAAAGAAAAGCTACTTCAGAAAGCCCTAAAGCAGATTAGTTTCTAAATAGGAAAAAAAAAATTGTAAAAAAGTATATTTTATGTTAAAAATTAAAAATAAAAAAAAAAACCTTTTCTGTTTGAATCTATTCTTATCATAATGGTCTTTGTTTCATTTAAGCAGAACATAAATGATTTCTGTTGGTGTTATTTTTCTTACATGCTCGAGAAACAGCCGCTAAAAGTGACCTCCATTATTGACCACTTTTTTTGGAACAAATTGTGGTCACTCTAAAGAAGTTTTACTGTAACTCTAGAATAGGAACTTCTACATTTTTTTGAAGAAAAAAGGGGTTGGGGGGACATTGACCCCATAGAAAAGAGAGAAGTTGTTGTAGAAGACAAGTTTACTATGAACATGAAATATTACTTTAAAAATTTGAACGTTTTGTTTAACTGAGCCGTAACTAGACCATTTTCTATATTTAAAATGTATTAAAAGTAACAAATTGGCACTATTTTCCATCCTGACCCATTTTACCTCCATGGTGACTTGTTTCACTACAAGCTGGTGTAAAAGA
Source organism: Uloborus diversus (assembly GCF_026930045.1). NCBI lineage: Eukaryota > Metazoa > Arthropoda > Arachnida > Araneae > Uloboridae > Uloborus > Uloborus diversus. The sequence goes on from NC_072733.1 coordinate 168,886,655, forward strand.
AATAAAAACTTTTCAAATTCAGTTAAACTAATTAAAATTGAAAAGGTACTGTTAATATTATGTATGCATATATTTTAATCATACATAAATAATCATTGACTTTTATTTTTTTTAGTCCAAATCTGATACTGCAAAAAAGCGTGCCACAATGCTGTGTGAAATGCATTTTCGCAATCTACGCCAAAAAGTTTTACTTCTAAGCAGGACTGAAGAAGCAGCAAGACAGTTAGAAGTAAGAATCCAGTTATATTTTCTACATTTTAAAATGGCGTTTGTGTAAAAAGTATATCTCAAACAGGGGTCTGGCCAGAGGATATTTGGGTCCGTTAACGGACCCTTCACAAAAATCCGATCAACCAAAACGGACCTTTCACAAAATCCTGATCAAACAAAACGGACCCTTCACAAAATTCTGATAAACAAGATCGGATCTTTCAAAAAATTGTTTATTGAAAGAGCAAATCTGAAAGCAAAAATAACGCATATTTCTGTGTATAAACCGATAACTTTTGGAACCTTTTTGGTAAGTCAAATTAGAGGGATCGGCTTATACAAAATCGGCTAATTTTGAAAAAAAAAAAAAAAAATCCGCGCTCTTGCGATGCTTTTGCAAGGGATAAATAATTGCTACTGCCTAATAAATATAATGGTTGTTTGTTTTATCACATCTAATTAGCAGCGATGTTGTTGTAAACTTTTCTTAAAAGGCATTGGTAAGCACTTTTCTCTCCGCTCATGATTTAATAAACAATAATAATATATATCTGCGAAATGAACTTAGAACTGCAAAGGGATAGGAAAAAGGGAGGATATGGGGGGATATGGGATGGGGAAAAAAAATATGATTGCTTCAGATAGGGTTACCAACTTCAAAATTATCACCACTTAGCGTCTGGCGTTGAACCTTTATAATGACATGATTAGAAAATATTCTCATCATTTTACCAGCTTGTCAATATTTGCGTTTTTTACGGTGCGGTGCGATGTTTAATTGTTATTTTTGGAGAAAATTATATGGGTTTTGATTTTTCGATGCTAACAAGGATGATTAACTTTAAATAAACTCTTTTAATTACCTTTTTTTTTTCTTTAGATGTCTACATTTTGAAAAATGCAATCTTTTAACATCCGATATGAGAATCATATTTTGTTCTTTTTTCAAGCTAGCTTCGCTTTATTAGGATGCAAATAAATAAAAACTCTCTTTATTTCTGTTAGAACTCTCTTTTCAAGTTTTTAAAGCAAAATTCCATTTTCTGTTATGAGTCAAAAATTAAAATGCTGAATAGATGGTTTATTTTATTTATTTATTTATTTATTTATTTTTTTTTTTTTTTTGCGTCAACTGTCCACAAATATTAATGAAATGTTTATCGTAGGACTCTAAAATACAATTTTAAAATAGTTTTATCAAAAATATATCTTTTACAAGCCGTTTTTATACTTTTGGTGCCTTCACTTTGAGAATTGCGATCTCTTTGCATCCGCTATGGGAATCCGATTTTTCGAATTTTTGATGATTATTACGCTTTATTAAGAGGTAAACAATTAAAATATCTTTTTATTTTTGTAAAAATCACGGAATTTGTAAGTTTTTAAACGAAATTCTGTGCTTTTTAAGAGTGTCTTGGGTCAAAAAGTTAAATACTGAACCCTATTCTGAATTTTATTTTATTTATTTATTTTTTGTTACAATTATTTTAAATACTGCACAGAAATATTTCTAGTATAATTTAACATAATGTAGAATGGTAGATAAATATTGATACTTGAGAGAGCGATGCCCCCCCCCCCCCCCGCCAAATATCAGAGAAACGCCTCTGAATGATTTTCTCAACATAGAAGAGAAAAACACTCAACTTTAAGTTTAATTGATGCAGTTTGTGCCATCTCTAAATTCTAAAATTTCGTTTTAACATTTTTTTTTTTTTTTGCGAATTTATTTGATTTTTCACAAAATTAATTCATTTTTCACAAAATTATTTAACTTTTCACAAAAAAAGGACCCTGTGAAAAATCCTGGACAGACCCCTGTCAAAACACTTTTAGTATAGGCATTCAGGGTAACTTAGAACCATGTCAGTTAACTTAACATTACTTCAAATTATTTAGTTATTGTGTTTGACTTTCAAAAGATAAGAAGTGAAAGGCTCAGTGTTGCACTTACCTGGCAAGGCTATGAAATTAGCTTTTTGCTGTTTATTCCCCCCCCCCCAAAAAAAAAAAAAACAATATTGTACACAGCTCATTGCATGAGTAACCTGGAACTGCTGTTAGGAAGATATTTTTGAAGTTGTTGAAATTACTCTTGCAATGTAATATGCTTTGCAATTTTATAAATGATAGACATATTGTTGTAATGTGAAGTACAAAGTGGAAATTTTTAAACAGTTAGAAATTTTATTTTGATGCAATCAAGTAGCATTCAATATACCAACAACCTGATTGTTCTATCCAGAGACTGCTGTTTTGTCCTTGTTATGGACTCATCAGTCTGGAATAGGGAATAACCATGCTGGAGGCAGATGTCAACATATTGAAGGTGCGAGTGCCAATGAACTGGTAGATAAAGTAAATTTATCTCGCTAGCAAGACGCTGCAGATATGGTGTGATTCAACTCGTAAATTGAAGGCAATGCTTGGTTATTAAGCAGTAAGTTACCACCTCTAAGCCAGGGTTAAGGCATAACTACATGTAATATACTGATAGCCTGGTTATCTAGAGACTGCAGTTTTGTCTCATCAGAAACTGCAGTCTCCTTATCTCTTTGCATCCTTACAAAGAATTACCTTTCAAAGAATTTCTCAATGGTCTACAAAGAATGGATGTATTTTTTTTTCATATTATTTTTATCTTAACTAAAAGTTTTCTTAAAGATTTTCTTTCTTTTTTTTTAAATTTTAATTGTGGTCAAAGTATCAAGATTGTCTTCGCAATTAGAAAATATCTTGCAGAAACAAAAATAGATATAAACATTTACAAGAACTACAAAGACACATTTAGATTGCAATGCAGAACATTTATAGTTGCTCTTATTGAAAAACTCATGAAAGATGTCCTTTTACTGCCAATAACAAATAGTTGTCTTTTTTCAGAACACAAAACTACATTCTAGTTCTGGTCATGTTGAAGAATTTCAGGTACGTGAAGATTTGATGGGTCTAGCAATAGGTGCTCATGGTGCAAACATCCAACATGCTAGAAAACTTGAAGGAATAACAGGAATTGATTTAGAAGAAGAAACATGCACTTTTAAAATTTATGGTGATGTAAGTTCTCCAAAATTATTAATTAGTTATTTCCTAGAAATTAATGTTGTTAAAGTGAATGTATGCTTTAAAATATTATGCAGTTAATAAAAAAAAACATCTTTCAACATTAACATAAAATTGTAATTTAATAAACGAAAAGTACAATTTAATGAGTAATTAAGTGTTTCAATACTGTGCTCAATTCCATGAGCTGCAGCAACATATTAGGACTTTTTGGGCATAAATTCATCAAAGATTTTAGCTAAATTGGACAAAAAAAAATTTCTAAAATCGAGTGAAGTAAGGTTTCAACATCATTGTTAATGTTTTCTACCTGAATTTATAAAAGAATGTTTTGCTCAACAATGATATTTTGCATTTGATGTTATTTCGATGTTTATGTTTTTTTTTTTTGGGTTGAGGTTGAGGCCATTCACAGTCTGTCAGACTGACACATTAAAGGTGGTACAAAAGCACCTCAACGTACATTGCCGTCATGCTCCGATCCCAGCCAGCAGATGGTACAACATGAGGCTTTATTTTAAAAGGTGGAAGAGCTGGGAAAAAGTACCTTGATTCTTCTTTAAACCAACGAAAAAGTTGATTTCTATAACATCAATGAAAAAACATAATGTCAAATTCTATTCAAATAATCATGGCACATTAGTGTCTCATTCATAAATAAACATCTACTAAGTGTTCTCTAAATCTCTAACCAAAGCAGCTGGTGTACAGACTGTAACATTTGGGTCTGGGTCAAAATCCTGACAGCCTAAATCCCGACAAGCCAGAACCCCAACAGATGATATCCCGACTGTCCAAAATCCCGACAAGCCAGAATCCCGACATAGTCAAAATCCCGACAAGTTAGAATCCGGCATGCTCAAAATCCTAAACAAGGCCAATATACAGACAAAATCTAAATACAAACACTCAATTTAGCTTAATAAAATACTAGTTTTAACTAAGTACTAGCCGCCTTTGATAGGTGCCTGATCCTCGCCATACAATCAGTTTTTAGCCTGCTTTCCCAGTAAAAGCCAGAGAAAGAAGAAAAAAGCGTGAAAGATGGCTTAATGCATCTTTAAGATGTCGATGAAAACAAAAAAAAAAGTAAAAAATACATAAAATAATTGAACAGATATCAAAAAATTTTAAAGTGGAAAGAAAGGAATTGAGATGGGGGAAAATGTCTGTCAGTCTGTCAACCCCCCCCCCCCCCAGCCCCCCGTAATAACTTTTCAGTGAATAGTCCCGATTCGAACAATTTTGTTCTTTGAAAGATCTCCGCAAGGACACCTCATTTCTGTAGTTCATTTTTTGGTTTGAACAATTTTTCATTCAGTTTTGAACAGTTCAAAAACACTTAGCATTAACCACCTAATGGGAAACTCTATAAATCCCGAACTTAAAGGCAATCTTGCTTCAAACTATAGCTTTGTCTTTGTAGGAAAAAGTTTTTGAAGAAGATCATGTATATAAAAAATATCTTTTTGATTGGAACAATTTTCTGTTCAATTTTGAACATTTCAAATCCCTTAACATTGTCACCTATGACAAAACTGAAACTCAAGATATAGATCCCGAACTTAAAGGCAGATTTACTTCAAACAAATTTTGTTGGAAATCGCTCTTGACAACCAACTCCCCACTCCAACTCCTAGAATTTTAGGACTGTCGAACTCCGAATCCGACTTTTGTACCCAAATATTAGTCGGACCCTGACTCCGTAGCTTTGGCAAAAATTCAGACACGGAGGGGAAAAGACTGACTTTGACTCTTGGAAATTTAGTCTTTGACGCTGACTACGACTTCTTTATTACAAAATAAGTCCGACTCTGCAAAAATTTGGCAGAGTTGCAGACTTTAAGGGGAAAAGACGATTCCGACTCTGAGTCTTTGAATTCAAAATATTCGACTTCCGAATCTGATTCTTTTACCCCAAAATGAGATCGACTCCGACTCTGCAGCCATGGATTTTACTTTGAAGCATTTTTTTTCTTTTTGCTTTTTTAATAACAAAAATTATTTAAGTTGAAATTTTGTTTTTTATTTATTTTAAAAGTACATTTATTAGGTTTTTTAATTATATTTTGGCAACAGGTGAAAAAAAACAATTCTTTATTTGACATATAATGTATTTACTTTAATGAGCTTATTACTTTTCATTATTATTTTTCTTTTTGAAAGTTATTAAAGATCTTTTAATGGAAAAAATGCAGAAAAAGTGCTACTACTTTATTTGTTTGTTTATTTATTTTTAAAACTTCTTCAGATGAGCAAGGTATATTTTATTTCTAGAAATCAAGCTGAAATCCTAAAAAGTTGCGTTTGCAAAGTTGCAATTTTTCCTAATTTTGAGAATGTTAAGCAGATACTAGTAAGATCATATTGGTATACGGGAAAGTAGGCTCGTTTAGTTCTTGAAGGAACTTCTAGTTAAAAAAAAGTTTACATATTACTGTAGCCTCTCGTTATATCGCGCTTTTCGGGGGACAAAAAAAGCGCGATATAACGGAGGTCATTAAAATAAAGTAGGCTCTCTGTTTAACAACTTTCAAGGGACCACAAAAAATCGTCCTTAAGTAGAAAGTGTCCTTAAATAGAATGCTTTTATCTCTATACTGGACCATCTGGGACCGTGAAAAAGTCGTTAAATGGAGAATGTCATTAAATAGAGCGTTGGTAAACAGAGAGCTTACTGTAGTTATTAATACACAAGTAAATTAGCATTCGTTCTTTTTGACATGATTTTCTAATGGTTTCGATGTAGTTCACGAATGCACTATCACACCTATTAAAATTTAAAAAAGATTGAAATTTAAGTAAATTTTCACCGTCAGAATGTTAAAAACATCAAATGGCGAATGAAGACGCTCTTTCTGAATCTGAGCTACCGCGAGATAAGAGTGAGCACTCCAACACCCTCTTATTCCCTATAGTCTTTCTAATCCATTTAACTTGCTGTAGGAAGGATGTGAAAAGTAAAAGTAACCACATTGTTTACAGAAAACTCTTTTGCCCATCCAGATCCAGATCATTCTTTTTCTTTGATGCAAATCCCGGTTTGCGCAACCAAGCACAAATCTTTTCTGTACTAAAAGAAGGGCGTATGTCCTCTTCTACATTGGCAAGTATGACACCTGCTGGATGTCTCTCGCTCATTGTAAAGGCAATGTATCAATACAAAAGATGTCAAGTAGTTTACAGACTCTTAAACTGAAATATACTGTGCAGGTATGTATATTTGGATGACAGGAATTGCTGCTGCTTTTCCAGTGAATTCAGAAGAATAGCTTCCTTTCATTCATTGACAAAATAAAGAAGAGACCTTTTCTGAGCAATACCATATGTTTTCAGAAATGGTTTCAAACTTAAAGCAAAGGTTTTTTTCTTATTTTAGACTTTAATAGTTCGAGAGGCAGAAGAAAAGAACGATATATCCAAATCGGCAGTATAACAAGGAGCTACTGTACTACACTGATGTCCAAAATTTTAGTCACAAACAATAAAATCTGCGAAAACTGAAAAACTATTCACTATGTTTCAAGGAAATTTGGCGCTGAGATACATTACAACGGGAGAAAGAACACAGAAACATAACAACGTAAAAAAACTTTTAAATTGGGATTTAAGAAACAGGGTATATTAAAAAGTGCAAAATTATGAATCAGAGATAAGGCTATTATCTCGGGTAAAACTTGTCTAATGTGGAGTGGGATCAACGTGCACTGCTATACAAACTTCACAAGTAGCTTTCATACTGTTTTGGGATTGCGCCTGTGTCGGAATTTTGACCTTGTTGGGATATTGGCAGGGCTGTGGAGTCAGAGGAAAAATGACCGACTACGGCTCCGACCCCGGGAATTTTAGAGCCATCAACTCTGCCACCACTGGCAGAGTTGCAGACTTTGAGGTAAAATGACTTACTCCGACTTTTGAGGGAATATGACTTACTCCGACTTTTGAAATTTAAAACCTTCCTCTCCCGACTCGGGCTCCTTCACCACAAACCGACCCGACTCCGCAGCCCTGGATATTGTATAATCAGGATTTTGGTTTGTCGGGATTTCGACCCCATCAGGATCCTGACTTTTTGGGATTCTGGCTTGTCCGTATTTTGGTTGTCGAGATTACGTCCGGATACCGCAACATTTAGTTGCATTAGTGGGATAGAGGTTTGGTTAGAAAGTGTAGTACCTTTATTGAAGTTCAAGGTTAATTTAAAATTTATAAAAATCAAATTTTGTTACAATAATAATTCCCTTGTTTTTTGACTTGAAAAAAAAAATGTCTTCATCATAAAGAACCCCTTAGAGCCGGGGCTCTCAAACTGGGAGCAACAAGTTTATCGAAGGGTGCTGCAAAGTGTCCGGGTTTTGTGGCAGTTCCCTCCAGTGCTTAGAAGGCTTACTAACTAAACTTATTACCAATGCATCACCAACGTTGACTTTACTGGAGAAAGAAACTGTTTAAATTTTGTTTCCCTAATGTTCTATATATACACCTTTCATAATGCAGCAGATACCAAGTCTTAAGACTAATGTGTCAGGCACTCGCTGTAACTTGTCACAACCAGTGATCCTTCATTTTCTGACAAGATGGAGCACCTCCCATTACCTAATAGATGTTCTCCATTTCCTCAATAATGAGCTTCCTAGTCATTGAGTTTGATGAGATTCTGATGACAACAATCACCTTCTTCTGTGGCCACCACGCTCTCTGGACCTAACTTTAAGGAATTTTTTTATCGTGTTACATCAAAGATTGCGAGTTTGTGCCCCATGGGCCTTGTTATTTGCATGATTGAGGCCAAAAGATCATAACCGCTTTTTCCAAGACTGATTGTGGCATGTTATAGCAAGAGAAACAAAAATTAGACTTTAGACTTTATATCTGCTGCTATACAAAAGGTCTATTGCAGAGACAAAACACCAGTTTCATTCTCTAGTAAAGTCAGCCTTGTTGCTGTATTGGTAATATATTTGTTTCAATAAGGCTTCCAAACCCTGGAGGGAATTTTAAGATGTATATAATAGAGGTAGACTAGGGTATCGTGAAAAAATTCTACTTCTTTGATGAGTGCCGCAAGCCAAAAAAGTTCGAGAATCGCAGCTAGAAGCATGGATTAATATTTATAGATTAAATATTTTCCAAGAATTATTCATTTTTATGATGAAACAAATTGAAGGGATGTCACATAAAACAGCTACAACCCCCTTCAATGTAATTAAGGACCAGTATTTTAAAAAACCCAATGTTTTAAGACATTGTTGTAGCAATGCCATCAATGTTATGATTTCAAACATCAATGTTTTGTCATTGATCTTGCACCTCTAATCTAAAGAATGCATTTTACTTGTTACTGTGAATAATTGTATATTTGCTCCATGTAATTTAAGTAGGGGGTTTTGGTAGGATTTTAAATACTTTCATATGATTGTGAGTTTGCCAAAACTTCTTTAAGAGCAGTAGGTTCCTTTATTAAAATAATTTCAGCTGTTCATTGTGGTTGTAAATTTATTTTCAATAAACAGTGGAACTTTCTTTATCTGAACTAATTGGGACAAAAAGTAATCCAGATGATTGAAAATCTGAATAATTTGAGTAGCATGAGAATAAGCAAAACAAATCCTTGAAATATTCGACTTACCAATCATTATAACAAGAATATTTTGTGACATATTTTGTGTCATATTTTGTGACAAAGTTATATAGAATTGCTTACAAGACATCAAAAAGTATTAAAACCATTTTTCACATTATTTCTTAACAAAGAATTGATCCACTGTCTTTTGGTTCAAACTCATATGACGCTTGAATACAGAACGATCATCCAAACACTTTATGATTATATTTCAGTGCAGTTGGGTTTGTTAGATTACCACAATTTACCATGCAAGCTATGCTGTAGCTGTGCATTTAATCAAAAGCAAATGTTAAGTGTTCCTCACTGTTACCTTTTTTCTATCATAATTGAAAATTATCTATTCAAACATTAAAAAAAAATTTAAGGGCTACGAATTTGATCCAAATACACAAGGTTCTACTGTATCAGCATTTATTTTGAGATGATTAATTGTTTTAAGTGTTACAACTGCTGCTGATATGCACTCTGAGACTTGAAGTTTCGTTCATGTTTCACAGTTGGAAATAAAATAATTTTTATCATTCTTTAGATGTATTTCTCCAAACTGTTAATCCTATATCGGATCCAAATGCTCAGATAGATTATCAAAACGTCCTAAAGTTACTTTGATCTGCAAAATTAAAACTCACTATTTTTTGTTGAGCCCCCCCCCCTCACCAAAAGCAGATGTCTGAAATTCTCAGAACTGCATACACTTTTTCTGATAATTCTTGCTAACGTAAGTCTTATTTTGAACATTTATCACTGATTTAAAAGTGCTCTTTTGCAAACAACTTTTTTAAATGTTCAATTACTTCTAGAAAAATAGTGTAATTCATCATATATTTTGCAAATGCATCTTTTTTTTTAGTTCTATATGTAGCATCACCTTCAAAAGTTTTATTGCCTTTTTTTTCAAAAGAAAAATCAATCATTTTGTAGTAAATATATCGGGTTTTTCCAGTGTCAAATCTGCTTATTGTTTCAAATATGTAACATAAAAAATAAATTATAACGCCATTTGACTTACCAGTATTCTTTTTGAAGACTGAAGAAGCTGTCAGAAAAGCTAGAAGCATGCTAGAATACTCAGAAGAATTGGTTCAGGTTCCACGTTTTCTTGTTGGTGAGTATTTTTCACCTACTTCGTTAAATGGTTTGTAACACAACTTTGTGGTGGGATATATTTGAGCCAAGCCAACAACTAACTTTAAACCATTTAATAATTGATGTTTATAAATTTTGGAAATCTGTACAATAGAAGGTATCACCCTGTCCCCCCCCCCCCAAAAAAAAAAAAAAGAACCTGATCCCTTTGTCCCCAGTTCAAAAATGTTCCATTACCCTTAAAAAGTTTCCGCACCAAATATTTTCATTTTCATAACAAATTTTGGGGTTCCATAAGAACATTGATTGAAACTTTGGCTTTGCAGCCAAAAATGACAAAAATATGCATTTTTCATAGTTAAATGTGTCATGTTTTTTATTAACAAATATTTCATGACATTCTATTGCCTATAAGAAGTGTATTATGGATCATTTAAGTTTAACATTATTTAACATTGTATTAAACATTAAGTATTAAGAAATTATACTGTTGTGGTGCTTTTAAATCTCACTTTTTGGCAATTACCACCAATGTTAAAATTGCTTAAACCATGTGCAACACTCTGATTAATATTAGTACATTTCTTGTTTATTTAAATTTATGGGTTTCACTCTAAGTAAATCTCCTGCTTTTCATGTTAATTTTTTTTCTTAAAACCTTTTGTTTCGTTTATTTCTAGTTTTGATTTAGATTTAGAAACTATCCTCAGTGCGTTATTTTATTTTCATTTTCTAGTTTAGATTCTGATTTGGAAACACTAACTTAAATTTAAGAAATAGTTTTGGTTTTAATACACTATAGAAATCAGACTATATTCAAATATTTTAGTCTTAGTGCAGTCGAACTTGCTTATAACGAGACCGAAGGGACTGCGATATTTGTTCCTTATAACCGAGTGCTTGTAAAAAACGGATTTGTAAAATAAAAAGTCATCAACCTTTATACATGCTTGCTTTGTTATCTTTATATTTCTGTACAGTACCAAAGAAGTTGCTTATTTAATTTAAACTGTCTTATTGTATTTTTCTTGTTATTGCTTTCGAGAAATGTGAGGTTCGAAAAACATCGTCATTTGCATCCGTGGCTTCCAAACAGTTTGAAGTTTTTCTGCACTTTAGAAGCCAAGTATGTCAAGGGCTATTTTACTTCAAATTCTTCACATTTATCGTTACGATGGTCGCTTTTATTTTTTTTTCTCTCTCTTGACTTTCGGCTACAGTATGATTGGAAGTATATCTCATTAATGATAACATTTTCTTCAACAAATATATAATTTTTAAATGATTCTCTACTCCACGAATTTGAAAAAGAGGACTGTATCATCACTTGTTCTCATGATTCATGTTTTTTCCCTAACTTTTGGCTAAATTCAAAATGTTACTAGAATTTTTCCAAAAATAGAGTAATCTTTTCTGAGGAGGAAATCAACAGATATTTTATGAATTACAAGAATATAGCTTGCTTTAAGCAGGGCTTGCTTGTTAAAAGCGAGTTTTGTTCCCATGGATTTAACATTGTGCCAACCAAATCTTTATGATTTGCTCACTAAATCGGAGTTCTTGTTAAAACAGGGCTCACTATAATTGAGTTCGACTGTATCTAACGTACCCAGTGATGATTAAAAAACAAATGGCTCTAAGCTTTTCACAATTTGTTTTTTTGAAATGTATTGTGTATCATATTGTGGAAGATCTCCATGCAACTTAATAAATGAGCCTTTATTACAAGTTCTTTCACAAGAGCAGCCATGTTATGAAAAAGCTGATGTTCTATTGATAATTTAATGAAACACCTGTGAAAGGATTATAAACCTTAATAACTACAAAATGAAGAGCCCTTAATCCAAAATCTTTTTCGAATACTCTATAAATAAATGAAACAACTGGAAAATGAACTAGCTGTTTTAACATTTTAAAATATGTTATGTATGCCTGTTAATGTGGAAAACCTATAGCAGAACAAAGAAGGCTTTTCTTTTCCTTAAGGAATGAAAGTACAAACTCTTGGGATTAAAATTCAATGACAAGAAAAACAGCTATACCAGCAAGAAATAAGATACACAAACATAGATAACTAAATCAGTTCCATCTTAACTTTTAATTCCTCAGAATTCTGATGTAAATAACAAGGCAAATGAGACAGATATTTTCAAATTTGTAAATCATCAGTTTAGTAAAAAGTCAGCATGCTTAGTAAATGTGACATGGACATTACTTAGAGAGCTAGGAGGCATGATGATTCCATTGTGGAATCTTATGTTAGTGCAGACAGATAAAGTAGATATGTTGTAATAGAGATTTCAACTACAGTAGAGGATCAAAAATCTGCACAGTTTGGGAGAAGTGGTTGTGCGGATTTCAGGACATAAAAAATCTAACTTTAAGTTCTACCTTAAAATTGAAGAAATAAAACAATAAAAACTTCAAAATGTTTATGAATTACTTCATAGGAAAACTGAACAGTTTATAATCATTCAAAAAACATATGTATGCTAACTAATTACATCAGCTATTTTTAAAAAAACTTTTAAATCTAAAAGTAATAATTGTTCTTGATGCAACCTCCACCATAAAAAAACAAAACCTAACAAACAGCATTAGTTTGAAAGTGCTTGATATTTATTTTCAATATTAAGTTATTTGTTTTCAATTGAAATGTTCAAAATCGTCCACATTTGGCTCTTACATGCTGAATCGTTCGTATTTTTGGCTTATTTTTGTGTTTCTTTGATGCCTCGTGTTAAGCGAAATATCAGCACTTTGCTGTAACTCTGCAGCAATCTTTCACATCTGCTTTCAGTTTACGATATTTTTTTATTATTTCTTTAGTAGTACACAATATAAAGCATAGTAAGCAAAAATACAAAATTTTTAAAATTTAATATATTTTTATTTGATTACATAGCTCGACATGCATATATGCATAATAATTAAACAGAATGTAGTATCTGCAAATTCTGTGTAGAAACAGTTGTTTGGACACATAATCTCGATTTGGATTATTGCAGACAAAAATAAGATAAAAATGAGAAATAAATTGGTAACGCAAAAAAAGGAAAAAATTGGAAAAAAAAAATTGTGTAGATTTCAAATGTTGGCAGATTTTAGGTCGGCAGATTTGTGGCCCTCCACTGTACCTGCAAGAAACAGCGGTGCATTCTTAAACATACAACTCAGCATTGGCATTCAGATCTTACTACAGCAATAAATTCAGCAAGTATGAAACAGAAGTGTCTCATTGTTGTCTTTGAAAATGCCCACTAGCAAACAATTCCTGGTGTGCCAGCATATTAAAAAAAAAATTGTATCAAATGTTGTGTACAATGCTAGAGAGGTGATCTGCTACTACATTAAATCAGCAATAATTGAGCTATATTTGGGATCAGATCCTTGTGGTGATCAAAGAGTTTGTCATTTTTTTATTGGCTTTTCAATCAACTATTAATTGTTTTTGAGAAAATACTAATTTTCAATCAGTCTCACTAAATATTTTATTTGTTTTCAAGATAAAATGTACAGTAGGCACTTTTTATATGGGTTTATTTTAAGCAGATTTGATTATACGAACGCTGTTAAAGTTTTGACACCTTTATTTTATTTTACGCGGACAAATTTTGATTTTACGCAGATGAAGCATTGCATATATACAAAATTTTCCAATCTTTCAAAATCCAAACTTCTAAGATTGCAGATAACATGTAATAAACTGCAGTTAGAAGTAATAATAAATGAGCTTCGGCCATTGGTTCCAGAGCTCTTTCCAGAAGTAAAGTTATTAAACTCACACAATTCAGAGCTCACTGGTAGAAGAGCTCTTAGAAGTGACAAAGGAGAACGAAACCAACGAGGATACTGACACTGATGACTCACAATCAAAAGCTTTCTTGCTGAAAAATTTGTAATTCTTTGACAATGACAAATGATCTTTACGATTTGTTAGTGAAGTAAGATCCCGTCATGAAAATGACGTGAGTGATCATGGAAGCTTTAATGGCCCACAAAGAACTACAGAGAAACAGAGAAAAATAATTAATGACTACCAAAAGAAAATCATAACCCTCTCATTTTTATAAACACCAAGTTAATTCATGTTTTCTTTACGTACATTGTGCATATGTTTCCGAATAAGTACACATTGAACTTAGTATATATATTTATCTATCACTAGAATGAAGTATTTTTGTTTTCATCTATGGAACCTAACCCCAATTTTAAGATTAATAAGTCTTAATTTACACGGCATTTCTGTGGAACGTAACCCCTACGTAAAACGAGGGTCTACTGTATTTCAGTAGTCACCCCCCCCCCCCTTGTATTTTAATTTGATTCAGAGTTGGCTTAAGTTCAAGAAACAGTAAATGTATTTTTTACTCAATGTATTGTATGAAAACAAAAATTAATAACTTAAGAGTTGTGCACATTTTTTCTGAAGCATGTTTTTAAAAAGGCTTCTAAAAAACTAGTTCTTAAAAAGTAAAATGAACTCTTGCAAAACTCCTTAAAAACTCTACTTTGAATTTTAAGTTGAGCCCTGTATGAACCCTCCAAAGCTGGGTCTGCACTTTTGAAAACTGACATCTGGTCAGAGATAGTGAATATATCTTAAATCATATTTAATCTAACAAATTTCAGCTGTAAATGGAACGCAATATTGCAGAGAAGGGATTCTTACATAGGCGTCTAGGGAAAATGTTGCTAAAAATGCATTCATAATTTATACTTTTCTTTTAATTTAAGCTTTTGTTTGCAATATAAATAAAAAGTTTTTATGAAAATTGTTTAAATTTCATAAATATGTATATTAGGGTGGTGCAAAATTTCGAAGGTGAATATTTTTTGGGTCTTACCCTCTCATTTGATTTCAATACATTAGAAAATAAGTGGAACAAAATTTTATCACATTTGAATAATGTTTAGAGGTAAATCAAAGAAGATGAAATTTGCATCATTACCAATATAATTGTACTGACAAAGGACCAGACTAATCACACATATGATTGCGTTTTCCATGAACAAAAATTAATTGTACTGTAAAATTGCTAATTAAATGTGCACAGTTTCAACATTGCATTAGCCATACATTCTGTAAATAAACTTTTTTTTTTGGTAAGGTTTTTTTTTTTTGTAAGGTAATGTTACGGTTACCGTAAACGCGGGCTACTTTGGCCCACATTTTCATTTTGAAACTCTTCTCACTCTTTTCTCGATCATTTTATAACTACTCATATTTCCAAACTGTGGAAACTTAATCTACTCATCTAAATTCTCTTAATTTAGTTTTTGAATAGTGATTGTTTTGTTTCTAAGTATTGTTACCATTTTTAATTATTTTTTATTTAGGCCAATGTTACCCATGCTTTTGGGTTACTTTGAACCAAAGTAGTTTTCCCTATTCAAAATCATTGTAGAACTAACTAGAGTGATAGAAAGATGTGTGTTCATATGGAAAACTATTTGCTTGAAAGAAAAATACATTTTACAAGAAATTTGAATCACATATAATTGATTAAAGGAAAATTAAAAATATTTTAAAATGTATGCATACCTAGTTATTGTTTTGGAAATTTTCAACAGAGAGCAGTCATATTTTCATTAGTTTAGGAGGTTGAATAATTTTACTAAGATAACATCATTTGTAGAACATGGAATTCTAAATTGTTGGCCACTACCAAAACTTGCTGTTGCATTCCATGCTTTTAACAAAGCTTTCAATTTCCTTTTAGCAGAAGGCATGTGTTGTTTGCATTTGCGCTCAGACTTTTTCCAATAAGTACCCGTTCTACTTTCCTTGGAATAAGCATCCCGTGATTTAACAGCAGAAAATATTAAAATGTATTCAGCCCCCGGCCCCTCTATCATTGTTGATTTTCAGAAGGACAAGGCTTGAATGAAACAATCTCTCCCTCCCCCCCTTTAGGGACAACCAGACCTCTTGCCACACCCTTTTAAGCCCCCCCCCCGGAAGAAGGAAAAACATGTTTTGTACCCAACTGATAAGCCTGTCTGAATTCTGAGAATCTCATCCATTCTTTTTGCCTAGATGTTTGCTTCTCCTTTTATTTTTAAGGCCATTTTCAAGGTGAAATTCTGGGGACAGTTACAATACATGGACATTTTTGTGGCTGATCGATGGACAGATGTAATTGCCCCAATATTTGGGTCGGGGGGGGGGGGGGGTCCTAACAATGTTCGAGGTATCTTTTTAAAACATAGGGAACAATTTGTTATTTTCGAAAAGGGCAGGGCTCATTTTACAGACTAAAAACAGGGATCTGGTCTGGCCAGAGGATATTGGGGTTCGTTTAACGGACCCTTCACAAAAATCCGATCAACAAAAACGGACCTTTCACAAAATTCTGATAAACAAGAATGGATCTTTCACAAAATTCTGATAAACAAGAACGGATCTTTCACAAATTGTTTATTGAAAGAGCAAATCTGAAGGCAAAATAACGCATATTTCTGTGTATAAAACCGATAATTTTTGGAACCTTTTTTAAAGTCAAATTAGAGGGATCAACTTATACAAAATTTGCTAATTTTGCAAAGAAAAAAAACGACACTCTTGTGATGCTCCTGCAAGAGATAAATAATTGCTACTGCCAAATAAATATAATGCTTGTTGTTTGTTTCTTGGAAAAAAATAAGTTTGGTTTTAAATAATTTTGTTTGTTTTATCACAGGTGTTGTAAACGTTTCTGAAAAAGAGTTGGTAAGCACTTTTCTCCCTGCTCATGATTTAATGAACAGTAATAATAATATATATCAGCGAAATGAACTTAGAACTGCAAAGGGATAGTAAGGGTGGGGAAAAAATATGATTGCTTCAGATAGGGTTACCAACTTCAAAATTATCGCGACCTTAACCCTTTATAATAACTTGATTAGAAAATATTCTCATCATTTTACCAGCTTGTCAATATTTGCATTTTTAGGGTGCGGTGCGATCTTTAATTGTTATTTTGGGAGAAAATTATATGGGTTTGATTTTTCGCGATGCTAAGAAGGATGATTAACTATAAATAAACTTTTACTTACCGTTTTTTTCTTTAGATGTCTGCATTTTGAAAAAAGAAAAAAATGCAATCTTTTAACATCTGATGTGAGAATAAAATTTTGTTCTTTTTTCAAGCTACTTTCGCTTTATTAGGATGCAAATAAATGAAAAGTCTCTTTATTTTGGTTAGAACTCGCATTTCAAGTTTTAAAGCAAAATTCCATTTTCTTTTATGAGTCAAAAATTAAAATTCTGAATCGATGGTTTATTTATTTATTTATTTTTTTTTTGTTTCAACTGTATCCAGATATTAATATGTTTATCATAGGACTCTAAAATGCCATTTTCAAATAATTTTATCAAAAATATTTCTTTTACAAGCCGTTTTAATTCTTTTGATGCCTTCAATTTGAGAGTGCAATCTCTTTGCATCCGCTATGGGAATACTATTTTTCGAATTTTTGATGTTTAGTACTCTTTGTTAAGAGGTAAACAAATAAAATCTCTCTTTATTTTTGTTAAAATCACGGAATTTGTAAGTTTTAAACGAAATTCTGTGCTTATTAAGAGTGTCTTGTGTCAAAAAGTTAAATGCTGAACCCTTGTCTGATTTTTTTTTTATTACGATTATTTTAAATACTGTACAGAAATATTTCTAGTATAATTTACCATAATGTAGAATGGTTGATAATTATTGATACTTGAGAAAGCGATGCCGCCGTCTCCCTCCCCCCCCCCCACCACCAAATAGAAAAACACCCCAGAATGCTATTCTCAACATAGAAGAGGAAAACACTCAACTTAAAGTTTAAATGATGCAGTTTGTGCCATCTCTAAATTTAAAAATTTCATTTTAACAAAAAAAAAAAATGCGAAATTATTTGATTTTTCACAAAATTTATTCATTTTTCAAAAAATTATTTGATTTTTTTTCAAAAAATGGACCCTGTGAAAAATCCTGGACAGACCCCTGGAAAAAGGGTAGGGTGCTGCCCCCTTAAAAAATGTCCTAGCGGGAACACTACTATGTCTATTATGTGTATAATTTGTATTTTTGTTTTAACTAAGTTCAATGCAAAAACACTTATGATAACTTTTTTGGGAGTCATGTGAATCGAACAGACTTTGTTTGACAGAGTGGTCCCGCTTGCATGCCATGCTGCCAAGATATGTCTGTATCTATTAATTCAAGAATTATGTAATTATCATACAATTATTTAAATTTTTGGTTGACTGTTGCATAAACTATTTTCTGAATTAGTGACTTTGGGATAATATTTTTCATATAACTGGCTACTGCAGCAACTATTTTCATTAGCAGAGCTCAGTAGCTATGTATTATCTGTACATTATTATTAATTTTTATTACTTTGTCATGATTATACACTAATCTTCTAAAGTGGAATAAAGAATGTAACGTGTTCTATGTAATGTAAGAAATGACTAAAAACTAAATGATTTTGAAATTATTTTTATCCTTTTAGGTAAGGTAATTGGCAAAAATGGAAGAATTATTCAAGAAATGGTGGATAAGTCTGGAGTTGTTAGGGTTAAAATTGAAGGCGACAGTGATAATCAAACACCAAGAGAAGAAGTAATTATTTTTAAAAAAAATTTAAAGAAATTCTTTTGAGTTTCTTCTACATTAAGCATGATAGTTCTCCCTTTGTTCACAGGTTCCCTTTGTTTTTGTTGGCACTGTAGAGAGCATAAGCAACGCCAAAATTCTTCTAGAATATCATTTGGCTCATTTAAAGGTAGGATTACTTTGCATTTTATAAAGCATTTATGCAGTTGCTGGTATACAAGTGCTATATTATTTTCAAATAATGTATAGAATATGTAGGTTGTTTATAAAATCTTGTACTGGAAATGAAAGTTCATGAAAAAAAAACTATTTCAGATTGAAACATAATTATTTTCTTATTTTAATCCTCGTTTCAGAAAGTTTTTTCTCAACGTCTAGACATGCACTTTCGTAGTTCTGCATTTTGAAAGCATTTTGATTTTTACAATTTTCCAAAATATGTTTCTGTTGAACAGCAAAAGATTTGAACAGTTGAGACATGTCATAAAAAATCAATTTTATATATGCATGAAATAATAAGCAAACCATAACCAGGAAATTTTTTTCAAGTTCAAACAGCTAGCTATGTTTGACTAGTTTACTAGAAAAATTAGTGCATGCAATGCATAGCTGATAAGAGGACTTTTATAATTTTAATTGTTCTCCACCTCATTCCAGAAAAGTATTCAAAGAAATTTTAAAGTAGCTTAGACTGAAAAATACAGCATTCCATATTTTAAGCATTTTTCACAGATTTCAGCACGTGTGATAAACCAAAAATCTATAACGCCATAGCTGCTAAAGGAATTTTAGATGACTTAACTATTTTTCACCATTTTGTAAGTAAAGTTACTGAACCCGTACCTCAGTTCTCCATTTTATTTGAAAGTTTTTAGGGAACATTTTACTTTTAGTTTTTAAATTTAGCACTTGATTTTCAAGCATTCTTACCAGGGAACCACACGACTTCAGTAATCATGAAAAAAGTTCAAAATGGTCGCATTTGAAAGAGCATATTTAGACATTTTTTTGACCCGTGAACTGTGTGCCTTCATCCCCTGGTTTTCAAGATATGGGGTGTTAAAGTCTGCTGAAATCTCAAGAAAAGTCGCCAAATTTAAAAACTTGGCAAGAAATTTAAAACACTGCTATTTCATCATCTGCATCTTGCAATCATTTCCATTTTGAGTTATCTGCAAATCAAGTGAAAGATGTTTTGCATTGATACCTTACTTCTGTGGGTTAAACTAAAGAATCACCATCAAGCTTATGAAGTCAAAAGTAGATAGCTATGTTCAGAGGAACGTCAACTTTACAATGAAAATAAACATAAATTTTAGAATTTCATTCGTGATAATAAAACATTTCAGAATATTACTGTATTTTAAATGTGTCAAGTGAATTATTAATGAAATATGCTGCAAGTATTTCTAAACAATCTGGAAGAGTTAATATGAATAAATACAAAAAAACAGGGTAATTTGAGCTCATACAGTATATAGATACTAAAATGGATAGTCTTTGGTGCTGAACTAAAATGGTCCTGGATTATGGTATCAGTTCTTTTTTTTAAGTGATAATCAATACCTGAAGTTTTATTGTCTGAGGACTGTGTGAAAAAATATTTAATTTTTAATTTAAAGTGGGAAAAAAAATTCTAAAGTGAAAACATCGGATAGTAAGTAAAAATTATCGCTATCGGAAATTACATCATGCATAGAGGGAAACATATATTTTATTCTTAAAAACTATTAATATAGTCGACATTTGTTATAACAACCCCTGTCGTTTGAACGAAACCTATCACTACAGGTAAAAGTGGGTATAACGTAAATGCGCAACGTATTGCATGTTATTTACTTATTTTGAAAAACACTGGAATAACTTTTACGCATTTTGTTTCAATGAAACTACAATCGCTTATTCATTTCCAGATTAGTGCACCACAAGACTCGGACATGATACAATTTGCCTATTGCAAGTCTGGGTTATTACAAACTTGGCCACCTCCGTTTGAAACACCATTGCAATTTTGTTTTTCGGAGGAGTTAGACTGTTGCAATATCTACCAGACTTAAATTGATGAAATGTTCCTGGTGCCGCAATTTTCTATCTTATAATCATTATTTTGTTCAGTATCATATTTGCCTGAGTCAGTAATATATTTTTTCCCCTTTCAACAGGCTTCTTTTGTTTTAATTTTATTATATAGTAAAACCTGTCTACAACAATATTGTTAGGACCAAAAAAAAAATATCGTAATAGATAGGTTATCCTTATAGACAGATTGATTATTCATGCTGACATTTTGCTGGGGCTAAAAAAAAATATTGTTATAGACAGGTTATCCTTATGGACAGTATCGTTAGGCACAGGTTTCACCATATATCTTATTTGTATTTAACATTAATCTGCAAATTAAAATGTCTTAATTAGAGGATTTTTTCTAAATTTATATCGTTTTAAGTATACAAATTTACTTTTCACAGAAACTAAGAGAAATACTCATAATAAGAACTATAATAAGAAATATTTAAAACGTAGTACATCAATAATGTTGTAACTAACAATTTAAGTATTAAAGTAAAATCTACTTAAAATGCAAAAATATACTTTTATTCAGCCCGTCTCTTCAAATTTTTAGTGGGGAAAGGGTCAATTCGGCCATGGGAAGTTAAACCGCAGAATCTGCAGAAATAGTACAGTAAAAATAGGGGTCGGACCCAAACATCCAAAAAAAAAGCTAAACCTGGTGCAAATTGTTCATTACCCTCCCAATAAGAACAGGTAAAAAGTCCCACCCCATTGTGCGTGGGGTTTTGGAATGGGGGACATCTAAAAATTGCTGTTTTGAGTATTTTTTCGGAATTTTTAGAGTAAATTTCAAGAGGGAATATTATATCATACTAAATTTAAAAGCATGAAAACAAAGGCGTTTACCCCAAGAAGGATGACACAACCCACCTAGAGCCCCCCTATCCCCGTAAAACAAAGCAGTACCCCCGTTCCCCCCTCCATGCATTTCAAGTGGAAATATTATTTTATGCAAAGTTAAAGTTAGTAATCAAGTGTGTCCATCTTCCAAGTACGATGGTGCCCCTCCTCCCAAAGCTACATCATCCCCCCGAAAAAAAATGTTACGCCAATCCCCCCCCCTTCGAAAAAAATAATACACCAATCCCCCTTCTCTCCTTTCATTTTCAAGTAGAAGTATTAGTTCACGTAAATTACAGGACTGTCCACCTCACAAGAACAGTAGCTCACCTCCCAAAACTAAATAATATACTTAAAGATTATCCCCCCCCCCCCCTCTGATGGCACATTTGATTAAATGGTCAGAAAAATTATGCTGAACTGGTTTTTTCCCCTTTTATTATATTGCTTTTTTTACAGTACTTAAAAGCAGAATTTTTAGTTAACGTTATAACATGCATGGCCTCAAATGCATCATCAGATTGAGATAAAAGCTCCATCAGAATTGGAGTTTTCAAAGCTTGTAACAAAGTTTTCGTTATCAAGATCTCTTTTGAAATCTAGATCCTCGGCAAAATCGTTATTGTTGCAGCTATGTCTATGTCTAACACAGTTTGCACATATAGTTCAGCACTTCAGTCCACTTTCAGACTTATCAAACATTCATTTTTCCAATAATCCCTCTGAGCAAGCACAAGATATGAGGCGAAGAAAGTCTTCTAGAGCAGAAGGCTTGGCTGTTGTAATAGGACGCAGATATTTCTGTGGTGCTTTCTCCTTCTTTGTACCCATCAAATATGGCACTAGCTTTCCCCATACTTACAAGTGACATATACATTGCATTGCTGGCATATTTCCTTGAGAATTGCAGATAATTACCATAAAAAAAGAAAAAACATGATTGAGAAGGTATCTTCCATCTATAACATATATGACACCAACTGTTTATTTTGTGATGGTGGCGTGGATGGATATTTTGCTTTAGGGGGGGGGGATAATAACACTTAACCATACAGGTTTTCTTTACTTCTGAAACCAGATTCATCGAATACTGATGGAGGATCAGCGCACAACTTGTACTAGAAGTTTTTAGCAATTTGTTGTTCTATCTTTTTTACTGTTCATACTATTCGGTGTAAAAGATGGTTTGGGCTTACACATGTCTACAGATAGTAACTACACTCGTAACAGAAGCTAGAGACATAACTCCATACCTCTTTTACAAAGAAATGCAACTTAATTTTTTGCCTTCAATATCCTTTTATGTTATTACCGCAACGTTAAAGGCCACATCACAACTCACCTTATTATCAGCGACATGACCAGTATCAGCGAGCAACACCACTACCAACTTGAGTCAATACCCGTAAGAGAGGGAAGAGCAGTATTTAGCATTCTACTGTGGTATTGCTCATTGCTATCATCAAGACTTCTTCCATTGTTGAATCACTACAGGTTCTGGACCACCTAAATTTGTCACTGCGTAGGATCGTTGGGTAGCTGATGTGACATATTTATCAATTTTTTAAAGAATTGCATAATGTACTCGAAAGTTTCAGATAGTGTTGCAAGTATATGTTCGCATGTTTAGCATAATTCACATAACCGGCTGTGTAAAATAGAGGCGGCTAGGTGTTTGCAAACGGGAACCCCCACCGACTTGGAATGTGCAGAATTGCAGCATTGCCCGTCTCACTGTTGGCAATTTCGCTTTATCCCCCCTTACGGTAATAGCAAAAGATTAAAGAAAAGTTGAAATAAATTAATTAAGAAGAAGGAGGTAAACTGCAGTCAATTTGTACTATTTTTTATGCTGCACAGGGATTTTGTTTTGGATGTCACGCCAGCGCTCTAAACAGTTTAATAACTCCAGTCACAACTAAATTGGTTACTGAGCTTGCTTAGATCTTTTAGAATTACCCTTCTGACATTACTATATCATTGTGTGGTATTTTGTACTTCGGAAAAGTTATAAATCGGTGAAATTTTTTCATGAACTTCACTGCAATCGTTGATTTTAAAATGCAAATTCATGGTCCCCCCCCCCCCTCCCAAAGTGATGGTGCACCCCTGAAGTGTGACGGAGTACCCATCCAGAGTAAAAGCCCTCAAAAAAGAAAGAAATACCCCTTGAAAAAATGAAAAAACTGCCTTAAAAATTCCAATGACGCAATCTGTGCCATGGACACCCCCCAGCCCCCCCGCCTATGCACCCCTTTTAATTAGCATTTTTTTCTATGAGAGTTTATTATTTTACTGTTATAGAGTGGTTTCTGCGACTTTTGAGCATTTTTTTAAGTAATAGAAATTATTTTTTATTTAAAAAGAGGATTTTTTTCATCCCCACCCCCCTTTCCCCCAAAACCCGATGCGCAAAGTGCTGGGACTTTTTACCCCTTCTTGATGGAAGGGTAAGAAGTAATTTGCAACAGGTTTCACCTTTTTTTTTTGGATGTTTGGGTTTGGCCATTTTTTGACCTAATTTTACTGTACTAAAATGAATTTGTGAGATTTGAAGAAAAGCTTTTCGGATTCCGTAAAGATAAACGTTAGAATATAACTTTCTTTTTTAGCTTAACTTTCAGCGGAAACAAAATAAGCAAGCTTGTACACTGAAGCTGGTGCACAGAAGATGGCAAAAAAGCAATGCAATACATATATATATATATATATATATATATATATATATATATATATATATAAATTTGCAGACATCACACTTTACCTCCTCGCGGCAAATGCTTATTATACCGAAAAACAACAAAAATCACACCTACATACACATTGCTATAGTTTGAAAAAAATGTATGTTGAAACTCACCTTAGGGTTTAGGGGACTCGCCAAGAGAGAGAGGGGGGGAGAAAGGTGGTTGGAAATCAATTTACACTATATTTGCATTGTTTTTGCAATAAAAAAATATATTTCAGGTGAGGGCGTTCCCCCCCCCGCGTCCTCCTCCCCAACCATACTACACTTTTGCAAGTACATGTAAATACTTTTTCTTTGAATATCAGGAGAGTCAACTGCCACCTCCTGACCCTCTCAACTGGTCGGCCTGCTTTCATCACCAATAATAAGATAAAACTTAAATTTAATCTTGTTTTAAAGCTGTCGTTTCTCTGGAAAAACTTTCGACTTGATGAGCTTGATACTGGATCATAACTTTGAGACACACAATTAAATCAGGGGTGCCGATTTCCTCCAAGAGCGATAGTGCCCCCCACACCAATAACTGAAAGGCCCCACAAAAAAAAGCCACCCCCTAACAAGAGAAAAATATCCTTAAAAACAACTCCATAAAAATTTTAATGGAGCAGTCTTGTACCACGACTCTTCCCCTCCCTTCCTCAGTAGTCACCCCCGAGTAAAGTATTTACTTAAAACATCTTTCACGCACTTTGGTAAAGACCAAAAATGGACATGAGATAGATGTCTAGTCAGATGCAGATGTTGAATTTGCATCGTACATTCCATTTCTGAACAGTGCTCGCTAAATTTGGCGACTTTACTTAAATTTTCGACAGATTTTAGGATCTCGTATTTTGATAACAGGCCCAAGAGGGCACATAATTTTTGTGTCATAAATATATTTTACCATGCTCGTCCAAATGCTTCCAATTTGGAATTTTTTCGAATTTCCTTGATCATGTGGTCTCCTGGTTAGTAATGATTTATGATAATAAGTCAGGGGTCTGGCCAGAGGATATTTGGGTCTGTTAACGGACCCTTCACAAAAATCTGATCAACCAAAACGGACCTTTCACAAAATCCCGATCAACCGAAATGGACCCTTCACAAAATTCTAATAAACAAGAACGGATCTTTCACAAATTGTTTATTGAAAGAGCAAATCTGTAAGCAAAATAATACATATTTTTGTGTATAAAACTGATAATTTTTGGAACCTTTTAAGTCAAATTAGAGGGATCAGCTTATACAAAATCTGCTAATTTAGCAAAGAAAAAAAATCGGTACTCTTGTGATGCTCCTGCAAGCATTAAATAACTGCTACTGCCAAATAAATATAATGCTTGTTGTTTGTATCTTGGAAAGAAATTAACAACTGAAAATAAGTTTGGTTTTAAATAATTTTGTTTGTTTTATCACAGTTAATTAGCAGCAGTTTTGTAAACTTTACTGAAAAGGCGTTGGTAAGCACTTTTGGTGTTGTTGTAAACTTTTCTGAAAAGGTGTTAGTAAGCACTTTTCTCCTTGTTCATGATTTAATAAACAATTATAATAATAATATATGTCAGCGAAATGAACTTAGAACTGCAAAGGGATAGTGAAATGAACTTAGAATTGCTAAGGGATAGTGAAATGAACTTAGAATTGCAAAGGGATAGTAAGGGTGGGGAAAAATATGATCGGGTTACCAACTTCAAAAATTATCACCACTTAGCGTCTGGCGTTTAAACTTTATAATGACTTGATTAGAAAATATTTTCATTATTTTACCAGCTTGTCAATATTTGCTTTAACAGTTATTTTGGGAGAAAATTATATGGGTTTGATTTTTCGATGCTAACAAAGATGACTAACTTTAAATAAGCTCTTTTACTTACAGTTTTTTTTCTTTAGATGTCTACATTTTGAAAAATGCAATCTTTTAACATCCGATATGAGAATCATATTTTGTTCTTTTTTCAAGCTAATTTTGCTTTATTACGATGCAAATAAATGAAAAGTCTCTTTATTTTTGTTAGAACGCTCATTTCAAGTTTTTAAAGCAAAATTGCATTTTCTTGTATGAGTCAAAAATTAAAATGCTGAATCGATGGTTGTTTTTTTTTTTTTTTTTTTTTTTTTTTTTTTTTTTTTTGCTTCAACTGTGTCTGCAGATATTAATGATATGTTTATCATAGAACTCTAAAATGCAATTTAAAAATAATTTTATCAAAAATATTTCTTTTACAAGTCGTTTTTATACTTTTGATGCCTTCACTTTGAGAATTGCAATCTCTTTGCATCTGCTATGGAAATCCGATTTTTCGAATTTTTGATGTTTAGAACACTTTGTTAAGAGGTAAACAAATAAAATCTCTTTTTATTCTTGTTAAAATCATGGAATATGAAAGTTTAAAACGAAATTCTGTGCTTTTTAAGAGTGTCTTGGGTCAAAAAGTTAAATGCTGAACATCCTTGTCATAATTTTATTTATTTATTTTTTTTTGTTACAATTATTTTAAGTACCGTATAGAAATATTTCTAGTATAATTTAACATAATGTAGAATGGTAGATAAATATTGATTCTGGAGAGAGCGATGTGCCCCCCCCCCTCTCCTGCCAAATACTAGAAAAACACCCCAGAATGATATTCTTAACATAGAATAGGGAAACTCTCAACTTTAAGTTTAAATGAGACAGTTTGTGCCATCTCTAAATTGTAAAATTTTGTTTTAACAAGATTTTTTTTTTTTTTTGAAATTATTTGATTTTTCACAAAATTAATTCATTTTTCACTAAATTATTTGGTTTTTCACAAAAAACGGACCCTGAAAAATCCTGGACAGACCCCTGTAAGTGTTATGAGTAATCTAATGCTGATTTACCTTGCAGACTATTTTTGGGTTTATTTGTTGCTCAAACTGCTAAAAGAATTTCTTCTAGGACTGTGGCTCACATGTGTGTAACTATCATGTTTCTCCTCAAATCAGAATTAAAGTTCTATCTTATAAAGTAGCGAATGACTCAGTACCATTTACAATATACGGGGAAATTTTTTGAGCCACATTTCTGTGCTTGTTTGAAATGGAAATTTGGCTAAGCTCTTTTTTTACACTGCTTGTTTTGAAGGCAATTTAATGATGATAAAATATGGTTTTTGATGAAAAAGAAAAAGTATTCAAAATACAATTAATAATTTGTTTTAACATTTATAAACTATTTAGACACATTAATGATTTGATTATTTGTAAATTATTAATGTAAATAATTTGTTTTTTAGGAAGTAGAAAAGTTACGGCAAGAGAAACTAGAAATTGACCAACAACTTCGGAATCAAGTAGGTTCTGTTCCAAGCTATCCTGTTATAAGGAGAGGTGGGTTTGATAGAAACTATTCTGATACTGAAGGTGGACGTGGAAGGAATACTCTCCCTCGTGGTAGAGGTCGAGGTGGCGGAATGAATTCCAATCGAAGATGGAGTGGTTCTGACAATAGATTTTCTAATAATACAGGTGAATTAAAAATTTTATGTACAAAAACGTCTAAATCTTTTATTCATAATTTAGTTTCTCTTAAAATTGTTCATGATACAAAAATTCACAATTACGGATGTAAAAGTATATACTTTTAAAACGAATAACATGAGTTTTATTGAACCATTCAAGTGGAGTAATATTTTCCTCATGACTAATTGAATATTTTAATTTTTCATCCTGTGCTTTTATGTATTGACAAAGTCCCCCCCCCCCCCCCAGTTTATCAGATTGGAATAATAATCCAATTCATGAATGATCAAAATTAATGTCTTATGTAATAGTCAGTAAGATGTCAGGGTGAGCCATCAAAACTTCTTTGAGGTTCCATAAAAAGTCTAGAGAAACCCGTTTGTTTTGACTTTCAAAAACATGTATGCACTGTATATTGTATACAATATATAAGATACTGATGTTTATTTTTTCCCCTAAAAAGCATCTGCTTAATTTCAAAAATTCATATGAATCCTACAGGGTGGCGACAGATCAGGGGAGATCAGGGAAAAGTCAGGGAGCTTTATCACTCAGGGAAAAATCAGGGAAATATCAGGGAATTTTGAAAAAATAACAAATTCAGGGAAAAGTGATAAAATGAAGAAAAAAAATTTTTTTTTTCCTTGTAAAATGACGTACTTAGATTCCCTACGAATTTTCCGCCAATTATTTGTTTTAAAAAAGTAAAATTAGTGAGTTGCGATTATACAGTACCGCATATTTGTGCATCTTTTTTCCTCAAGGTCAAAGTATTCAATCTTTTTATGAGCTTCCTAAGATTGCTTCTGTGTCTGTAAAGTTGTTTATTTTACCTTACTTGAATTTTCCTTCCAAGCATTCCAAGCTACGTAAAATAAACAACCCTACAGGCAAAGAAGCCGTCATTAATGACTTTGCTCCCTTGCCTTTACTCATTGTCTTGAAGCAATTAGCATACTGTTATCACGATTTCAAGAAAAAAAAATCTTTATTTTTTAAATTAATACTGAAAATGTCTTAAAAGTTATCATTTGGCGTTTTTAATTTAATTGCTAAAATTGAATTTTACTGAAAATCAAATTTATTTTTTTCCCATGGTATTATTCGCTGTCACTTCAGATTACACAAAGGGTTTTTTTTTCTTCAGATTTTGAAACTCTTTTATTTTAAAACCATATGCATATACATTTCGAAATTAATAATTGTTTTTGATTTTCAATGTTGTTTGTTACTAAAGTTATCTAAGATTTTTTTCGACAACTAATGAAATCATTTGAAATTGAGTATTGTATGTAAGAAAGTAAATATTATTATTATTTTGTTGAAAGATTTCAATTTGTTTTACATAAATGTCTACTCTGCCCTGTGTAAGTAAAGGGCAGTAACTGCACATTTTTCATTTTTCTTGCATTTTTATCATCTGTTGTACGTTATCCTTATTACGCCTACTCGCTTATTTGGTTTCCGCTGAAAAAGTTTGACAAAAAAAACCATCTAATTCCAACATTTTCCTATTGTTAGTACTGAGTCCACCACATTTCTTCAAATATCTCGAAAACGTATTTCTGCCGTTTACCTGCACACGGCAGTATTTTTTACGTAAGTAAAACTACCTTGCTTCTATACTTTAACTCTGTCATTTGTTATTCTTGCAGCAACTATTATACTGCTTATAAATTCAATTCAGTATTATTTCCATTTAAATTTCTTAGTTTTATCATGATTAGATATGTCTTTAAGAGTGGTTTTAATAATTTCTTAGAATTCTTAATGTTAACTGGTTCTGGAAGCAAAGTATTTTAGATTTATTACGATATTTCTCTGTCGATAATTTAATATACTATTTTTACCAAAAAAAGGAGCATCTTTTCAAAATATATTTTTAATTTATAGCTTAAACTGTGCTAAACACTGCATTTTATTTAATATGCAATGCTTTTCAAGTAGGGCGAAGAACGGAAACCATTATTATTGGTAACGTAAATCAGGGAAATTTAGTGAACGAAATCAGGGAAAAGTCGGGGAACTTTTTTTTTCCAGTTCCTGTCGCCACCCTGTCCTAGCATTTGACCCAATCATTCTATTGTTTTTACATTTCTTTTATTTTTCTTTTTTTTTTTTAACAAAACTTTCTAAGATCATAAACTTTGCAAATTGGCATGCAAATCCTATGTTGTTACTTTTCTAATATTCATTAAAAATTCTGGTGTATCAAAAAAAAAATATGGGCAACATCAAATGTAAAATCACTTCGTAAGGCCTTATTTTTGGTATATTTTTCTCTTATGCTTATTTTATGTAACTTTAAATGAAACTAAAATCTTTTTAGGTCATCGTCGTGATGTGTTAGATCGAGATGACAAGAATTCAGATTTACCTCCTCGACAAAGAGGTAGAAATGACAGGCGTCGAGTAACTGATGAAGATGAATCCGTTTTAGATAGCCATGAAGTCTCCAGTATTGCTAGCATGGATCAAGGTAAAAGATTGTAATAAGTACAGTGAAAAACATTTAACACTAAATTGAGGGGTCTGAAATGATTTTTCCAGTTAGAAAGCTCCAGGGTAAAAGATGTGTATTTTTTGCAATCCAGACAGCTACATCGCTTTGTCTTAACCCATTTTCAATGTTAAGTGTTTTGATGTTAAAGATATTTCACTGTACTTCTGTTTATATACAATATCATTACCATTTTTTAAAAATAGTGTTATGTTCTTAATTTCATTTATTAAAATCTATACATTACTCATCTGAGTAGCAATTTTTATTATCTCAGTTTAGTTTAGATAAAGGGTCAGTAACTATACCGTTTCTCTTTAATCTTTTCAAGCAAGAAAGTTATAAAAAAAAATCTTCCCCGTTTTAGCCCTGGATGGGGGGCTTTAACACTCGCTTATTTTCATCTACTATGCCATTCTAATGCTTAGTGATTAATAAATTTATGTAAATAATTATTTTCGACTCATGTTATACATACAGCTCATGTTCAAAATATTAGAATACAGTAAACCTCATTGATTACAGTCAATCCGTTCCAGCTTTTACGGTGATAGGTAAATTTCCCCAAAATAGATTTCTTTATTTATAAAGTGAATGCTTCCCTAATTAATGCATAGAAAACTAATTTATAACCGTGGTTTTTTCTTCTTTTTTTTTTTTTTTAAACAAGTAGAGCCTTATAGACATGAAATAATATTCTTTAACCACCATTACACTCATATTATCCAATGTATAACACAAAATATCTAAAAATAATACCTTTTTATACTTTATTCTAAATATCATAGTGTTAGTAAAGTGAATTGAACTATGTGTGTGTGCATACTCAGAGAATTCTTACATGCTATCTCTAATCTTAAAATAGTGCAACATGTTTGATGATGAAATAAGTGCAAATGAGTGACATAATTTCCCCCGCCTGGCAACTGCTTTATTTCCCTATTGAAAGTAATGCTTACTGTTTGAAAAGCAAGAAGTTGAAGATATTACAAATACATTTATCTTCTTTCAATAATAGTGATATATACACTTCCCAGTAAGTCTTTAACTATTGAAAGCAGATAGCAATACTTGGCTTTTTCTGCAGCATCTTTATAAATCCACTCTCCTCCTCCTCAACTGACTACTAAGAACTTGCCTTATTTGAAATCAATGTTTTTTTTTTTAAATTATTTCTTTTATTTATTTATTTTTTAACGGAAGAGCTAAAACTGAGACAATTATAAAAGCTAATGAATAAATTTGAAGAGGGGAAAATCGCGATGATAGTCAAAGAGCGAAGTAGCGAGGGACGACTATTTTTTTTTGTACAGATTCAAAATTTGATTGTAATGTAATGACTTTTAATGCAAATGAATTTTATTAAGGACTAATAGTTTATGAAACTTATTTATTTCCATAAAATTTATGTATTTGAAGAGATTAATAAAAAAAAATATTTTGAAAAGTCAAAATATTAGAATATTTATCCAAATGGTTCAAAATATTAGAATTTTTCACATTATTTCTCCTTTAATTACCACCCATTCATAACTGATTGCATCATTTATTAAATGCAAAAGATTTTATTTAAAATCAGTATTCTTTTTGCTGCGTGTTTCCTCTTTTATCTTATCGTGTGTGTGGTATTCCTGAATTTAGTGAGAAGATTAAGTGAAAAGTAGCCGATTGCGCTACATTTTGCCACAATCTAAAACAAAAAAGGTGCTGAAAATCAACGACATTGATTTCATTGTGCTTGACTGGTTTTGTTCTGCTAGAGGAAACAATTTACACAAATGCCTTCCTATTTTATTTTCCCAAAAGATTCAGCAAATTATTTACTTATTAGTTAAGTTCACTTATATAAGCAATACTCATTAATTTAATTTAGAACTATACACTGTATGTATAGGTTTAAAATACAAATTAAAATGCCATCGTAAATTCAGACTCCCCAATAGCGGGCACTCTCTATTAACGGACAAAAACTTTGGTCCTGATGGTGTCCGCTATTGGGAGGTTTGACTGTATTACAATGTTTCATAATTCCATTGTCAGAAAATTTATTTGAAGATGATTCATCTTTGAACACAATTTAGCATGACCACATACCTCTGTGTTCACTAAGAATTGGTTCTGCCAATGCTACATCAAGTTATTTCCTTGGTCACTGAACTCATTAGACATTAATCTCATTGCAAACGTACGGCATATGATGAAGAAAAACTCGGAGAAAATCCTCTTTCGAGTAAAACTGAGTTAGTAGTTTCCACAAAGTATATTTGGGCTAATATTGATCAAAATATTTGCAAACACCATTTATATAGTATGCCAGATCGATTATATGCTGTTAATAAAGCTAAAGGGGATGCTATTGAATACTAACTACCATTTACTTTATAATTGTAATGTAATATTTTTGCATAAAATAAAATATTCTATTCTTTTGAACCAATCTAAATTTTATTCTAATATTTTTATGTATCCCATATAAAAGTGATATACAGATTCCCTCATTAAAACTGTCTCTTTGTTGTCCGCGGATCGCCATTGATTTCCAATGGATACTGCGCAGTAGGATAGTATTACTACTTTAAGCCACCATGCAAACAACCATTTCCAGAAAAAAGTCATGAATACCTAACAATAACCTGCCACTATTCTTGTCATAACTGCACCTACATTAGCCACTAGGTAAGCAGTGGTGCCCACTGGGGGGGGGGGGGCTTTATGCAACAACCTGTTCCATAGAAATTTTTAGAGGCTGCTCAGAGTTTTTGATCCCATTTTGAATGGCTCTCGTTCTGGGGAATGCCATTTAGTTATGAAGGAGGTTTGCCATTGCCCTAATATGCCGCTATGTTTCCAAAATATCTCTCGGAATTCTTAACCTGAGCATTGCATAAATATTTCGAGTGTCAATACGTTCTTAGGCACTTATCCGCGCGTGGTCAGGTTGAAAAACGTCCTGATGTGTGCATCACATGACTGCCTTTTACTCCAATTTTAATGTCCTTTTCCTATTATTAGAAATTTTAATGTGATTCAATTGTTTACTCTCTAAATATCGTCTCCAGTGGCCAAATTGAAACCAAATTTTAAAAAAAATATTTTAAAAAAATCGCCAAATTTGTTGCCAAATTAGCAACAAAACTTGGCGACCAAAAAACTTGCGATATATCGCCAAGTGTCTGCCAAATTATAACACCACTTGTGTATGCATCAAAATTAACAATGATTTCCCCACAAAAGCGGGTGAAAGACCACTTTAGAAACACCCGAATGCAACCAAAAGGAGAGATGAGCAACTTGACCCCACTAGGAGTCTATGTACCAAATTTCAACTTTCTAGGACATACCATTCTTGAGTTATGCAACATACACATGCACATACATACGGACGTCATGAGAAAAGTTTGTGTAATTAACTCGGGCAATGTCAAAATGGATATTTCGGGTGTTTATACGTTCTTAGGCACTAATCCACGTGTGGTCGAGTTGAAAAAAACTCAACATTAATTTGGGGGTGAGCAAAATGGAAATTAAGGCTGAATTTTGAGTGAAAATTTTTTCGTGTATACAATACTTCCTTTTTTTTGTAAAAAAAAGTAAAAAACCTTTAAAAGTCAGAGAATTTTTTTAAACCACAAGTGTATGAACCCCGAGAATTCTGTAAAATTGTGTTCTTTGACTTTGTGCTAGAAAGATGTCAAAACAATCTTAAGCATGCACAAAAAAAATCTAATTTTCAAGTTTAAGAAGCA
Source organism: Uloborus diversus (assembly GCF_026930045.1). Lineage (NCBI taxonomy): Eukaryota > Metazoa > Arthropoda > Arachnida > Araneae > Uloboridae > Uloborus > Uloborus diversus. The sequence goes on from NC_072733.1 coordinate 168,920,601, forward strand.
AAACTAAACCACAAGCCAGCAAGTTATTATTATTCAAAGTTAATTCAGAAATTAAAATACAGTGAAATAAAGTTTATATTTTTTTGAAAGGACTATATGAAAAAAACATAGAAATGAAAAAAATGTGTAATAGGTATATGTTAATATGTATTAGTAGGGTGGAGTGAAAAAATCAAAATCTGATAACCGCTAAGTAATGTTGCAGAAAAGTTGTCTTTGGTAGAGGTATTTGGTCACGCAAAAGGATTTTGACAGCAAAAATATCTTGAGGTGCCGCTTGCACCTTGAATTTGACCATTATTGCATAAAAACTGGAAAAAGTTACAATAATTTCATCCAAAATATAAATTTGATGTTATATCACTTAAGAGTCTGCTTTTTGTATAGATTACGCACCGCGTAAGATCATTTTAATAATAAACTGTATTTTCAAGTTCCACACATACTTTGAATTTAACCACTATAGTGTCAAAATTGCCAAACATTGTAAGGCTCCGTACTTTGATAAAAAGTATCAGAAGTTATTATTTGCAAAACTTTGCTCTCTGATTAATTAATCCTTACTGAGATACCGAAAAAGTAAGTAATAAATGCATTTTTTGCATAGGAGAACAAAAAAAGTATTTTCCACTTAGCGTATAACTTTGGCCCAAAATGTAAAATTTACATGTGATACAGAACGTATGTTAAGTATATAAGTTTTAAAATAAATATGTAGCTTGCAACAACCCACGTTAGTCACACCTCAAAACAAAAGAAGTTGTTAAATAAATTTTAATGATTTTTGAGCCCTCAAACAAACCACATTTCATACATAGAACATAGTTTGACTGGTGAGTTGCACTATTATCTTAACTCCTGACAGTATTTGGCTTTAGTGATATATAGCAGGATAAGATTTCTGGATTCTAATCTGAATCTAGCTCTAAGAAATCTATCTCTCTTGGTTAGACAACAAAGTGTGGTGGTCGCTTCTTGGTCTACTTTTGCGCATGTCTGACTAGTTTAGGTTAGGTTACATGAGGTTTTGGAAATCATATAATTCAGTAGGTATGCCATGAAGCACCATTTCTTTAATATTTTTGTCTGAAATTCTTTTTTTAAGGGGAGGATTCGAGTTTTCCCGCTCCCACCTATCAGAGAACTCGTGGTAGTCTCTCAGTATCGAAATTGAGATCTGGAATTGTAAATTTTTGCTATCCAATCAAATTCTTCAAACTTGCCATCCTACTTCGATGGAAACAAACTTCTCTAATGATGTTTCGATCATCAGCAATACTGTTGTAGCACACTGGTTACTTTGAGAATAAAAAATATATCACCAGGGATTGCAGATGACCGTCATCAGAGAACTTGTTTTGCGACAGATTACGATGACCAGTTCAATAAACTTGACTGGTCATTGAAAATTTAATTCCTGATTTCAATTTTAAAGCTTATAGACTACCATGAGCTCATTGATAAGCAGAAGTGGGAAAACTTGGTTCCCTCTTTCAAAAAGAATTTCAGATAAAACTTTGAAAGAAATGGTGCTTAATAGAGTACCTACTGAGTTGTATGGTGTTTAAAACCTCACATGTCATACTAAAGCAGTGAGATAATAGGTAAAATAAGAAAAAGAAGCTTCAGCTATAGTTTGTTGTCTTACCAAGAGGGATGGATTTATTAGAGTCGGATTAGAAACCAGAAATATTACGCCACAATATAACACAAAGACCAAAAATGAAGAGAAATCAAATAGCTGAACTCGCAAGCCAAACGTTTTTTTTTTAAAATAACCAACGTGGTTACAGTTTGAGGGCTCAAAAAGCCATTAAAATTTGTTTAGCAACTTCTTTTGTTTCGAGGTGTGACTTTATGGGCCATCGCAAGCTACATTTATACTTAGTTTTTTATGCGTAACCTTTGTTCTCTATCATAGATAAATTTTACATTTTGAGTCAAAGTTATAGGCTAAGTGGAGAATTTTTTTTTACTAGATATAAAATGCTTTTATTACTTATTTTTTCTATATGTAAGAATTAATATGAAAGCAAAGTTTTAATAATAATAATTTCCAATAAGTTTCCTCAAAGTACAGAGCATTAGGATGTAATTCATTTTGACGCTATATTGGTCAAATTCAAAGGAGGTATATAGCTTTAAAATATAGTTTATTATTAAAATGATATTTTGCGGTGTGTAATCTACACAAAAAGCCTACTCTTATATGATATTACATCAAAATCTCTGCAGGAACCAATTTAAAAAATGTATAAGAGAGAAACGTGTAAACTGCTTCACTGTACATGCTTTCAAATGCATTTTCCTTAAAATATTCATTTAAAGAAGAATTGGTGAAGGTTAGCTTTGTTAAACCACCACCCTTGACTTTCACTACATGTGGCTGTTTAACAAAGTTCAATTGTACTTTTCTGGCATTTTTGTGAGTTATGCTGCTGTGAAATAAATCTTAATTCTTTTCTGTAAATTTTCAGAGAGTATTTCATCAGTTGAAGGTTCAAAAAATCGTAGACGAAGAAAGAAGAAGAAAAATCGTTACCATGGAGATACAAATGTTAATGATGATCATTATAGAAGTTCTGGCTTCTCTGAGCAATCTACATTAACGTCTTCTGAGAGATCAGTAAATAGTTTTAAAAATACTTCAACTCCTTGTACAAATGGTGAAGACAGCAGTTTAAAAAATGGTAGCCCACATTCTGCTAAACCTCCGCGTGATCATCCTAGGTCTAATAATGCCCCTCCTAACAAAGTTGAACTTTCTGTCTTAAATGAATCTTCAGTAGTTAATGGTACTGCTTGAAAAATATATACTTAGGTTTTTCTATTGTACCTCTTTGCTATAGATAACAATCCTTTTGTCTTAATTTCTAAAATATTGTTTTTCTTCAAGCCTTATTGTGTGAATTATAAATTAAGTCCAGTATGTTGCCAAATCTTTTGTTTCATTTGATGTTAATTTTTTTGAGTTTAGTTGAAATTGTTTTATGTTGAATAATTTTGTTATTAGACATGGCTTTTTGTGCTCTATTTAAATGTAATATATTTAAAATTTGATACATGAATTTTTTTATAGGAGTGTGTGATACTGTTTTCTTTGATAACTACTTAGACTGTGCCTTGTGATGTAAATATATTCACCTAACATAAGGTTATTTATTGTTTCATTTCTTTAATTTCAAATAATAAATTGCTGAAATTCTGTTGTATTGTATTGTTGGTACTTTGATAGTGCCATATTGAATTATAAAACCATTGGTTTAACAAGATTTAAATCTGTTACACCACAAAAATATGCAATTGTTTTCAGTTTGAAATGCTCGATAAGTTAATTTTTTACATCTTTAATTTTAAAGTAAAAATATATTGTTGTTTTTGGAAGGTAAATTTTATATCTACTTTTTTTTTTTTAAATGTTGGATTTAAAATAATCTGTTATATTCTTATTTTGTTTAAAAATTGCTAAAATTGCTTCTTGTTAACAAGTAGTAGGGGAATGTGGTGGCAAATTCAAAGTTAACTTAACCTTTTTCAGAAATAACAAATTGAAAATTTGTTTTGAAAAATACAATGCATAAAAAAAGAACAATATGTTCTGATAGAACTTGCATTGAAACATTATTTTTAATTTTTGGCAGAATTATATTCTGTTTGATTATTGAAAATACTTTTGATCAAATATGAATGAGTAACTAATTGAATGAGCGAATAAATTTAACAAATAATAAAACAATAAACAAATAAGTTAACATATAATAAAAAAGATTATGAGATAGTGAATTAATAACTGAAAAAAAATGTAAATAAAATAATGAAGGTATACAAATGATTTGATTAATGAATGAATACGTAAGTGATTTCATAAACGGATCGTGAATGAAATGGAATATTTCACTTTGCCCCATTCACTTTTAACAAATTGTATTGAACATTTTGAATCAAATCGTGCTTAATATTATCTAAATAAGTACAAGACTGAACATCAGTTACTCTCAATCAATACTTGAAATGTTAATTACAAATTGTGTATCAAATTTTTGAAATACTTGTGTTATTATTTTCCTTGATCTTTAGAGCTATTTATTTTTTCAATGGAATCAACTGTGTTTAAAACATATTAAAATATTGCTGTATAGGTGGCGCTGCAAACTTAAAGTATTTTATCATTTCACTTTACTCCACATTCCCCTTAATATCAGATGTGTTACATACACAGGCAAAAAGCAAGATCTTCTTTGAAATGTTCCAAGTTTTGAAAAACCTTGGATTTTCTTGTACTAAAAATTTATTACCCTGTTAAAGTTAATCATATTTGTAATGCAGTATTTTTCTGTGATTTCATTAAAAGTTTTTAAATTACTTGGTTTGTACATCTTATTTGTTAACCATTTGATCTTTTAAACATATTTTTGTTGCAGCAAATTCATTCTGCAAAGCTCAAATCGATGATATTTTGTGACTACACTATAGAAAACAAAAGAAAATTGTTCATAAAATCAGTTCTCTTTACTCAGAACTCCAAATAATAACTGAATACTACAGTCCATCTCAAAAGTTAAGTTACTTTACAAAAAGTTCATTTAAAAACTAAAAACTGGTTATTAAATGCTTCATCATTTACTTTTTATAAGCACAAAAAACAAAATGAATATAAAAAGAAATCGCATTTGTTTTTTGCACAAAAAATTAAAAGTATTCAACATCATAGAAATTTCATGTCTTATAAGTTTAGCCACTATTAGAAAAACTGTTGAAATATGTTCAATAATTATAATTTTAATGCATAATCATGCTTCCATTGCATGAAATAAGAATATAAACTTTTTCCATCAATTCAACAAGTTTTTGTGGCATTTTATTATCAATATTGTACCATTCTCTCTTTATGGCAGTTTTCAGTTCCTCGGCAGAGATATACTGATTCAAATTTGCATTAACCCCCAGCTTAAAACTCCCAAAACATTTTCAGTTGGATTTAAATTAGGACTTAAAGCAGACCAGTGTATAACATGAAAGTTTTGTTGATCGAGCCATGCTTTTGTGGAATTTGATGTATGCATGGAACTATCATGCTGAAATATGCAGTAGTATGGTCCTCCTATGATGTTACAAAATGGCATATAATTGATTTTCAATGTTTCCTGATAGTTTCTTGATGTTTATTTTACACTTAAAATTGTTAATGATGTTTGACCATTGAACCCAAATGAGCCCGACATCATCACAGATTTTTCACCTTGTTGTCTGCTGAAAAATGTTCTTGGCTCTTTTTGCAAATCATGCCAATAATAAGTCCACCCGTCTGGGCCATCTAAATTCCCCTTGTTCTCATCAGAAAATATGACAGAAAGCCACTTCCTTCCGAATGACATATCTTCGCAAATCTTTGCCCATTCTAATAATTTGATTTTATGATGATCTTTCAAAGTTGGTTTCCTAACCATCTTTTTCAAAATAAGATGAAGACAATTTCTAATTATTCAGTGGATCGTGTCTTTTGAAACTTGGAGTCCAGACATTACTTTATATTGCACAAAGAGAGATCCTCGCGAGATGCCATTTGAAGTAAACGTCTGTCATCTTGTTTGTTTGTTGAAAGATACTTTTTAGCTCAATTTTTTCCTTTGCATTTTATTTTTACTTGCAGGAATTCTATAAATGCTTCTCTTAGATCTATTCAAATGCTCTGCAATATCAGTTATACTCAAGCATTTAGCTTTCATTTGCCATGCAATGCACTTTTCACAGGGTTCGTACGCCCTTGAAAAACCTTGAAAAGTGCTTGAAAACCTTGAAAAAGTTTCTTAGTGCTTAAATTCTCTCAAAAATCAACGAATTGTGCTTAGAAGTTTTAAAAAAGTATTTCACCAATGCAATTTTCTGAACATGTGTTCAGTATGCAACATCGCGAAAAATTGCTTCCGTGTTTGGGATTTCAATCCTTTTGCATCCTGTAAACATTTTGATGTTTTTTACAACCGAAAGATATTTTGACATATGGTACCTTAGATTAGTTTATTTTTGTTTGATTTCATTAATCAACAAAGAAATTAATTTGGAAACCATGACAACATTGAACTTACTCGGGTTTCGCGGAAAATTGCTCTTGTGTTTGAAATTTCAATCTTTTTGCATCTTGCAAATATTTAAATATTTTGGCTAATCAAATGTTAGTTTCGCATATGCTACCTTAGATTAGTATATTTTTTGTTTAATTTTAATAAAAAACAAATAAATTTATTTCATGGGAAACATGCCACGTCGAACAAACTCAGACTTTGCGAAAATTTGCTTCTCGTGTTTGAAATTTCAATCTTTTTGCATCTTGCAAATATTTAAATATATTCACTAATAGGATGTTATTTTCATATTTGCTACCATAGATTAGCATATTTTATGTTTAATTTCGGTAAAATATAAGTTTATTTTATGGGAAACATGACAACATTAAACTTAATTCGCGAAAATTTGCTTCCCTTGTTTGAGATTTCAATCCTTTTGCATTTTGTAAATATTTTTATATTTTTGGCAATTAGTAGTTATTTTGACACTGCTACATCAGATTAGCTTGTTTTATTTTTTATTTTAAGAACTAAAGAGTTAAAGAATTTATTACCTTGGTCTTGTTTAATTATTTGCTTATTTATTTTTGCAATTTTGAATCATTATCTTTACCTAAATTTTGGTCATAACAGATTTTTAAAAAAAAAATTTTAATTTCAGCAGTTGAGCACCTAACAAGTTAACTTAAGTTTGTATTTTAAATATAAAGTTGATTTATATAATTTTATTTATAAGTACATCATTTTTTTATGTCTGCTAAAATAAATAAGGTGTATAACAGGGGTGGTTGTGTTATGATTATTCACTTGAAATCCAGTAGTGTTCGTTTTTATGCTTTTACCTCCCTATATCTCCAATTTTCCCCTTTTCCTCAAATGTTCAAAATTACTACTTTATTAAGATTGTGGGTACTTGGAGCTTACTGAAAGAGGCTTTAATCAGCAAAGGGGTAGATAGCTTAAGGAGGGTCATTCATCTTCATTTGGATATAATAAATTGACCAGTACCAGCCTAGCTAGGCCCAGTGCCTGTTGCTGGTTATCAACAGGCACTGGGCATGGTATTTCTATGCAGAATATTTTGACTTAATAAACTGTTTTATGAATTGTATGCATAGCAAAAGTTATTGTTGTACATATGTATATTCAAGTAATAGGGGTCTTAGTTTTAAAAATGATCCCCCCCCCCTCGCCCCATTTTGCTCTTTGAAACTTTCAGGTAATGAACCTGAATATTATTGGCTTTCTAAATTTAAATTCTAATTTCAACAATAACCCATTTTTTCCCAAAATAAAGCTATTTTTGTCATAATATATGTCAACTTCTTGTGAATCTTTTCAATTTCGAAATATGGCTCTATAAATCTGAACTTGCATATTTATTCTCTATTGCAAGTTAATCAATGAAAGCTGAATAGACTCAAGTTTGCATTCAAAGTATTTATCACTGCTTAAGCTGCTTTTGTATATTTTGAGGTGTAGAGACTGGACTGCGGACTTCATAAACTTTTCTTACTTCCTAATTTTTAAACTTACTCGAGGACAGTTGAAATGCCTTATTGGCTGAACAGCTAATAAATACATACGAATAATTGATTTGCATACCTATAAATGATTTGCAAACCTAATATTTTTAGAACTTAATAGTACAAACTGAAATAACTTTCTGGGTAGTGTTTTTGTCCTAAACGCCCTTATATTGTAATAAACCACTGTATAGATATTGGAAATAAATGTTGAAACCGGGGGGGGGGGAGTGACTTCAAAAACTCCTCTCTGGCAATGCCATTGAACTTGGGTATTTTAGTTTCTTCCCATAAAAGTTAAAAGCAGTTATGAAAGGTTTTTTTAATTTGCTGATTATAGAAAATATACAAACCTCTGACTGTTGCAAGCTTTGAAAAACCTCAAAATTAAACCTCTTGGTATCTGCTTCTCTTTATGACCAAACTTTTCAAACATTTTCAGAAAAACTTTCAACACAGTAGATCTTTCATCAAAGTGTCTCTCGTTGTAGAAAAAGCAATTTTGTTTTCCTATACTTTTTTGTATTATTGCCTTATTTCCATGTGTTTGTAGTAAATGAAATCTGCATACAATATTTTTAGTACAAATTTATGATATTGCCTTGAAAACAAAATTTTTTACCTTGAAAAGTACTTGAAAAGTGCTTGAATTTTTTTCTGCCTAAAGGGTATGAACCCTGTTTCACTAAACATTAATTGAGAAACTTATGGCATTTCGAAAACTGAAGAAAGAAAGCTTTAATTGTTAAAATATATCTCTTTCACACATCATCATAACACGTTGCTTGACTTAAAATATCACTTTCAGATTTCAGTAAATTTGCACAAATGCAGATTTGTGTCTGTATTTATGAGACAACAGATTTTTTATGATTAAACCCCCACTATGTTTTTTCCACCTTATCAATAGCATTCAAATACTTAATTAGTAGATATTTCATTTGATGCATTTTCACAGAAAATAAAACCCAGTTTTATTCATGATGTGAAAATATGTATAGTGTTTAAACTTCTGAAACGGACTGTATGCATCACAGTTTGTTATTCTTCTTGAAATAATGACTATTCGCTGCTACCTTCTCATCCCCCTAAAAAAAAGAAAGCAGGCATGACTTTTCTCGCTTTTACTCGAATTTGCCTCTCCACTAGATTTTTCTTGGATTCACTTGTTTAAAATTTTCAACATTTTTAGTTTTTTTTTTTAGTTAAATTATTTTGTATGTTGGAAAAGTAAAATTTTCAACCATGACATACTAGCAAATTTTTACAGGTTAGGTGTAAAATCTACTAATTTTGGCTTTTTACACTTTTAAACTTCAGCCTCAATCTTTTACACAAAATCCAATTGCATTCATGTGTATAAGACTGTCCTTTTTTTGTTTGCTATGTGACTATCCCTCTTGAACATGAATAATATTGTGTTTAACCAGTGGCGTCGCTACTGGAGGGAGGCCACCCCGGGGGTTCCTCCGTTTTGGGGGGTGACTTACAAGTTTTTTGTAAAACATAAATACTTAAATTCAGAAACTTTCTCCCAATATTTCAAACTTACGTTATCACATGCAGTTGCATTACCCCGAGGGGGAGTTCTTGTGCTGGGAAAAATTTTTATCTATTGAACAGAGTAGCATAACTACGGGGGGGGGGGGGGGGGGAATTGCACCGGCTGATATCCTTCTGGGGGTGACATTAGCACATTAGCCTAATTAAAATTCCGTTACGTTATGATACAAGTAATATGGTTGCTTCTGAAAATAGTATGAATTTCATGTTTACATAGAAAACATTAAATTTTTTTTTCTTTTGCTTTTGTAGGGAGTGGGGGGGGGAATGGCACAATTACTGCCCCAGGTGTCACCTGTGCCATGTACTCCACTGGTTTAACAATATATTTAGCCTTTCTTAGTTTTCATATTCTGATGTGGAGGATTTGAACACTCCTCATTTTTTCATGCCCTCTCAACAATTTCAATTCAGTTACATTCAAGTTAGGCTTCATACTCTATTCAAATAAAAAAATTCCATGACTTTTATTAAGAATATATGACTTCATAAAGAATTCCATGAAATTGTTACATGTACAATTTGACACCAAACTTCCAATTTTCAGAAAAAATGCATTAGCAAAACTTTTACACGAATGCCACTTCCTCATCAAAACACTTACTTATGATTGAAAAAAAAAAATCAGTGAATACTGCAAAAACTATTTATCTTTATCGTAGCAATTAAGTAAAATGTAATAAATACAATATACTGATGTTTAAATGGTCTAATAATTACAGTCGAACCTTGTTAAACCGCCAACCTTAGTGATGGGCCAAAAATTGTCGGAAGTCGAGGTTGGCGGTTTAATGAGGTTTCCCAATCTTGCACAAGTGCATGTTTTCATGAAAATATGTGTGAAAGCATGTACTTTCCTTCTGAGTGCAGCTATCCATGGTTCTTTGCAGATCGATTTTTATTCTGAAACACTAAAATTAGAATTTTTTGTGCTCATGACTGCTTTCGAAATCTTTTCAAAACAGAGCAAATGATTACAATGATGCAGAATTTTGAAGTAAACTTGTTCACTGAAGTCAGCATGGGATGCCAATTGCAGGTTAAGCAGAAATGGGGGTAAAGAATGAAAGCTTTCATAACTGAGTAGTTTAATGTCAAAATGAAAAAGTTGAAAGGGGTGGGACAAGATAAAGTTAATTCGTGAAGATGTGTGGGAACAACGCTCTTTAGTGACTGAGGGGCAGGGGGCAGATAAAACTGAAAGAGATAAGAAAGCTAGATACTTTTACCTGATGTAACCTAGTGCCTATCTACACTATATAACCAAAACTGCCATGTGCAGGTAAACGGCAGTATCTGCAGAAATGAGTTTTCGAGATATTTGAAGAAACGCGTTTTGGATTCAATACTAACTATGGGGAAAGGTTGGAATTACACGTGTTTTTCGCGCCTTTTTTTCAGCATAAACCAAATAAACGAGCCTGTACAATAAAGATAATGTAAAATAGATGACAAAAATGAAAAATTTGCAGTTACTGCCCTTTACCTGCACACAGCAGAAAAGTATTGGGACACTCAAAAATTCATATTTTTACGGATTTCTCGAGAAAAGACCACACAGTTTTTTTCTCATAAAAGGTATACACCAGCTGTCATTTTCCAATAAAGATTAAGTCTACTATTCATTTAGAGGACCAGCAACAAATTGAGGAATCAGAAAAAGGGTTAATCATTTTTCATTATAAATAGTGGGAATAAGCTATTGTAACGGATTCGGTGCGACTTCCACTTTCTTGAAATGAAGACACAGCTCTTGATAAAAGCACAGGAATTTTATTTACACTATGTACAGGAAAGATCGTCAACAACTGCCTAAATTATTCATCAGCAATTAAGCAACTATCACACAACACCGTAAACTCAACGTTTACACACGTATTTACTTCCAAATACGAAAACAACACAGCGAAATGCCTCGCAATAAACAGAGCAAAAATGCTCTCAGTTCGAAATATCAATCGAAACTCCCTGTTTATCCATCGCTAACGGCTTATATAGACACCGAAAGAAATTTCTCAAATATTCCACACGCTTCTGTAAAGTAGTAGACCGTTATCAAATTTTATCAATGAACAAAAAGGAAATAGGGGTCGTATACTTTAGCCATATGAAAAGGGGGTTGTATATTCATTACGGGAAACTATTTACAGGTTACGTTCCTACAATAATTACTATTTACAGGATTTGTAACTTTGCCCCTTCCTAAGAACTGCACGTCCCGGGCAGTACAATCCCCAGAAAGGGGTGCCAAACTTCTATCACATGTTCACAAATACACACATTAAATAATAACCAATAATGCATAGAAACACAATAATAACAAGAAATATTACTAAACATTAAAAGCAAAAAAATTATCTACAACTTTTATGTTATCAACCATGGTTGTTTACGTAATACTCATGAACTATGGCCATAGTATGGGGCTAACCGATCATAATGTACAACCCTAGGTTTTGCATTAGGTGATTTTTGGATCCTCACTACGACGTCATTCAGTCGGTTAAGGACTTTGTAGGGTCCCATCCCAATGCGACTGCAATTTGGGTGAAAGACCTTTCCGTCGGATGGGATTCCATAACCAAACCTTGTCGCCTTCGTTGAATTCATGTCCAGTAGACCTTGTGTCGTATCGGGTCTTCATCTTCTCCGCCGCAATGTTGATTCGCTCTCGTGCGAAGTTATGAACGTCTTCCAACCGGGCCTGGAGATCCTGGATGTACTCCTCAGGCGATGAAGGCGCATCCGGAGGACGACCGAGAAGACGAGATCACAAGGTAGCCGAAGCTCTCGTCCGAAAAGCATCTGAGATGGGGCAAATCCGGTAGTCTTGTGGACAGCACTGCGGTAGGCCAGCAGGAACAAAGGTAGCCTCTTGTCCCAATCCTGTTGATTTCTGGAGACCATAAGTGAGAGATTATTCAGATTGTGTGGTTAAATCTCTCCACCATGCCGTTCCGATTGTGGGTGTAGTGGTGTTGTCCTAGTTTTCTCAATTCCGAAAATTTGACATAGGCCCTTAAACACAGCAGAGATGAAATTCCTCCCTTGATCGGAATGAATCTGCAAAGGTGTTCCGTATCTCGAGATCCAATGTTGGACTAGAGTCTCTGCTACGGTGGTAGCTTCTTGATCTGGAATGGGATATGCTTCCGGCCAATTTGGTGAAGTAAGTCGATGGAAACAAGAATGTATTTGTTCCCATCAGCAGTTCTTGGTAGAGGACCAGGATGTCGATCCCAATTCGTTCGAAAGGAGCTCCAACGTTGTACAGATGTAGCTTCCCTCTGCTTCTCTTCTTCGGTCCTTTACGAGCAGCACAGGCGTCACAAGAATGGCACCACTTCTCCACGTCATCCTTCGCCTTGCTCCAGAAGAAGCGCTCCCGAACTTTATTGAGGGGTTTTCAAGACACCAAAATGTCCTCCAGTCGCACTACTATGTATTTCTTTCAGAACAGCTGAAATCCTTGATCGGGGAAGTAGTAACTGCCACCTAGATGTTTTGCAGTCGTCAGATTCCCATTTTCGGTGTAGCACGCCGTTCCGTAAATGGAGCGAGTTCCATAAAGCCCAGTATCTTTTTGTTGCAGGACTGAAGATGGAAACGTCCTGCCAGCTAGGGCGTCGACTGTCACTTTCCATGAACTCCAAAATTGGTTTTATGTCGGGGTCTTCAAGTTGATCTTTTCGAACTTGGTCATCACTCCATGGATCAGGTTCTGATGAAGTTGGAGTCACTGTCACCTGATAGGCAGTAGGGCTAGTCGTTCCATACTGTTTCTCGATTCGGGAACAATAATTGCAGTTCTCAGGACAGGGTCTCCTTGATAAAGCGTCTGCATTACCGTGAGACAACCCTTTTCGGTGCTTGATCTCCATGTCATATTCCTGGAGCCGCTGTATCCCACCTGGCTATCTGGCCTTCTGGGTTCTTGAAGTTCAAAAGCCAAGTTAACGATGCATGATCTGTCGAAGCAGAAATTTTCGGCCGTAGAGATAATGATGGAAGTGTTCTACAGCTTTTCACTATGGCCAGTAACTCCTTTCTGGTGACGCAGTAATTTCGCTCCGACTTGATAAGCATTTGCTCCAGTAAGCGATGACATGTTCATTTCCGTCAATTTCTTGGGATAAAACAGCTCCGATGCCCTCGTTGCTCGCATCAGTGTCCAGGATGAAGGATTTTTCAGGCTGGTGAGATAGGCGAGGATAGGCGTTGATGTAAAGTCCTCCCTTCAGTCGTAGAAATGCATCTTCGCATTCTTTGGACCATTCAAACTTTTGCTTGCTCTCCGTCAGCTTATGCAAAGGTCGTGCAATGTTGGAAAAACCCTTACAAACTTCCTGTAGTACGTGCAGAGCCCCAGGAAACTTCGCAGCTGATGGATGTCTTCGGGACGACTCCAACTCTTGACTGCAAGAAACCTTTTCTGGATCGGTTTGTACACCTCAGAAGAGATGATGTGACCAAGGTAGTTCACTTCCCGGCGGAACAAATTACATTTGGACGGGCTTAACTTCAGATTGGCTTCCTTAAGCTTCTGCAGCACCTTCCTAAGATTTGCCAGATGTTCTTCGAAACTGCGTCCCACGATGATGATATCGTCTAAGTAGACCAGACAGGATTCGTAGGAAAGTCTCTTAACACTGTCTCCATAAGACGCTCAAACGTAGCTGGTGCATTGAAGAGGCCGAAGGGCATCACTTTAAACTGCCATAAGCCTTGTCCAGTTGTAAACGCTGTCTTCTCTCGGTCATCAGGGTGTATCTCAACCTGCCAGTAGCCGCTCTTCAAGTCCAGGGTCGAAAACCACTTGTGTCCGGAAAGAGTGTCCAAGGTGTCGTCTATCCGTGGAAGAGGGTAACTGTCTTTCTTGGTGATTTCATTCAGGCGTCGGTAATCGACACAAAATCTGGTGGAGCCATCTTTCTTTCGGACTAAGACGATGGGAGAGGCCCAAGGACTGGAAGACGGTTCGATTACATCATTCTCCTTCATCTCTTTCAGGAGGGTCTCAACCTCTTCCTTCTTGGCGAACGGTAGTCGTCTTGGATGCTGTTTAATAGGGGGGTGTTCTCCAGTATAAATCCTATGCTGCGTTAAATTCGTACGGCCAACATCCTCCGATGTAGATGAAAACAGATGCTTGAAGTCATCCACCAATTGTTCCGCAGCAGTTCTTTGATCTTTCGATAACGGCGCACTCCCAATTAACTTCGATGTCAAGGACTCGAAGACACAGTCTCGGGGGAATTGATTCTTCTAATGATGCAGTTTACTGGAGTACAAGTTGCCAACACTTCACCTTTTCGGATATTCCTTGGCCTTTCACTCACGTTGGCGACTCTCACAAGAATTGCATCCTTAGAAAGGTCCACAAGCGTAGATGCTACCAGCACTCCTTTTAGGCTATGCTTAGGTTAGGGTATTCAATGAGTTCAAATCGAAAACTATTGCTTTCTTCAAGGGAGCCAGGTATTAATGATTCTGACCTTGAGGGAATCGATAAATCTTTTTGGGCTATTATTTGATGAGCGGATTTTACATCACTTTCTGCAGGGAAAACGGCTACGTCTTCTCTCATCGAGTGCAGCTCATTAGTCTTGAAGTCGAGAGTGAAGTCATATTTCTTCAAAAAGTCCAATCCGAGAATGAAGGGGTCCGTGATATAGCGGACGAATGCCGTATGATGGGAGGTGGCATCCCAAACACTATTTCCAAGTCCACTTTACCGTCAATCTCGATCTTGTCACCTGTCACAGTCTGGAGACTTACGCGTGGCGATGTCCACAGCAGTTTCAATCCAAATTCACGAGCGACATCTGTCCTAATGATTGTCACATTGGCTCCAGTGTCGACAATCATTCTGCAGGGGTTCCCATTTACATGTGCGTAAATGAAAAGTCCATCACAGCCACTACTAGAAGAGGAAATCTGCAGAGCTCTAGTGGTGGTGATTTCCTTCCCTCGCGTAGCTTGGCGAGCCGGACAACTCCTTCGCAGGTGTCCTTCACTACCGCATTTCCAGCACTTCTGCTCTTGTTTCTTTTGGGCTGTTATGCTGCTCAGATGTCTTGTCAAGTCACCGAGTTGTCCTCTCAAGTTCAGCGAGATGGGACGACCTGGAATCAGACTCATCAGCTTCCTGAGTCCGGATTAGATGGCGATCCACACGGGTTGCTTCTTGGGCGGCCTCGTATCTCATCGCATACACAACAGCAGAATTCAGGTCTTTGACATCCGCCATCCGTAGAGCTTTCTGGATTTCCGGATCTCGAACCCCATCGATGTAGTAGTTGAGTGCCAGGTTGTCTCGAACATCCGCAGGGCAGTCGTAAAAAGCAAGATGAGACAGTCTCTCGATGTCCGCCGCAAGCTCTTGCAGGGGGGTTTCCCCAGTTTTCTGGAAACGGGACTTCAACTGGAGTCGGCTGAAATCTTTCTGGCACTTTTCACCGAAGCGAAGCTCCAACGCAGCTGTGAGGGCGGCGAAATCCAGGCGCTGGCTGTCCGGAAGGGTCTGAAGAATGTCCGCTGCGTCACCTCTCAGGGATGCTGCAAGATGGCAGGCCTTGGTAGCAGAGTCCCCCTCCGTTCGCTTCCGCCACTATCATGAATTGAGTTTTGTAAACCTGCCACGAAGTTTTGCCATCAAATGTGGCAAGTTTAATGGACGGTCGAGCAACCGATGTGGGAGCGCCAAACTGTACAGAACTGCTTTCCGCGGTCGCCAATCTCCTTTCTACGTCCTTAAAGATCTCTTCTTTAAGTAGATGAAATCTTCTATCTTCTTCTTCAAATTTATTTTCTACAGCGTTGAATCGGCTTTCAACGGTATCAAATTTTTCTTCAATAGCATCAACTCGATGCTCTATGTCATTAAATTTATTTTCCATCACAGTCTTTACCGAAATAAGGTCGTTTTTAATTTCTTCTTGGTTAGACGTTAAGTCCATTTTCAGCACAGTTAAATCGCTTTTTAACTGGTCTTGATTTGCCAACATACTTGCAGTCAGATCACTTTTTAATTGTTCTTGATTAGCCGCCATATCGTTTTTTTAATTGCTCTTGATTAGCCGCCATATCATTTTTTAATTGTTCTTGATTAGCCGCCAAACTTTCAGTCAAGTCGCTTTTCACAGCATTAATTGCTTCCAGAAGTTGTTTTTTTAATTGGTCATCCATTGCGCGAGTAATCACCATAAAAACAAAGTCTATAAATACAAACAGTCTTTATGAGAAAATGTCCAAAGTCACACTTACTCCAAGAAAGTCCAGAAGAAGCCCCACGTTGGGCGCCAAATTGGTAACGGATTCGGTGCGACTTCCACTTTCTTGAAATGAAGACACAGCTCTTGATAAAAGCACAGGAAATTTATTTACACTATGTACAGGAAAGATCGTCAACAACTGCTAAATTATTCATCAGCAATTAAGCAACTATCACACAACACCGTAAAACTCAACGTTTACACACGTATTTACTTCCAAATACGAAAACAACACAGCGAAATGCCTCGCAATAAACAGAGCAAAAATGCTCTCCAGTTCGAAATATCAATCGAAACTCCCTGTTTATCCATCGCTAACGGCTTATATAGACACCGAAAAGAAATTTCTCAAATATTCCACACGCTTCTGTAAAGTAGTAGACCGTTATCAAATTTTATCAATGAACAAAAAGGAAATAGGGGTCGTATACTTTAGCCATATGAAAAGGGGTTGTATATTCATTACGGGAAACTATTTACAGGTTACGTTCCTACAATAATTACTATTTACAGGATTTGTAACACTATACATTTCAGAAATACGTCAAAAAACTATCGACAATTTATTTTTATATTTATGTGAATGTATATCTTATACCCACACAGATATAAGCATTTCTTTCAAAAATACAATTTTTTATTAAAGGTTTTTGGCTCATATCATGCAGTTTTCCTTCAAATGTTCTAAAACTTTCAGAATATTTGACAGCATATTAGAGAAACATAACATTTGAAGTTAAAATATTGAAAATTTGATGAAATATGAACGTTTAAAGCAATTAATTTTTCACTGCGCATGCGGGAAAGATAGCAATTTATAACTTTCATAATCCAAAGCTCAGATAGATCCTCCAAGTCATAAATTCCACCTCAATATCTTTAAATCTTAAAAAGTTATCAGCAATCTAATGAGCCGAATTTCTATAATTCTTGGATATGTAACGAATGGTTAGGGTGGTCATTCGCACACCAGCAGCATTTTTCTCTTATTGTTGCAGAATTATTCATGATAAGAATGGATTATTTCCGAATGATTTCTCATGAAAAATTGTGAAACGTAAAATAAAGCTAACACTGACACATTTTTTATGTGCCATCAAAGAAAGATACTAATGGTTATAAGTCTGAGAAACCACATCTTTAGGCTCATATACAGACAACATAGGAAGGACACGAGGAAAGGGAGGAATTGGGTAAATTCTCCCGGAAATGTTTAGAAATTGGTTGCTCTATATAGGCATAATGAGAAAAGAATCGGGAGAAAGGGTTCTGGTTCCCTGCCAAGCAAATATTTTCAAAGTTGATGTCGAAAATTGCAATTTTACAATTTTTGGTAATGTTCAAGAGAGGGAAAAGAATGGGTTCCCCCACGATTTTGTTTTTTTAAGTTATTTTTCTTTCAAAATTGAAGTCTATTTTAGTCTATCTTTGTTTACAACAGAATGTTGAGGGCTCTTCCCAGAAATTCTCCGGAATGGGAAGTTTTAGAAATGCAATTTTAGGTTACCCTTGGTAAAATTAATGGATAGGGAAACATCGTCAGCTCTCTATGAAAACCTTTTGACTTTGAACTATTAAAAAACGCAAAACTATCATTGGTTATGTTTGAGAGAGGAGGAGGCTCAGTGATCTCCTTCGGAAGCATTTAAAAACAAGTATACTCTACCCAATTTTAAACTACATTTAGTTAGTATAGGGAATCCGGCAAATCTCCTTCGGAATTTTTTCGACATTGAAATTTTAAAAAACATAATCTTATAATATGTTTGAAAACATTAAAAGGAAACGGGACAGGTTTCCCCCAAGATTTTTTAGGAGGGTGCTGTGCCCTTCCGTTTTTAAGCTAACCTTTGACCATTCATTTGATCAACCCTTCTGCATTACCTTTAAAACTAATCATCAAAAAGCTTTTCAATATTTTAAAAATAATTACTATCGAAAACACCTGAACTTTGTATGTACCTAGAAAACCAAAAATTAAAAGAAGCACCTTTTGTGTTATACAAAACTTCTCTCAAAACGTACCCTTTTATCTGAAAGCGCACTGCCCCTTTTTTGATCTGTGTGAAACACGAGTTTCATCTAGGCATTTTTTCCTGAAACTGAAATCAATTTTAGGCTATAGTGAAGATAAAAGGGTTAATGAGCTCTCCCACGAAAATTTCCAAAAGTGAAATTTTAAGCTATCTTAAATGATTTTGAGGGAATGGCGAAGATTCGAAGATTTGGGCAATTTTTCGATACTTCAATCTGAAAAACACAATTGAGGGCCTTGATGAAAGAACCAAGAATCAGGTTAGTCCGGACTCACTCATTTTTGGCAAGACCAACAAATAACACCGGTATCCGATAGAAAAGCTAAAATCTTTCTCATATTATTTACTAGAAAGCAGAGGTCTGATATTACATTCGTGTCCCGTTATTGCACCAATTGGAACTTCTATATTCTCCACACGCAGAAATGATTTTAAAAAAAAGTTAGGACTGAACTGGTTCTTGCATCTAATTCTTCATTTTGTAGATTTTAGACTATCGTTGGTGACTTTAGGACTACAAAGGGACCTCATACCTGAAATACCTTAGGTACCCTGTTAAGTATGAATCTAGGCCTGATTACAACTAATGTTGCTCAAAAAAAGAAAAATTGCCCCTCCACCCCGGAACTCTGTCCTAAATACGCCTATGTTCAAAAGCTCTCTCTCTTCTAAGTCGAAATTTTTGATAAAACTACTCGTATAGCTATAATTTACAATAGACCAATGAAATATCTTGCCAACTGACAGCATTTAGTTGAATCTGTCACAAGTAGTGAATACCAGGGGCGTGCACAGAAACTTTGGGGCCCGTCACAAATGACTTTTACGGGCCCTGTATCTTGTTTACCCCTACGCCCCTGCATAAATTTCACCCCTCATTAAAAAAATCTTGGACCTTCTTCAGGCTTGGAAACAGGTGTCCCTTCTCCCCCCCCCCCTGTGCATGCACCTGCTCATGTATCAACACCCCAAAGCATGGCCCACTCATTTATAGCACAGCCAGGGCCGCTTTGTCTAATGGTGCAGGCCCTTTCAATCTTTGTTAATAGATGTACAAATATAAGTTTTTAATGCTCTTTTTTCTTCCCGGGCCCTTTTTCAGGCCGCGTCGGACCCCGATTTCTTTGCCCCCCTCCCATTTCCTCAATATGGGAGCCATGGCCCATGGCCCCCAGAGCTTTAAAAACTAGAGAGAAAGTTGATGAGAGGAAAGCATTCGCACCTGTGAACTTCAGCTATTTACTTTGGTTCCTGCTTTAAGATGTAAAAAAAAATAAACCTGTTTCCAAACACTTATTTCACATAGAGTAAACGAATTGCTTGTTTTTTTTTTTTAAATTTTTATGCCACTTTAAAAAATGTTAAGATTGAATTTAAATGTATTAAGTTCAATAAAAAAATGGCTTGGAAGTGGCCCACTCGGCCGTTGGCCCAGTCGGGGATCCCCAACTAGCCGACCAAGCCAGTCCGACCGCGTTTCCAGGTCAGAAATTTGTTTTTCTTTTTCCAGGATTTCCATGCCCCGTGCGAACCCTGTCTAGTTGATTCAAGCCAATGCCAATTAAAATGATCATTCATTTTCTCCAGTGTTTATCTTATGAGGAGTTCATCGTTTTGGGAAACAAAATTAATCTAAAATTTTGATCAAGGACTAAGGATAGCAAAAAGATATGGGAATCAATGGCTTTTCATAGTTGTTTTTCAGAAGTAGATTAAATGGCTAGTTATGGGCATGGTTAAGGGTTTTATTTAATTTGGATTTTTGTGGAAGAGTGATGTTGCAGTTCTAGTTCATGGGAAAAATTAATTCACTCAGTGTTACAACTTAGAAGTTACACTTTTATAGCTGTGAAATTTTCGTTGATTTTTAACGATGATTTAGAAAAAAATAAACATACACATAATATATACAGTCAATTCTTGATAACTTGAAGTCCCGAGGTAGATAATCGGTAGTTTGAGTTATTGGAAGTTCCTTTCCCAGCATTCTCAAGAATAATTTTTACTTTCTTTTTCAGGGATAGTGCATAATAGATAGACTATAACACTTATTGTTGAGATAATATTAATTATTAGTATTTCATAAAAAATATATGTTAAGAGAATAAATTTTATTAAGATACTTTGAAAAAGAAAGTTAATTTTGACTGCTTACATTTTTTTTTATTCCATCTTAAAACGTCATTAAGGTTTCAAACACAATTTGACCTAGCCAAGTTTTGGGAATTTTTCAGGGACTGCAGAAAAATATTTGCAAAATCTAATACTTGCTGAGTAGTTCGAGGTGATAAAGATTTTTCATCAGTATCTGCACAAGCAGATTCTAAACAAACAACTTGCACAATTGCTTCATAAAATTCATAAGTTGTTAAATTTTCCTCAATATTTAAGTAATCTTTCATTTCCGTACAGTCCACATCAACCAAGACTTCAAAATGATCCCCTTCGTTTGTTACTTAGCTTCGTTTTCATTGCTGTTTATGAAATCACAGCAGTTTTAACTACTGTTTCTGTAATAGGCCCAATTTCTTTTCTCTTTACTTCAGTTCACATTGCTTTTAACCATCTTTTAGTCCTAAAATCGCAAATATTTGAGTCATCCAGAAAATTAAAGCCGATTTTTTCAATTTTTCCCAAAATTTTAAGTCTTTCAAAGCTTAGCCAGGAATGAAATCTTAGGCTGTCAGCCACAGTAAAAAGTTAAGCTGCTTTTCAGGCTGTTTTGCAACACTGTGTGCATTAAGTAACACTATTGTAAATAAATTTTCCCCCTCATGCAAGCTGATAAGCAAAGCAATGTGTTAAAGGGAAAAAGGTAGACTTTTTTCTTACTGGCTGCATTTTTATAAATACAAATACAAAAGTGACGACCAGCAACAGGCTCTGGGCCCAGCTAGACTGGTCCTAGTCAATTTACAATCCCCATTGAAGATCAATGGCCCTCTTAAAACTATCGACTCCCTTGCTCATTACCACCTCTTCCGGTAAACATTAATGTCTTTCTTAAGATAAGGAGACCAAAACTGAACAACATACTCTAAATGAGGTCTTACCAAATTTCTATATAAGGGCAGAAGAACTTCTTTAGATTTGTTTGAAATAGATCTATTGATAAACCCAAGCATCTTATTGGCTTTGTTACTAGCAATGCTGCACTGTTGGCTAAACTTTGAATCCTGGGAGGGAAAATGTTCCACTACGACTGTTAGAATTTTAAACCCTTCGACTCCTTCACCCCGAAATGAGTCGATTCCTACTTCACGACTTTGCAGCCCTGGTTAGTACTTGGCGCAATGTATCTTTCAGAAGTCAATACAACTTTGAAGGTTCCTTTCTAACAAGAATATGCACTTTTTTTTTTAATTTTTGAAAAGCCTAGTTTTCAAGTGTAAATTCTGCTGCAAATCTAGGATTGTAATCTAAAAATCTTTTGCAATTGCTGAAAAATAAAATTTTGAATCTGAGAGAGTTGATCCTTTTTTTTTCTTTGACATAGTTGCATACATTTCAATATTTAAAAGGGACCAGTTTTTTTTCATATAAATTCTTCCCACATTTAGTTGCTAGTGGCAATTCACTGTCAAAGTATCTCATAATTTTCATCAATAGTTTGGAGAGCTTGTCATGAAATATAGATCACTAAAGCTTCCTTTAAACCAATTTTTACAGATACATTATAACTTCGATTTAACATTACCAGATTTAATGATTCCTTCAATTTAATAATACATTTCGCTGGTTTGGACTTAAATGTTTATTCACCTCGACTTAACGATATCCTTGATTGAACAATAACTTTTTCCAGTCTCTGGACAATCGTTAAATTGAGGTTATACTGTACTGTCAAAAATATCAACTTCCTTTTTTTTACAGTCATTTTTAAGCAGTCTTGAATTATCTTTTGTCAAACTTTGGGAGAAAGTATGTCAAGCAACCTAAAGTTTTTTTTTTTTTAAGTTATAGGACAAACTATGGGAACATAGGAAATACAGGACACTTATGATTATTATTATTAATATTTATTTATTTTTTTTTTTTGAAAATGTGGGATATATAGGAAAATTTTTACCCCTGACCGGGCATCTTATTATTTCTACACACAAGTGGTGTATCCAAGAGGGTTGGTAGAGAGCTCTTGGTCCTAGATGATCCCTTTATTTTCAAGAAGAGGGCAGCATTTTAACTCTCGTTGGGAAAAGAAATATTTTAAAACATTTTTTAAATAAGATAATGGGATATAGAATAAGAAAGCTACAACTTCAAACTTTTTTAGAATTACAACTTCGAAAGTTTTCTAAAGGACTTCCCCTCACCAACATCAGTAAAGATTGTCCTAAACTAAAGCTTCAATTTCAAAAAATTTGGAGAGAAGTTCTTGAGGGGCTTTCTCCCCCTAAACATCATTGTAGGACGGCTAAAATTACTTTTTTTGTATCTCCAATTAAAAAACATTTCCGGGGGAAGGCCTTCAAATCTCTCTGCCCTCTAATATTACCAAGCTCATGTAAAACAGTTTTTAGAACTACGTTAAAACCCCTATTCTGAGTGAATATAAAATTTACAATTACTAGGTTCATATTGCTAATACTTTGATATTGCAAAGACGCCCTCCTAAACTAGATGGTTATAACAATCTACTTATTTTTACCTTTAGAAAAAATAAAATGCTGCCAAATTCATATCCCCCCTACCCACACACACCCAGTTTTTTTTACCTCTTGATCCTGCCTGGAATAGGGCCCCAAATAGTTTTACTTTTTGTACTTGTTTTAATATTCTAATCATATTAAAATCTTTGTAATGCTTTAAATATTATTTTAAAATTTCTTTTAAAGTGGTTTTATACATTTTAATAAATGCATAGATTATGTTTATTGAAAATATTTTTCTAGTAATTTTAAGCAACAAATTCAAAACTAATGCTAATTTGAAAAAAAAAAAAATTGTTATAACAGAATTTAAAAAGGCACCTTGTCTTTCGTTAAAGATCATTCATCATTAATGTTCCACAATGAATTTTTAATCTTATTGATTTTACTGTACTTCCATGAAATGATGCAGGAGAGGGTCCCCATCTCTATGGCTCAAGGGGGCCCAGGCCCCATAGATACACCACTGATATGGTGAGCTTTAGTCCTTTTCTATGGTCAAAAAAGAAATAATTGAGTTTTAGGGAAACGGGAGGTATCCCCAAATCAGAACTTGGATACACACCTGGTTTCAGGCATATCCAGGAGGGGGCATGTGTGAATTTCCCTTGAAGTTTTTTTTTTTATAATTAAAGTGTTAAAACCGCATTTTAGGGTAACGTTGATGATATCAGGAGAAGAGTTTGGTCCCTGACAATGGGTTCTGCATTTTTTTTTTTTTTTGAATTAAAGTTTTAAAATTTTAATTTTTAGTTATATCAGGGAAGAGTACTTTCCATTGGATTTTTTTTTAAATTGAAGACCTAAAAATGTACAATCATTTGTTTGGTAACATCAGGAAAAGAGAGTGTTCGGGTGGCTCACCTAGAAAATGTTTTGATATAGATGCTCTGAAAATGCAATTTTAAGCTATCTTTAATAATGTTAGGAGAAAAGGCTGTATATTCTGGAGCTCTCCCTCCTAAAACCACATTTTTTAGGCTTTTTTCAGCGATGTTTGACGAGGCAATGAAAGGGGTTCCCTTCCAGAAATTGTTTGAAAATTATGTATCATAATAATGCTATTTTACCAATGTAGGAATTTTTTGAATAGCCTAAAAAGGCAATTACTGGCTTTTTTGGTCTTGTCAAAGGGGATCAAAAACCCCTTTTGGATCTGCGCTTGAGCACCACACTTGAAATTTCTGCCCAGAAGCTACACTTTTAAAAACAGAATTTAAATTGAACAAAAATTAGCAGGGCATGAGATAAAAGGAAACGTTTTGAAGATTGTTTAAATGTTGAGCAAAGAAATATTTTTTTTTTTTTTGCTAAGACAGTATTGTTTTTAGAGGATTGAAAACTACTATTTCAGAGATACACATGTAGAAAGGACACTTTCAACGAAACCTCGTTTGTATTTTTTTCTTTGATATGCTCTCAGGAGGGGACTTAAACTTCTGAACTTCAATCACCTGTCATTAAGGAAAGAAAGTAAGCAGAATTTTTGGAGCAGGATCCTTTTGTATTTTACACTTTTTTTCCAGACGTAAAGTGGTGTCATTTGAAAACCTTTTATTTCTATCTATTGTTCTATTAGTAAAAATATAAGAAAAGCAATCATGGTAACGTGTACTACTGAAAAAATTATCTTTGAAAGCAACATGGTATAAACACCAATATGTAATAATACAATAGTAAAGAGACTTTTAAAATAATTTATTACTTTTTTGGAAAATAAAAAAAGCTAACCATTTTTTAACTCCTCATTAAACACACATGTTTTAATATTTCTTTCCAATCTCATTGTAATGGGTTTTTGTTTTGGAGTGAAAAAAAGAAATAAAATTATATTTTTATAGGAGAAAAACTATTTGTGTTTGGAAGTATAAACAATAGAGAAAAGAAAAAGCATTTTGTAAAGCACTTGAGTTGGCATATTAAAATTAATACACTTAAAAACTTCAAGAGACGAGAACAAAATTTATGGATTCCCATAGAAAACATCATTTTCTTCATCATATTTCACTAATTCATTTTCAATTTGCAACTGCCGCATCATTATGTTGAAATCTTGCTTAGGTTCAGGCATTTTGCTATGTAAGTCTCTTAAAGCTTCTTGACAGGCAATTCTCCAGCGTTGAGTCAACTGATCCAGGACATCAGGCTTACACTGGAAATTTTAAACAATAACCTTAAAAATCAAGGAACATTTTCTGCTAAGTTCAGTATTATATTATCTGATACATTAACAACCACTTTAAATAAGGTCATCATTGGTCGGAATTTTTAACCCTGTCCCGATATTATACAGCTAATTTTTTGGTCCTGAATAATAACATTTGTCCCAAAAAATAGTAGTGTTACCGACTAGTGATGCTGATGCTGTAACTGAGCGAGTATTTAAAATTATAAAACATTGGACTACAAGTGGACCCTTAGTATGTTAATCAGCAAAACATATTTTGCTGAAAATTGGACGGGCTTTTGTACGATCAAAATTAAAGAAAATGAAGTTTGAAGAAATATAAGGCTAATTCGTCAAAATAGTTTAGAAAGGTTATTAAGGTATTAAAATCTGATTTTGTTTAAAAATGAAAACTGTTTTGATTTATTCTATTTATATTTTAAAACATTATTTATCATTGTTTGAAAATTAAAATATAGATTTTATTATGTATATATTATTTGTAATGTATCAATATATAGATAGATAGGTAGATAAACACTGAAATACTGTTACAACCAACTTCAAGAGACTGAAAATTTTATTTGTTGTAATGGAATTTGAGCATTAAATTGAAACTGAAAATTTGTTTTGCTGAAAGGGGTGCTTGGTAGTATTGGTATTTGTTGTAACTGGATTCCCCTATACTGACCTACATACCATTTCAATCACAATAACAATAATTATACAATATAATTTATTTGTAAAATAATTTTAAAAATTATGCATATAGCATCCCGAATTTTGTTCTTTAGAATTTGGTCACTTTACAGAGGTATGAAATTATTAGATTAATTGAAATTTGCAATAAAATCTTGTCATGTTAAAGAAATACTTTGCTTAAAAAATATTGGCACCAGGGCAAGAAAAATCTTTAAAATTTTACATGCCCTGCCGTTTATGTTTGTCAAAAAACTACATGCCCGAATATAAATTTTACATGCTCGGTTGTTTCATAGTATAATAACCAAAAATTTGAATTTGTCGTATAGCATTAATCACACAAAAAATTCAACAGCTTTATATCTGAAACAAGAATTATTTCAATATAAAACAGAAATACTAGAATAAATAGAACATAATAAGTCGTCATCAAATACACCAATACTCAATTTAAAAATTTATATCATTACATGCCTAGCCGGGAATGTAAGGGTAAAAGATTCACGCCCAATCTGAATTTTTACATGCCCCGGGCATGTCGGGCAATATAATTTTCGAGCCCTGATTGGCACATTTAATGTGCATCCCTTTGCTTTTCTATTCTGATAGGTCTTTGCATACATTTTTGCAAGTTTTAGCTTTTGATTTGCATTTCATCCTCATGGTGCTAAATTTGGATGTCTGTTGGTCTGTTGGAGTCTTTCCAACAGACCAGTCTTGTTTGTGATCTTACATATCTTGAATTGTTTATCTAAATGGCTCAAGGATTCTCCATTGGGCTCATAACTAGACTGTTTCTAGGCCATGGAAGTGTTTTATTTTTTTTTCATTCAAAATTTTCAATAAAAGTCAAAGAACTTTCATGTGATTTTTTAATAAAAGTACATGTAATGTTCACTTGTTAAAGAGAAAATTCAATTCAAGATTTCTTTTGTGTAAAATTGTTACACTTAATAATTTCCTTGTTATATCAACATTATTTCATATTTAGTCAAAGGAAAGTACAGTATAACCCTGATTATTTAAAATTCTTTTCCCCAGAACCATATTTAACTAACGATAGTTTCCTTGAATTTTAGTCGGTAAATGTTGGAACAGTCAATAATTCTAGTTTTTAAAATCCTGCCAATTTTATTTATTTATTTACAATGTATTTATGTTAACAGTCAAAGAACAAAGTTAACCATTAATATGACAATATAGACTCTAGTTTACTGTTTTATATGTGAATCTTCAGTGGGCAGAGTTTAAGGAAAACCTAGCGAATACGGTTGAGGATTATGTTTCCTTTATGAGAAAGGGTGTCAACACTAAAATTTGGCCAATGTGGTTCTCCAGGGAAACTAAAGACGCTCTAAATTACAAGCAAGCTGCTTTTCATAGGTTTAGAGAAACAGGTCACAGTGCAGATAGGCTCCAATATTGTAAGGCAAGGCGTAAATTTAAGTATTTGGTACGGATTCAGAAAAGATAGTTGGAGCAAAAACTGCCAGATAACATAAACAGGAATCCCAAAAGGTTTTTTGCATACGCTAATTCGGGGAAAGTTCGAAATTGTCATATTGGGCCACTGGTTGATGAGAACGGAATTTTAATTCAGGACAATAGTGATATTGCTAATGTTCCTAATAACTTTTTTTCGAGTGTTTTTAACGATAACTGTATCTCAACAGTTGACACCAACAAGACACAAGCTATAGTACAGCTTGAGGACTTTGTATTTTCCAGGGATGACGTTTTACTTCATTTGAAAAACATTAAAGAGACTAAGTCTCCAGGACCAGATAATATTTATCCAAAAATTTTAGTTGAATGTGCGGAGGAATTAGCAGATGTAATCGCAAATATTTTCAATGCTTCTTATAACTCGGGGTCAGTGCCAGAGGACTGGAAGCTGGCTAACATTACACCGCTCTTCAAGTAAGGGTCTAAAGGGAGTGCGGGAAATTATAGACCTGTGAGTCTAACTTCGGTGGTTTGCAAAATTTTTGAAACATTGATAAAAATTAAGATAGTAAATTTTCTACACACTAATAATCTATTGACTAGTTTTCAGTACAGTTTCAGGAAAGGTAAATCTTGTGCAACTAATTTATTATATTTCTATGACAAAATTACCATGGCTTTGGACAATAAGAAGCCTGTAGATGTTGTTTACATTGATTTTCAAAAAGCTTTCGATAAGGTACCGCATGTTGCTCTACTTAGCAAATTAGCTGATATAGGAATAGGAGGGAAAACTTTCATTTGGGTAAAAAACTTTCTGACCGGAAGGAAACAAAGGGTAGTTGTAAGGGAAAATTATTCTAATTGGAGTGAGGTCTTAAGCAGGGTTCCTCAAGGATCAGTGTTAGGGCCTGTTTTGTTCATTGTCTTCATGAACGATATTCACAAAAATATTTCTGGGAACATGAATTGTTTTGCTGATGATGTCAAAGTTATGGGGACTGTAGAAAATGAAGAACAAGCAAATCAGCTGCAAGAGGATCTAGATCATATTACGGAGTAGGTTGATAAATGGGGTAGGGCTGTTAATGTTGGGAAATGTCAAGTGCTACATTTAGGGCATGGAAATAAGTGTACAAGTTATTATTTGCAAGGTTCAGTCATTAGTCAGGCAGACAAAGTTACTGATCTGGGGGTCTTAATAGGTCAGGATTTAAAGTTTAGCCAACAGTGCAGCATTGCTAGCAACAAAGCCAATAAGATGCTTGGGTTTATCAAAAGATCTATTTCAAACAAATCGAAAGAAGTTCTTCTGCCCTTATATAGAAGTTTAGTAAGACCCCATTTGGAGTATGCTGTTCAGTTTTGGTCTCCTTATCTTAAGAAAGACATTAATGTATTGGAAAGGGTTTGAAGGCAGGCTACAAGGGTAATAAGTGGACTCTCCCACTTAGATTATGATTCCAGGCTTAGAAGGCTAAAAATGTAGTCTTGAGCAAAGAAGAGATCGAGGGGACATGTGTCAGCTGTTTAAATTTGTTTTTATGAAAGATGTTACAGGGATGAAGTTTAGCACTGAAAACAGGACAAGGGGTCATTGTTTTAAGCTATTTAAATCTCAGGCTAACATGGATATTAGGAAAAATTATTATTTTAGCACGGTAGAGGAACCTTAGAACAGCTTACCGGAAGAGGTGGTAATGAGCAAGGGAGTAGACAGTTTTAAGAGGGCCATTGATCTTTACTGGGGATTGTAAATTGACTAGGACCAGTCTAGCTGGGTCCAGAGCCTGTTGCTGGTCGTCACTTTTGTATTTGTATTTGTATATGGCTTGTTAAACTTGCATTGCATTTTCTGAATTTTATGACTCTTATTAATCTTTTTTTTTTTGTTTAAAATAATAATAGCATAATTTAAAACATCACACTTAGTAGCTATTTTGAAAATGTTCACACATGTTTAAGCCAATAGGAGCCTATGTGGAATTTTTTGTGAGGGTTCCAAGTCTAATATTATGACAAATTTATAAATTTAAGTTTAAAATAAAAGCTTTTTTCACAAAAATTGGTGGTTTTAAATTTATTTTGGAAGGAGCCAGAGTTCCCCCTTCAAATTCAAGTTTCTCTAACTCCCTCTTTTATTCAATCTCAATCACTTATAATCGGTTTAGTAAAAGTTCTACTGAAAAAACATATAAGTATTGCCTAACCTTTGAATAGTGATTCTCAATTGATTTCAGTTTTCTTAACTTTGCTTCATTGTTCACTATTTGCTGTTTTAAAGTTTTATATATGATCAGCATACTTTCAGTATTTTTGCACTCTTCAATTTCAAATACAGCCACATTTTTTCTTTCATCTATAACTGAAACAACTTCTACAGTTGCAGGGGACACAGCTAAACTTCTCTCCTTGAGTGGAGTAGAATTAGAATGAGGGGCAGCTCCTGTAGATGCAATGGGACTCGAAGCCTTCTGAATCGTTTTTCTTAACCCCAAATTCATCTGAAACACATTGAAAAGTGTAGTATTAAGAAAGCTATTGCAAACAAAATACAAAAATCAAATTTTCATAAAATTAGAAAATAAACTTTTCAACAGAAATATTACTTAATATTGTCATATGTTTGAAAATAAAACAAACAACATCAGCAAATAATCATGCAACAATAGTTTGAGCTCTTAGCATCCATCCAATTCACTTATTTGAGAAGGGTTGTGATATGCATTTTTGCAGTCTTCACTTTTCATTTAGTAGTTTTTCTTTTCTCAGTGATGAAGATTCTATGTTAATAATTTATTTTATTAATGCTAAAACATTCTTTAAGTTGGATTAAAAAAAAGCTGGACAAAATGAAATGAGGGTGTCATAGTTGATGTCTTCAATTCTCGTTAAACTCCTAGGATATATTAGTGTTACTATCATAAGAAAAAGTCAAATTTCTTTCTTCTTAAATGCAACTTGTTTTATTTTTGAGTAGAGATCAAAGTTTGAGGTTGGAATAAACAGAAAAATCTCCAGGGGTGTCCATTCCCCCCCCCCCTCAAAAAAAATCCTCAACCATCTTTTTATTTTTTAGCTAGCTTTTTCATTTTTTAAAAAATATTTTTTATTTATTTATTTATTTTCAATTATTATTATTATTATTTTACTAGCTTAGTACCCGGTGTTGCCCGGGTGCTTTTCAATGCAACTTATCATTTAGATTATTAAATCACTAAATTCTATCTAAATGAGTGTAAAAAATTCTATTTACACCACTCTCTAAGCTCAAACGCTCAAAAGAAGTTAAATAGCACAGAAAACCAAGCATTTGTGGTAAAAGTTGCATCAACTAAAAGCGAAAAAGCATGAGGCTTGTTGTCTGGGCTCTGTCGTGTCAACTGGCACGTTGTCTGCAGTTAAATTTTAGATGGGCGATGCATAAATTGTCTTAATGCAATGACAAATAATTCTCTTTTGTACATCTTGTGAAACAACCTTTTGTAAGATGCTTCGAATAAGAAAAGCGTTGTGTTTCCTTTGAAGGGTTTGCTTACCCCAAGACATCAAAAAATGCAATAGTACTCCACACATACATTTTATTCAGAAAATTTCAGTCTCCCTAGAAAAAGTCGTGAGCTTTCTAAAAAGTAAAAGTCAATGGTTTTTATCATGCACAAATACATGCCAATAAGTCTTTAGGGACTCAGGATATTTTCAAATTAATTCAAAATCATCCTCAATGGTCCAAAGGCTAAACAGATAGTTCACCGTGTTTTTGTATCAAGGTATCAAGTGTTAGGTAGACTCATCTTGTAATTTTGTAAGTGTTTGTATGCTAACACATTCTGCAGAAAAAGTTTGCTTGATATAAATACTTTTACAAACTTACTAAATTGCAATGGAAAGTATTTCTATGGCAATTTAGTGGCATGCCATGGAGTAAAACTGGATAAGTGTAATTTGCATAAAAAGAGGCAAGTCAACTGCCTTTAATTTTCTTATATTTATGTCAAAGGTAGGTAAAAAAGGACAGTTGGACAGTAATATCACTGTCTTGCAACAATTTGGAAATTGTCTAGATTTAAATTCGATTTCAGATTGTTAAAACCTACTAATGTTATTCATGATATCTCACACTGTTGCAGGTTGTTAACACACTCTTTTGAGTTTGTTGCTCTAGCGTACTTCTTTGAAAATATTGAAATTTTAATTTCTAGAGGCACAATTGTCATAAGGGGAGGGAATGAGTCCACTGAATATTAGTTGCCCATAGATATTTACAGTTATTATTTTAAAAAATGTAAAGCATTAAAAATTGAAGTAGATGGACTCATTTATAGAATGAACTACTTAAAAATCGTCAGTTGAACTGCGTTATAAAGAAAGGAGTAGGCGTGTACATTTTGGTTGCTATCTGCGTTAACTTAAAAAAAAAATTACTGGCCATGAAATTGAAAAAAAAGAAAACATCTTGTTTGTACTTATATATACAACTGTATAATAGATTTTTTTTTTAAATATTTAACAAAAGCTTACTGCACATTTTGTTCCCTTTATTCACAGCTTAAAAGCGAAGGAAATGTATTTCCACGGGTTGAACCGTAGTCAAAAAATTAAAAAGTTAAATGATTCAAAATTTTTTAATATATAAATTAACTCAAAACTTGCTCCTAAGCAATGTTCTTAATCCCCCACACAGCAGCAAGAAGAAATACTTTTCAGTGTACCCAAACTTCAGCAAGTAATATAAGGTTGTCCATATAGATCTTAAATACATTAAATACCTTAACGACTGCTCTTATGACTTGTTGATCATGATAGAGAACGCAACTCTCACTGGTTTTGAGAAAGCTCTATTGGAATTAGTGTTTACAGATACATAACGTTTCAACTTTTACCTTCTCTATTAAGAGAGTTGCTTCTATTACATTGCTGATTATTCTTTTCTTACATTGTTCAATGATGATTAAAATGCTTAGTGGTAGCTATAAACTACCTATATTTTTTTATTGTTTACAATGTGTATTATTGCTCGAGCGTGAAGAAAATATAAAATTTAAAGCGATTAAAAAATGTGTTATAGCAATTTTATTCAGTTTCATATACAGTTGAAATACAAATCAATATTTCTTTGTATTTTTTCAAACTTAAAACTCCAACCCTCCCAAGAACTATGTAATTTCCGCTGTGCTAAACTTTCGTGTGGTTTTGCATATCAAAAGCCTTTTATTTTACCTCATATTGGCAATTCTAGTACGGTATTTTAAATACATGTAAGGAAAGTCATGACCATCCCCTTTCTCCTTGAAAAATCAATTCCAGCTGTGCTATGATTATTTGCAATTTATTTGCTTTGTTGGTATTTTTTCCCCTGTTCTTTGATAACCTGGAACCACTTCTGCTAAACTTAATTGAATTGGATTAGGTAAAGACCCGACGTAAATCATAGAAAAGTATAAAGAACATATGCACATTGCATATTGGTTTGCATAAGGATCATACAACACTAATTTTTTGTTACAAGAATGAACCAGATGTCTTTTTAATGATAGTTAAGTATCCTCATTTTCATTCTAAAACTTTTGAAGGTTGCACATAGATAATAAACACATTATTAATATCTTGCTTACATCTGGTATTTTCTGTGCTGTTAATTTGGAAAATACTGATCAAAAATATTACGCAACTCTTATTTTTACAGACTTTTAATTGAAATATTATTATTTAAAAGAAGAATGCAAGTTAAGCTAACCAAAGTGCCCTGAATGCATCCCTGTGGCCTCGGAGGAAGCAATTTAAGACAACGCCGAATAGCATCATGACGTTTTCATTCAGCTTTCTTGCCATCCATGCTCTAGGCTTGTCGGTAATCGACATTACCATAAATGGTTCAAGAGATTTTTTGTGTTGATTGTATTTAAAATATTTCTTGCTGGTTAAAAGTTGCTAACCATTTTCATTTGCTTGGAAGCAAGGTTCACAAATTTAACGATTGCAGTTAATCTTTGAAGAAACTTCATTTGGGGCAGTTGTTTACAGACTTTTCATTCTGACCAAATTCATAACCATTCCATAATTCCTTTGTGTAGAAAAGAGCAACTTTTTGATTTAAAATGTAAATTTAGACCTCTTTGTATCTTTTTAAAATTCCAAAAAACCCCTCTATATGAATTCCTGAACATCAATTTACTCCTGCACCAATTTTGAAGGAAATACGACACAAACTGGATTTGTAAAAGGAACATACACACACATACACCCACAAACCTACATCCATTTATATATATATATATAGAGAGAGAGATTAGAAAAGTTCTGTGCTACGCCAATGACATACACACACACGCGTACTATATTAAATAAATAAATGAAATAAAATATAAACAGAATAAAATAAAATAAATAATTTAAATTTAAAATAAATCAATAAATAAACTTAAATAAAATTAGAAAATTTAAAACTCCTCCCCAAAAATTTTGATGGTGCACTTGCATCATAATCCCCTCCAGTGGGCACCTCTGGAAATTTCTTTACAATGAATACCAATACAACGAAACATCCATTTCAACAAAAACAGTTTTCAGTCCCAATTAAATTTCTATTAGGGTGCTTGAATTCCGATCCACAACGAAATTCCGATTAGAACAAGCAACATTTGTGGTCCCTTGAAGTTTGTTGCAATGGGATTTCACTGACCCAGGTAGAAACGGTGACGACAGGTAGAAATTTTAAAAAATAAGTCACAGGTCCAGTAACTACAAAATTTCACAGGTCAATATACTTTTAGTGTTCCATTTTTGAGTGACATTAGGCTCGACACAATTTTAAAAATTTTGTTGTTAATATTAAACCTTTCCTAGATATAAATTCCTTAGAATTTATAGAATATTATTATTTGTGAGTTAATTTGCTCAGATTTTAGAAATTTCAAAAATTTCTGGGCAAGTCACCGTTTTTTCTCATAAGTGTTGCCTTTATAACACATTCTGTAATTTCTTTTCTAAAAATAAATAATCCAACAAATCTTGGAACTGATGTGATATATCCCACCCTTGGCGACTTTTTCCTGTTGGCGCCAAGAAAGCGTCGCCAAGAAAACGATGTATGACGACATATGTCATACATCGTTCTTAGCGATGCTTTTTTAGCGCCAACAGGAAAAAATCAGATAAAAAAACATGATCAAAGCACTTCAGAACACAATATATATAAAAACAACATAAAACCACAACAAAAAACATCACAAATATATGCTTCAAAAATGTACAGGGCCGGGGTTTTTTGTAAACATATTAAAATACAATGAAATAAATTATTGTATTAATTACAAGTCGAAATTAATGCATTAATTTTTTTTTTTCATCATTTCTCCGGGATACGAGCCCTCGGTCTCATTACGAAAGTACTATGAGACCTCTGGCTCGCCAGGACCTCTCCGCTCGGTCCGTTATCCCTCCGACTGTTAATATACATTACAGTCGGAGTATGGTCACAGTTATGTATATTTTCATGGAGACACCCAAGGGTGGCTCCTTCCGTTCAGTGTACAATGATGACACAGTTTTAAGTGTGAAATATGCACCATTATTGTGCAGATTTATTAATAAAATTCAGCATTTTTAAGAGTACAACCGAAAGAACTTTCAATTGTTAACATAAAATTCAGTACCTAAAGGAGGCACGTTAATAGAATGTCTAAATAATTCGTGGCATCGATAAGAATTAACTTTTAGAACAAAATAACCGTACTATTTCTGTAAAATTAATTTACATACAGTAAAAATAAAGTTAAAAACTACAAGAACCCCTCAAGGATTTGTAAAAACAAAGAATTTTGGAAGTGAGAGGTTTTTTTTTGAATTCTAAAATAAAGAACTTAACTTTTTATATGGTATAAATATTCACACTCAGTCTAAAACAATACATCATATGACAATGGCACGTTACAGATACACACCACGTTGGAGTTAACTTTTAATTAACCTTCAAGTTTGAAGAAACTGGCATTTTCTAATGTTTTTACTTCAAAACACAACTACTGAATTTAAACAAACACAAAATAAGCATTCCTGTAAGGTATATTGCACGAAACAACACCACGTATCTCTCCTGCGTGAAACCCAAACAACCCAAGGAAACAAGTTTGAATAGATCTGTAAGATTGCCTTCGGGTTGCTAAACACAGGTTAGTTTGGCCAGGGATGCCATGCATAAAAAATTATCGCCTCATTGGCGAGAAAAATATTTTAATTTTGTGCAAAAAAAATCGAATGTCGCCAAATGGAGGGGTATATCACATCTGTACCCAAATTTTAATCAAACTATATTAAATATTCAGTACTGAGTCAAAATGGTATAAATATTTATTTATTTAAGAAACTTTAAGTATTTGTACAACTGTTTTTCTCATTGTGGTGCTTTTGTTTCCTAAATAAACGGAAAAGTTTGTGATAAAAACATATTAAATTAAACAATAAATGTTTTCATAGCAATTACCGTGAATAGCTAAAAAATTTCAATATTGAAATTAAATATTACAGAGTAAAAAAAAAAGTTAATTAATACAAATGCTGAATTTTAGCAATAGTAACACTCATGAGATTGACTCATGAAATAATTTTTTTGTAGAGTTTTGGCTGGTAATTCCTATAAAATATGTAGTTATTTGAATACCATATCTTAAGATAGTTTTTTCTAAACAACGGATGCAAATTTCATTTTTGCAAACATTAGCTTTGTGTCAGTGTACTCTTCAATTTTTAATAAATGGGAATTTATATGCTATATGACCAAAAGCATTGAAACACTTTAAAAAAATTCACATTCTTACGGATTTCTCGAGAAATAAAAGACCAATTGCTCAGCAATTTTTTCACACAAAAGTTATACTCTAGCTGTCATTTTGCAATAAAAATTAATTCTACTATTCATTTAGGAGACCAGCAACAAATTGAGGAAACAAAAAAAGGTTTTTGATCTTTTTTCATTATAAATATCTGGGAATAAGCTATACATTTCAGAAATAAGTTAAAAAACTATTAAAAATTCATTTTTATATTTTCTTGAAAGTATCTCTCATACCCATGGAGATATAAGCATTTCTTTCAAAAATGCGAATTTTTTTCGGCTCATGTCACGCAGAGTTTTTCGTCAAACGTTACTAAACTTTCAGAATATTTGACAGCATATTAGAGAAACATAATAATAAAATTTGAAGTTAAATTACTGAAAATTTAATGAAATATGAACGTTTAAAGCAATTAATTTTTCACAAGGCAGGCGCGAAAGATAGCAATTTATAACTTTCATAATCCAAAGCTCAGATATAACCTACAACTAAAAATTCCACCTCAATATCTTTAAAATTAAAAAAATTATTGTGATCTAATGAGCCTAATTTCTATAATTCTTGGATAGGAGACGAATGGTAAGGTGTCGTTCGCAAACTGGAAACACTTTCCTGTTATTGTTGCAGAGTGATTCATGATAAGAACGGATTATTTGCCAACAAGCCCTCATGATTCGTCCTCTAACCAAGGATCATTAAAATTCGGCTCATTAGATCGATGATAACTTTTTACATTTTAAAGATATCTAGGTGGAATTTTTTACGAGTTGTAGGATATATCTTGGCTTCCAAGTATGAAAATTATAAATTGCTATCTTTCGTGCATGGGCATTGAAAAATTAATCGCTTTAAACTCCTATGTTTCACTAAATTTTCAATATTTTAACTTCAAATTTCATTATTAAGTTTCTCTAATATGCTGTCAAATATTCTGAAAGTTTAGTAACATTTGACGTAAAACTCTGCGTGATATGAGCCGAAAACGTTTAAAAAAAACTGCATTTTTGAAAGAAATGCTTATATGTCTGCGGGTATAAGAGATACTTTCACAAAAATATAAAAATAAATTCTAGATAGGGTTTTAACTTATTCCTGAAATTTATAGCTTATTCCCAGCTATTTACAATGAAAAATGATCAAAAACCTTTTTTTTTTTGTTTTTTCAACTTGTTGCTCATCCCTAAAAGGAATTGTAGACTTAACTTTTGTTGGAAAATGGCAGTTAGAGTTTAGAGTATACCTTTTATGTGGAAAAAATTAGAGCAATTGGTCTTTTATTTCTCGAGAAATCCATAAAAATGTGAATTTTTGAAACAGTCCCAATACTTTTGGTGATATAGTGTAGGTGCGTGGGAAAAAATATATCTTTGATAAAGGTATGAGGTTAAGGTAATACAATAACTATGGATGTACTCATTTTTTGGATATCTTTTATTATGAGAGTTACTCCCTTCTAATGAATGTTACCTGTAAAAAGTAACACTCGTGAGATTTAAAGATGAATTCTTAGCTGGAATAAATTCTATCAGTGTTTTTGAAAATTTAACTAGATCTCTAGTTTCCTTAACAAAGAATACATTACTGCCTAATTGTATATTTCTATACTTAAAAAATATTAGAAATTAAATGGCTAACACTCATGAGAGATGTTTAAAATACTCTTCACATTGCATTGTACATTTCAATG
The DNA here is from genome assembly GCF_026930045.1 of Uloborus diversus. NCBI lineage: Eukaryota > Metazoa > Arthropoda > Arachnida > Araneae > Uloboridae > Uloborus > Uloborus diversus. Next base: position 168,958,550 of record NC_072733.1, read on the forward strand.
TACAACGTCAATTGTACATTTCAATGTACAACGTCATGGTTGTCATTATGGGGGGAGGAAGCACCCACCCCCTAGAAATTAGAACTTCCTTACTTTTAGTACTTTTTTCTTTGCAAAAATGTAAAAACATTTCTTCTCCAGCCATTAATGAATAAGTTATAAAAAATGTCATATTTTAATCATTCTCAATATGTACTAAAATCTTTTTCCATAGGGAAAAAATCCTGCTAAACCATGGGGAAAATATCTGAGCCCCCCCCCCCCCCCTTAGTTTTGCATATGGGCGCCCATCTACAACATATAAGGAATAAATGTGTCCATTTTTTTTTGACTTCCACATTCTAAGAAGAAACAAATATGGCTTTCCTAACACTGATGTTAACTGTGCAGTGGCGCCGACTCCACGGGGCCTGAGGGGGCCCGAGCCCCCTCAAAAAAATTTTTGAGGGGGCAGAGTCCCCCCAATAATTTAAGAAAATTATTAGCTATTTAATGCTTTCTAAACTCAAATTTGTCTTAGTATTTTTTATTTTAGTTATTTGGAGATAGTTACCTTGTAAAATGCATTCCGTAATGACTTAAAACAATTATTACAGTAAAAAGCAGGTTAACTGAAAAGGAGAAGCGATTGAACAATTTGGCATTTTTCTAAACCACCAAGATATTTTGGATGAATTGAATATTTGACAAGTCGTCTACGACTTCAAATTCAGTAATCTAGTCAGGCAGTTGACATTTGCATTTTTCTAAAGACAGCTCAGCACCTTACTAAAAACACCATTCTATTGGTGTTGAGAGCAATTTTAAAAATATCTGTAAAATAGAGAACTACATACACAATGTTAGATTAAAATTTCGAAACATTATTACCGACTATTACTTTATTCCCGTATTACTATAGTACTGCATTAGTTTTTTTTTCAAATACTTAAATATTTTTAGGTAATAAGACTCTATAAAAACCGGCTATTTACATACTATATTAACTTTATTAACTAATATTAAACAGATTAACTTTGGGACATTATTTTTATTTAATGAATTCTGAGCCTTATTCAAAGCAAGTTTAAATTAGCTCTTTCACTTATTAATCAAAGTACGACAGCAATATTTTATGATAAATTTTTTAATGATAATTTAAGATTTATTTAAATATAATTTCAATCTTTTTATAGATATATATTCACTGTTCTGTTTTAGTCTAAAAACAAAATTATTATACAATAAATTAAATTAACTTTTTACGAAAATACCGTAGAAGTGTTTTTTTTTTCTTCAAAGCCAAAACGTGTGTCGAGTTAGTGAGAGTCAAGTTTTCGGGACTCCAATGTTGATAATGCTCTAAAATGCTTAAAAAACTGTAAAATTTACTTTTTCCATCTCCAATTTAGAAAATTTCCCAGGGTTAGACCCGTGGTATACCCCCCACCCTACCAATTTTTGGTGGGTAGGCGCCACTGGGGGTGCCCTTCCATGCAAGTCAAGTGCCCTACTTTATATCAATGCCTAGCCAGGACACTGCACGACGACTTCCCCCAAAATAGAATTTTAAAAATGTCCCTCACTGAAGACAAGTGACATGATCTAACTGAACCAGAAAATTTGCGTAACAATTCTTAGATTGACTTTGAAAATGCTTTGCCACATATTGTTTGTTTGTATAAATCAGAAAATATGTAAATTGGCATTTTCAAAGTTCAAAAATCTAAACTTTTATTTATTTATTTTGGAAAAGGGCGGGGGGGGGGGGGGGGGGGGGGGGGGGGGTCCGTGGGATTACATAGCCCCCGGATCACCGGTGATGTTTAGCCCCCCCAATAATTTTTGCAAGTCGGCGCCCCTGTAACTGTGATAAAGAAATATTTCGCGTATTAAAAAATTGCACTGAAGGACAGAGACTTAAAATGTTCGATTCAAGCAGTTCAGTAAAATCAATTTCAGCTATGTTTAACTAACAAACATTAGTTCTTCCTTTGATGCACAAAAAATAAAAAAGCTGCTTGAAAGTATACAAGAGAGACAAAGTTTATGCGAACTTTCTAGTTAGGACAAGGAAATCTCCATTTCTAGCTAACTAAAGTAATAGAAAAGGCTTATTAATTCACATCCATGGAAAAAGGCATTGAATGCAAAACAATGCTTCACTACATGCTAATGCAATGCCCAAAAAAAAAAAAAATTATCAACATTAAATTGAACGGAAAAAATCAGGACACCAAACAGTCAATTGTTTTGCAAATCACCCTCTTACGTCGTAGTTTCAAGTAATGAAAAACCAAAAGAAAAAAGTCAAACATATGTGGCAATGAAAAGCAAAGGAATGTAAGTAACAAAATTAAAAATTTAGAGATAACCAGTATAAATAGTAAGTGAACCTCCTCTCTGTCTTGGGACAAGAGATGTCACAAGTAGCTTTGGTAGGTGCTGCTATGATTTCGAAAAAACTTTCAATGAAAGTCTACCTAGGAGGTTATCTTTAAATGCGTTTTACTCAAAACTTGAAAACGTCCACTTACATCCCTTTGCTTCTCATTGCCTCATATGTCAAACACAATGAATTAACCTGAAAAATAATTAATAATAAAAATTTTACAATTAAAGCATTTTACAAAAGCTTGAATTGCTCAAAACTGAAGGAGGATGACTTACATCACTCTAACTCTAGCCATGCAAAATTTTAAGAGCAAAGAACAATAACAGTTGATACAGCTTAAAAAAAGTAGCAGATAAATTAGGAGGTCAAAAATATCTAAATAAAAAATATAATTCTTGTCTTTAAGAGTAAAATGGAAAAACAACCTAAATAGATCACAATTTCTCAAAAATGGAGCATTTCCATGACAATTTGAACTTCATTTACAGTACTAATTCGTTTTACTCTTATTTTAGCAAACTAAAATTTAATATTTTTTCATTTAATACTACTTCTTTTCAAATCAATCTGTCAGCAGTGGAAAGTAGTTCTAAAAGAAAAGTATATGTGATAAAATATTATTCAAGCAAATTTTCATTTGATTTAAAACTGCTGGCTGCATGCTTTATTTTTGAAAACTCGAAATTTTTTAAATAAAAATTACAAATAAAATTATTGCTCAAAAATTCCTTTTTTTCATTTCTTACCGCAATAATTTGCCATTTCATAAACTAATATACATTTCGATCTTAAAAAAAAGATAAAGTTGTGTATACGCAATTTTGGGAGCCTGAGTATATAAATCATAAAATACACAGAACGAAAAAAAAAGGTAGGTTATCCCTCTAAAAATATAATTACAATATATCCCAATGAAGTTATGAGCCCCCCCCCCCCCCGTGTACAGCGAAACAAAATAACAACCAGAGACGATCAAACTGACAAAGGGGTCCACCTTGGTTATCGGCGACGTTGATCTCTGACTTCTAAATCTGAAGTTGCAACTAAAAGCGGGGGAAAAAAATAGATACTACTTAAATCATTAAAATTTTAACTGAGAATTACTTCAACAGGCAAATAAAAGCCAGCAAATTTAGCTTCAGCGTATTAAAAAAAAAATCTATTTGTTTGGTTTGAGTTTAAACTATATTACATTAGGTGCAAAGAGAAAAACCCTTGAGAGATTTAGGCTGTAGGTCCTTCCTTCAAATAACAACCGAAGTGAAAATGTAGTGAAGCGAAGTGAAAGTGTTGTGAATGTGAAGTTTGAAAGTGTCGAAAGGTATGTTTAATAACATTATAGTGACTTTCTTTTTTTTTTCTTTCTACAATCATTGTATGTTATCCTCATTAAAATTAAAGAAAATATCTCAAGCACCTTGAGATATTATGTAAAATATTCACAATGCCATACGCACACATACACACACACATATATATACCGTAGTTATCAAAATAATGGAAACACTCTGTGACAAGTGTGCTGGGAATCGCTAATCTGACCTAAATGTTCTGTTTATAAAGGTGCCTTCTGATTCTAATCACTCACACTGGTGAATCCAGATGGTGATGGTCATTTTTGCTGATATTGTTCGCGTTTTAGACATTACAATCCTCTTCAATACTGTCGGTTTCTTTCACTAAGCTTCTCTTTGAGTCCACAATTTTGCTTTGCCGAGCTTGTCATACCGAGCTGCGTGTATGCTGTCATTTTCGATTTCGATTCCGAGTCATAACTGACTACAACTGTGTCGAGGACTGCATACTAAGAACCTTGCCTCCATTATTTTTTTTATACCGATAGATGGCAGCACCATCACCGGATCGGACAGATAATGAGAATTTAGAACTAGACCAGGAGGTAATAGCTACCTGGTGCTAGCACCCCCAGAGGTATCGTTTCACTTGGAGACATTGAGACCACGAGCATATTTAACGTCGCCCAGTCCCCTTTAATGACGACGGTGGATCTTCGACCATCGAGGTTCGAACTGAGGACCCTCCGGTCCCGAATCCGACACTCTACCGATTGGGCTACCACGGCCCGTATGCTGTCATGACCATGACTTTAGATGCTGTACCCCAGGCTGTACCTCTAGAAACACCAAAAAGTTGAGATGTTTCAGTTACACTTGCTTCAGCTAGACGCGCTCCAACAATTTGGCCTCTTTTAAAATTTGAGAGGTCCGATATTTCACGCACTTGAAAAAAATCCAAGACGCCCAGACTTTCAGTTAATCCACCATATACTACCAGAATATGTACATTCCTATATATATATATATATATATATATATATATATATATATATATATATATATATATATATATATATATATATATATATATATATATATATATATATATATATATATATATATATATATAATGTGGGGGGACGCATAGGGGGTCGCAGGTTGTTTAGTTTGTGAAAAAAGGAGTTACGAAGTAAAAAAAGGTTGGGAACCACTGGCTTATACAAATCGGAATGGAAAAATTGAACTCCGGGAACAAATGGATGCATCACTTTTGGGTGCTAAAAATGTTAAATACTGGGCTCCAAGACAGCAGATTTGTACGCGATTGAGGAAATGAGAAGAGATCAGACATGATTTTAAAAAACTAAAAATTAATTTGAATTTTGACATTTGGAATTCAAATTATGTTTTTCGCAATCACGAGTGTGTGTATGTGTATATATATAGGCGTGTGTGTTTGTGTCTGTGTGGAGGCATGAGTGTGTGGGTATGTGTGTGTGTATATAGGCGTGTGTGTTTGTGTCTGTGTGCAGGCATGAGTGTGTGTGTATAGGTGTGTATGTAAGTGCGCGTGTGTGTATAGGAGTGTATGTAAGCGCGCGAGTGTGTAAGTGTGCATGTATGCGTGTGTGTGTGTGTATGTATGTGTGTGTAGGTGTCTGTGTGCAGGCAAGAGTGTGTGATGGGTATGTGTGTGTGTGTAGGTGCGTATGTATGCGTGTGTGTGTAGGATATGTACGCAACCTGGAGACTTTGCTCGCTAGAGGTTGCCAACTTTTTTTTTCAATTACAATTTCGCACTTCTGAATTAGTTCGAAGTCTGTTTACTTCTGAGAGATTTACGCTTCTCTATTTTTAACCCCCCATACACAAAGGAATGGGGTTATAAGTTTAACGTGTCTGTGTATCTGTCTGTGGCAGTCTAGCTAAACGGATGGACCGATTTTAAAAACTTTTCTTTGTTCGAAAGGAGAGTTGATCGAGAGTGTTCTAAGCTAGGTTGTGTCTTTGGATACATGAATTAACTAAGGTATTAATTGAAAATCTCTAAAAAGATTTTCGCGGTTTTTGCAGTGAAAACATATTTAAAAATTAAAACATTTAGTTCCAAAATAAAGCGTAATATTTTCTGCGTCTGATAGAATGAGTTTAGAACTTCCATGTTACATAGAATTCGAATAATAACGTTTTTTAAAAGCAGATTTTAAGTATGGTTAGGCCTTTATTCACGCGGGTAACCGAATTCATTGTTGACCGATAAGGAAATTAAACGCAATGATTGAACATTTTTATCTGCTGCCAGTTTCTTTTTGTCAACAAATAAAATACTTGTAATTCATTTAAATAGTACAAGGCTTTTGAAAGGAATTTCAATTTTCCCTCTTGATTCTACGTTAGCGACCAAGTCGGTTTTTTTTTTTAAATTTTTGATTTTAGTTTTTGTCTTAACTTTCCTTTAAAATAATGTTTCAAAATGTTGTTCAAGTACTATAAACGAATTTGGTACAGAATTGGTATACCCCCCCCCCCCCATTTGGCGACATCCGATTTTTTACACAAAATTGAAATATTTTTCTCGCCAATGAGGCAATAGCATTTTAAGCATGGCATCCCTGGCTAAACTAACCTGTGTTTGACAACCCGAAGGCAATCTTAGATCTGTTCAAACTTGTTTACTTGTTAGCGGTCCACGTTATAAAGATTCCTGTTTTCTCGTGCAAGATACCTTATATGAAAGCTTATTTTATGTTGGTTTAGATTCAGTAATTGTGTTTTGATGAATAAATATTAGAAAATGCCAGTTTCTTTAAACTTTACCGTTAATTAAGCGTACAATTCAACTTAGGGTGTGTCTCAGTAAGTCGCATTGTTTCATATGTTGTGTTTCAGACTGAGTGTGAGGATTTATACAACAAAAACGTAAGGTTTTATTTTAGAATTTAAAAAAAAAAAAAAAAAAAAAAACTTTCACTTCCAAAATTCTTTGTTTTTACAAAATCTTGAGGAATTCTTGTATTTTTTAACTTTATATTTACTGCATGTAAATTTATTTTACAAAAAAAAAGTACAGTTATTTTATTCTAAAAGTTAATTCTTATCGATGCCAAGAACTATTCAAGCATATTCTGTAAACGTGCGTCCTTTACCTACTGAATTTCGGAAAATAAGTTGACTCTACGACTTTATGAAAATATGAAGGTGTTATTTTATGTAAACTATAGTATAGATATTTTTAGTAGGTATTTTGAAAGCATTTTTGAATAGCAAATTAATGTATGGTATTGTTTATGTTTGGGATGATTTTGTCGAGACATATTTACTTTTCATACATCAAAATTTGTATAACTAAGTGTTTTTTTTTTTTTTTGTTTTTTTTTTTTTTTTTTTTTGGCTGAAATAGTTATATTTTGGAGATGTTTTCTGCTTTAAACATCGCATATTGAATCGCTTTACTCTTTTTTAGTATAGTATGAGAATTATTTTTGTTCGACGAAACGCATGTTGGAAAATAACTTTTATTTCTATTGGTACATATTTCTTTGGTGAGCTGTGATAGTAATTTGTTAATTTAAGCATTTTAAATACCTACTAGTAATTTTCTTTGTGTACAAAAACTTTCTAGTTTCTGGTATTTTTGAAGCAAATATTCGCGATGTTTTTTGCTGTGGTTTTATGTTGTTTTTATATATATTGTTTTCTGAAGTGTATGATCATGTTTTTTTATGTGAATTTTTCCTGTTGGCGCTAAAAAAGCATCGCTAAGAACGATATGTATGACATATGTCGTCATACATCGTTTTCTTGGCGACGCTTTCTTATCACCAACAGGAAAAAGTCGCCAAGGGTGGGGTATATGCAGTGAGCTCTATAAAATGGAGAAAACCTACAATAGTGGAAACTTGAGCTCGCTTGGCGGGAGAACGGGGTAGAGCGGAAGACTAGATTTGTAAGATTATCGCTGTTTCGCTAGCGTTACGATTTTTGCTGATGCACTGGAAGGCGGGTTAACGAGGATGCGATCGCTGATCTCATTGGATGCAACCAGTTATGTAATAGCTGCGCTTTTTGGGAAGACTGGCAGTTTTGCTTTTCTCTTGAAAGGAAATAATTGATGCAAATGAAACTTAAATGAAGTATTATTGCGTTGTGTACCGTATCCTGTTGTAAAACCATAAAGGGTGGACTTGACACTTATATTTTACGTGAAATATATTACAGTAGTTAGTAGTACAAGAACTTATATTAAATTAAAAAATTAAAATAATCGCGACCTCGATTGCCTTAGCTCATTTTCAGATGAATCTCGCGGGAAAAAGCGCGCATTAAATTCAAATTTTTTTTATAAGAAATGAAAAAACAAGCAAAAAAGAAAGATAATCACAACTACTGAGTCTTGCTAGTCGTAAAAGCAGAATCATGAGAGAAAATTGAAAATCCCTTACTAAAACCAATTACAAGTGTTTTGTTTGTTAACTCAAAAGAATTGACAGTAGATAAGAATTTTAAATGATTAAACTTTCTACTATTGTGTGCCAATAATGAAATCGTTACCAATTGCGTAAATAAAGGTTTAGAATTGTTCTTGAAACTTACGTGAGAAAGGTTATTTATAACTTCAGTTCAATATGAATCTAAAGTCCCAAACGAATGCTTTCATAAGCAGGAAAAATGTGTTCTTTCGATTGCTATCAACGGGTCAGTCCAAACACATAAAATAAAATACTTTTTTTTTTTGAGCAATCACGAATTGCGTACTATTCTCACTTTCCCAAGTTTGATGTTGCTCTGATTTTTCAGATTTCCATGACAATGGTTGTTTTTAGTACTTATTTAGGAGGGAAAATTTCGCCTTCATAGTTACAAACCATGTGCGGTTTGATTTTATTTACATTTTTTTCAGGGCTGTTTTTTTTAGCAATAACGAATTATATACTATCCTCGCTTCACCAAAAAGGATGTTACTCTCCTTTAACAGACTACCATGACGATGGTTGTTTTTAGTATTTATTTAGAGAGCAAAATTTTCGTCATCATAGTTACAAATCGTCGGCGGATTGGTTTTATTATTATAATTATTATTATTATTTTTTTCAGGGCCGAACTCAAGCAGACTTAACATTTAAAAAAGAAGGTTTTTCGGTAAAAATTGCGTTTTTTCAGGCGAAAACACCTGTATGGATGAATTTAAACAATAAAACTATCTAAATTCAAAATTTCCCGATTACTCATTCCCATCAGTTAACACTGATAAGAAATAAAAATACGTAACGTAATACGCTGTAAATAATCTTTATGATAAATGTACTGGTGAATATCGGCCATAAAATCACAATCTTAATTACTGCATCCATATCACTATTTTATTTTTCATGGATATGCCTCGTATTATCTATTCTGGAAAATCATGAGTCATAATAGGACGGGTGCAGATTTCTTTACCATTTCCATTCCATCTGTAGAAATATGAACTTCAACGAGTAGGGTCCTATCGCAATTCGTGTTTGCGGAAACGTCAAGATATCAAAATTTAAATGATTTTTTTCTCTCTAAATACCAGAGGACAGCACGGAAAAGAAAACGTAACTAAACTTTCACGTGTTGCTACCCCCAAAAGTAGGATCAAGGGAAAATTTTAAATCTTTTTCAAAGCTTTTCTTGCTGAAATAAGAAGTATTTTGTTTATTTAACAGAAACTGGCAACCGATAAAATTTTTAAATCAGTGATCTTTCCCTCGTCACTAATCGCATGCATGAATAAAAGCTGAGGATTAAAATGGATGATTAATGCTTATGGATGAAAAGATATCCGACAAAAGCTTTTGTCGGATGTCTTTTCATTTTGGGGGGGGGGGGGGGGCGTAATTTCTTTAGTTCACCAGGGGAGCTAGACCCCATAGTTACGCTACTGTTCACAGAATGTCGAATTGATTTTTCAAAACTTTTACCAGGCTGGAATCAGCCTAAACATAAAAGAAATATTTGCTGTCTCACTCTTCTTCCTGTCTCACTTTGCCTAATTCTCTTTTATACTTTCCACGTCTCATGTTCTTTTTTCCCCCCTTTTTTCGGGGCAAATATATAGCTGCTTTTTTTTTTCTTCCCTTCACTCCTAAATTTAGCATTTCTCACTCCAAAATAATTTTTTGTTACTCCAATGCGGAAATTTTACTACTCAAACATTATTTTCTGCCCTACAAAATACATTTCTTTGCTTTAAAATCATATCTTCTTTGTTTCATTTTCCGCAGTTTTTAAAAATTCAAAAATTTATCTTTCTACATATTTTGCTCATGCAATCAAAGTCAACAAGAAGTGTATATTTGACTTACTATAGAAAACTTGTATCATTTCATTATTATCATTTGTATTGTTTTGTGTATACAAGAAATGGTTTCATGAATTTTATATTTCGATTTTTGAATTCGTTGATTTATTACACTTGTTTTATTTATAGTACGAACAGGAACTGAAATACATATTTTTTTTTTACAAATGTATTGAGTTGAAATTTTATTCTTTCTTTCATCTTCATTTTTAGGAATAATTGGAAGTAATTGTACTATTATACATAGCATACAAGAACATGGACTTGATTGAAATAATAAGTTTCAATTCAGTCACAAACCTATTTTAGAAATATAAAAAAATATTTCACAAACAAAAGTCCCCCATACGTGCACGGGCGGACACAGAAATATTTTTTGGGAGGGGCACCGAAAGGTAACCCCCCCCCCCGATACAATTAAAAAATAAAATAAACAATATCATGGGTTTTTTAATAATGTTTTCAAAAAGCTCTTAAGCCAATAAATCTTCTTTAAAGAGCAGAAATATTGTACAGTAAATTATTTCTAACCTGGACACTTATGGAATGGAACAAAAATATTCTGATTGGGGGAGGGGGGTGCACCATAAAGGGGGATTGGATAAAACATTGTCGCCGCAAAAGCAACAGCAGGATATCTTACTATATGGATTCGCCCTCAAAATGTGTTCAGAATATCGGGGTTGTTCACATTACGGAGTGTTCAAAGAGAAAGTCAATATTAATTTCTTCCAATGTGGTCGCAAAATCTTTTCTTTTTTTTTTTTGAAATTTTATACCTATAAACTGTTTAACCTTATATAATTTCACCATAATTGTATAAAAATACACGGTATTACTTAGAAACATTTTCATAATGATTAAACCAAGAGGATATTCATACATAATTTGTACTTTTTTCTATCAATGAAGAATGAATGAATAAACGATTTAAAATAATTAATAATAAAGTTGGGAATTTAGACATATTTTTTTTCCAACTATTTCTTTACATTGCAAAAGAAATAGTTCTCAAAAAGATGAAAATATAATGCGATACGTCACAAATCTGTAAAAAAAACTGGGAATTGTGTAGAAGGAAAATTGATAAGTTCTTTTCTTCAATAAATTCTTTTCTACCGATCAAAGAAAAAAAAAATCTGTGATTCAAAAATTAGTATGTACCTCATAATTATAGCTAAAAGCCAAATTAAGAGGGTTTTTTTTTTTTAATGTTTTTGAAAAAAAAAATTTTTTTTTTATAAATGTTATGAAGACAACACAATACTTACAAAATATCTGCTGAATATTTGAGAAAGAAAACCTAAAACTTCCCTGCAGAAAAGAGATAAACATACAAAAACAATATTGTGAATGTGAAAACCCTTGTTTTCGTTTTACTTTAATTTTCGCTAGCTCATCATTATCGGGAAATATTTAAACTTTCATTTTCTATTCACATACAATTCACTAAATTTTTTATCTCGCAAAGTCACCGATACGTTCATTTTCGCAAAAATTACGACTCGTGTAACTGTTTTTACAGAAGGTAAATGGTTAATAAATTGAAATAAATCTGCATTTGTTTAAAAAGTACTGTGTTACTGTGTTAAATAATCCTACATTCTCGATGAAAAATACTAAAATTTTTAATTATACAATTAAAATTTGAATTAACAAATTATCTGTTCATTCTTACTCTTATTAAGCGAAACAAACAAAAAACGAAGGAAAAGAAAAACATATCTCCGAGCGCTCCGAGCGATGAAGTTCCCTCCCTCTCCTTCTACGTCATCTCACGTCACCCCGAGTCTTGGCAATAATGGTTGCCGAAAAGGAGCCAAATTTTTATTCTTTTACTAAATAAAAGTAAAGAATTGTTTTGTTTAATGATGTATATATTTAGCAGACCGACAACGTGATGTGGTTAAAAACCGGTCATTTGATAACAAAAAGCAAATGGGTTATTTTTAAATATTTTTTAAAGCTTGCGAGCTTCCTCGTAGACTCCAATGCTAAGACCATCTTCTAAGCCTAACGAGGGGAACATTGGCGAGATTCGAAAGTTACACTCTACCCCAATCCGATTCGACCCCATCCGCTCTCCAGGGTTACTATACAACTCAATGGGTATATGACATTGTATTAGTTCCTCCTATATATGTTATTATTACTGGACATGAAAATTCATATGTTTAGTTAGTAGACCGTTGTCTATGTCTATAGACTGTTTAGTGTAGTCTTGACATTTTTACTATGTATTAACAACCATTTATAGCAAACTTTGAATCTTTGTAAAAATTATAAGACAATCGTAAAGCATGATGCTAAAGGTATAAGGTGACAGGTGAGGAGAAATGTATTGACTCATGAGATATGTGCGACATTGTATATAACATAGATGTGCAGATCAATATAAAATATTTTTAACTAGTTTAATAAATTAAGATTTCTTGAATCGTTCAAAATGAAAAGAAAAATCAATTTTCGGCACCCAACGATCTCCGTACCTAAAAATCCGGCGCCTAATTTTCTCGGCGCTCAATGTTCCCAAAGCCCTATTTTCTCAGCCCCCAATATGCCTGCCACTCAATGTTCCCGGCGCCCAATCTTCCAAGAACCTATTCGACGCTCTTTTGTGACGTTAAGGAGAGATATTATATAGGTCTTCCCTCGAAAATTTTCGGAATTTGAATCGAAAAACATGAGTGTATAATCCGACTTTGATAACATTAGGGAAAAAGATGGGTTTAAATAATCTTCCCAGGAAATTTTTTGAATTTGAAGCTCCAAGAATAGAAAATTTTAGATGATCCAACGATGACAAAAGAGATTGGGGACTTTTCCTTGGAAAATTTTTGGAATTCAAGTCCTAAAAACTCAATTGGAGGTGACTTTTGTGATGCTTTAGGGGAGGGGGGGGGGAGAGGAGGAGACTCGATGGTCTTGCCCCGGAATTTTTTTGAATTTTCAAACCTTTGGAGTGAGGGCGATCGCCCCAATCACTCCCCCCCTGGTGGTTCCGCCACTGAATATACAGTGAAACCTCCCTTAACGGACACTCCCGAATAACGGACACCTCTAATTAACGGACATTTTTGCAAGTCCCAGTCCCTCAATATAGGCCATTCCATGTAATTCACTCTGAATAACGGACACTCCGAATACTGGACAGTTATTTCACAAAAAATTTCCCTTGCGATTGTAGCACTTCCGTTTTTTTTCTTTTCACAGAATATCTTAGTAACTGCTTGCCTTACAAAGCTTTTCATCGTCCACAACTGATATTCTCCCCCCCCCCCCGTCATTTCCTTATCACTGTTTCTTGGAATTAAAAGGGTGGTAATGGGCAGAGGCAGCGATTGGGGCTTAAAAGTTGGGGGCGGAAAAAAAACAAAAACTAAAAGACATGGTACTTTCTGCGAGCAGCGAAAAAAAAAAGAAAAAAAAAGTCATAATTCTGTTACGGCTAGTTTTGAGAGTGTTGAAGCAGATAAGCGAAAACTGACGTCAGTCTAACAATTAACGTACGTTTTTCTTAAGATTTTAATGAATTTTGTACACAATAACTATTCAAAAGTTAAGATAAAAAAGAGGAAACTGGGTGCTTTTTCTAACTGGGGCTCACGGGAGATGCAATTGAGCAGACCGACGCCGGTAGTAGTCGGCTTTATGGCGCCGTGGTTTCGTTGGGTTGTTTAATTTTTAGATATGAAAAAGATTTGCCCATATTCAAGGTCATATTGCCAACTGTCAATCATGCAATAGTGATACTCGAGATAAAATAAATAAATTAACCATAAAAAAATTGCACAAGTAGAGAATTTTCGGAAGCACTGAAATACAGTAAAGAATTGAAAATTTTTCCTGAGCAGAGGGGACACTGAAGGACTCGCTAAGGTAAATGATTTAAATATTTATATTGAGAAACAGGCTTGTAATGCAAAAAAGAGGTGTCAAACTGTTTTAACTGATTACTTTAATTGATTAAATGCTTTTTAAGACAAGTGTGTGCTGTCAGTATACCTTTATTAAGAAAAAACAGATTTATTACACTCGACGTAAAATGTAGTAAACCTTTCGCAATTGTTTCAATTGTGTTCTACAAAGGGAACAACAACCCATTTTGAAAAAGGTTAATTAAGTAGTTCCTCCTAATAGCGGACACCTCCCAATAACGGACAAAACTTCTAGTCCCTTGACTGTCGGCTATTCGGAGGTTTCACTGTACATGTTTTTAATGGGTTAAAGATGCAGTGCGTAAATATTGATTTTCAAAAATACATATCGTCATCAAAAGTGGCTATCAAAATCGCTGGAGTGAAAAAAAGCCTATTTTTAATGCACTGTAGCTCAAGTTTGTCTCCTTGCATCTTCTTTTCGGATCCAACTTAGTCCGACGCGATGTCATGGAGAAATCAGAGGAAGATAAATCATCTATACAACTTAAAAACCTGCAGTAATAGAGAGATTTCCAGGGTATAAAATTTCACGCCTTGTTTTATTGCAATTTTCTTATCACTTCCACCTATACTGCACGTGGGTAATTTAATATGTACATTTTACGGAAGGACAGTTTCAAGCAGATCGCAAATATAGTCAAATTATATTTACAGCCAATATTCTTCAGCCAAATTAAACCTGAGTCGGGCACCCGAACCGTAGATCGAAGCCTTTTTCAACCATTCAAAAAAGCTTCAGTCGACTGGTGAATACGGCCGTTAATGTTGAACTTGATCTAGGATCGAAGGGGTGAATTGGTCAAGTGCTTTTATAAATTTACCGATCAGTGCAAGAATTTGCGATTGCCGAAGAAAAGTTTGCATATCGACTATCAAACATTTTTTAGTTAAATCATTGAAACTTTGCAACACACTTTGAATTGTTCGGGCCTTCAATTTACTTTCTTGTAAAGAAGGGCAATAAGAAAAAAAAATCAAAGTAGGAATAAATAAAAGTAGGCTTAATCTCCTATGGAGATACAGTAGCTGAAATGAGAAAAAAAAGTAGGAAAAAAATTAATCCAAAATATACATACCGTAAAATGGGGTGTATCGGGACACGGGGTGAAACGGAACGAAACTTTTCAGTCTCCATGTTGATTCTAATCTTAAAACACGATTGTGTAAGAATTTTTCAGATGATAGGATTGCTAAAAAATCTTCTATGTTATCAGTATAGAACAAGTTTTTAAAATTGAAATGCAATTAAACTAAAAATATCCTTGTTGTGAACAAGTTTTTTTTTTTTCAAAGAAATTCAAATTGATTGTTGATGTCCAAAAATAATTACGGAAGCAACTTTTGCTGACGTGATGAAATATTATGAATGATATGACTTATTTTTATGGCATATTTTTTTAGAAAAAATTACGTAATTTGTATTTACAACCACTAAAAGCATGAAAATTTTGAAAACGTGAAGAAAGAATGTTAAAGTATATACAAAGTTTTCCTTTTTGTAAATTTCATGAAAATTCCCGGAAATTTTCAAAATTTCCTTCTCAAACATCATGGTTTATTCCTGGGAATAAACCCATTTTTTTCCTTCCGTTGCAACAGTAGTTGCATCCAAACTTTCAGCTGAATTATACCCTACCATGTCGGGATTACCGTTTAATCAAAGGTGTAGTTAAATTAACGATTTTTAAAAAATCCTGAAACTTTTATGAAAGTTAATTGATTCAAGACTGTTTCTAGGGCTTTTTAGTTATGATTAGAGGTGGGCAATGTCATTCTTTTCAATGATCCGTTCATCAGAGGATTGTTCGTACTTTTGATTCGTTCATTCAACACGTTCATTAAAAAAAAAAAAAATGCAGGTGATCTCTCTACACGACATGTGCTTACGTACATTCGAAATGTTTCATTATATCAATAATATTCTTTGAAGGAAAAATTACTAAAATCATGTAAATGTAAGAAAATATGACTATGAAAAATGAATCAAAAAAACTTTATTCAGGTTTAGATGTACTAAGCAATTATAGTTCATTTTGTACGCTTTTTCTGAATTTTCCGAATGGTAAGATATTTTTTCCATTCTAAGAATAGCAAGTTCCCTTTCAGCATGTCACAAAATTAAGTCATTACATTTTACTATGTAAAAAACTATTATTTGTGACGTCAGAAAATTTGCAAAATTGAACTTACGCGAAATAGTGCACTTATTCTAAATAGAAATAAATATCTCCAAGTGTAGTATGATCAAGGCCGGATTAGCATCTATTTACGCCCTAGGCCAAACTTAAGGATTACGCCCCACCTCACATATCCGCATTCTATTGAAATTGTACCCCCTCCCCCCCTCAAATAATTCTCAGTTGCTTAGCAGTGTCCAGTTGTACGTGAAGATTTCGCGTTTCCCCTTATTTGACAAAATGAGGGATGTATTTCGTTCTTTACTTTCCTTCAATGCCAAGAAGGGGGTTCGGGGGAGCTCCAGCGAGAAATTTTAGAAATTGAAGCGTTAAAAATGAAATTTTAGACTATAAAGGCGATTCAACGGGAAGTAATGGCATTTGGATCTCGCCCTGAAAAGTTTTCGAAACTGAAGTCCAACATACGTAATTGTAGTGGCGTCGCTACAGGAGGGGGGTGGAGGGGTGGTCCACCTTGGGTTTCGCCCGACTGGGGAGTAACACCCAAAGTGGAATTGCAAGTTTTTGAAAAATATGAAGCTAAAATGCATTTTAGCTTACATAGAATACTAACTTTTTTTTTTGAGCTTGTAAGGGGGGGGGGTGACACCCATGCATAGTTGTACGTTGTCTTTGATGACGTCAGAAAAAGGGATAACTTTGGGGACTCTCATTCAGCCCTCCCTCCCCCATGTCTTAATTACAGTCTTAAAAACGAAATTTTGGCAATCTCTACTATAACGATTCTTGGGAACGGTGGGAGTCAGAAGAGCTCATCTGGAAATTTTTCGAAATTGAGGTCCTAAAGCACAACTTTTAACAATCTTTTTTTTTTTTTTTTTTTTTTGGATCCCAGAGAAATTGGTGACTCTCGTGAGTAAACTTTTCAAAATTAAAGACCAAAAAATTGTAGGACATCTTTTAAGACGTCCGGGAATTGAATGGGGACTAGCCGTGCTTCCCCAGAAAAGTTTTGAAATTGAAGACTTAAATGCGCAATTAAAAACCATCTCTGATGATATTACGAGAAAGGATAAGGTTCGGTTAAGTCCCCTCCTATAGTGGGGGTTTTAGGTTCTGCAATTATCTTCCGTAAGTGTTTCAAAATTGCAGTCGTAACAACAAAATTTTGGACGATTTTAATAGTGTTGTAGAAGGGATGAAGTCGGGGGCGGTCTACGGAAAAAATTTCAAAATTGAGGCCTTAAAAACGAAATTTTAGACGATCTGTAATGATGTGAAGGTAAGGGCCTGAAAAATAAACGAAATGCATCTGACAGTGCTGGGTGACGGGATAGGATTTGAAGACTTTCCTCCTGTATTGTTTTGAAAATTTAAACTGTCTGAAGAGGCGAGGACGCTCCTGCAAAAATATTGAAAAGTTCAGTTCCTATATACGACATTTTTTTGCTATCTTCGGTGATGCGAGGGAGAGAAATGGTGTTTGGGACTTACCTCAGAAATTTTTCGATACTCAAGTCCTAAATGCGCAGTTAAAAATCATCTTTGATGACGTTGTGGGAAGGGATATGGTTCTTCAAGTCTCATTCGGAAACGTTTTGAAATTGATATTTTACAAAAAACAAGTTTAGATAATCTTTTAAGAGAATAGTGGAAGCGGGTCTTTGGAATCCCCTCTGAAGTTCTTCTGAAATTAAAGTTATAAAAGCGCAGTTATAGGCAGTGGCGGATCCAGACTATGGATTTGGGAGGGGAACTTTTTCAGCAATATATATTTATGGGGGGGGGGGGTATATAATCTTACTTATTAAAAAATAACCATGAAAATTGAGCTATACAACTTATTCTCTGCGTCTTATCGCTTCTTATAAAAAAAATTGTGCATTACAAATTCTTCAAGTACAGTTCTCAAAAAATAATTTTAAAAACCGTTTTAATCATTGCAGTATTTGTGTTGTTGTTTTTATATTTTATTCTTAAAATGCTCATCAACTGGTAGGGGGGTCCCCCACGGTCTCTGATGAGGTTATACTGGGAGGAAAGGTTCGTGGGGGGGGGGGGATCTTCGGTGGCAAATTTTAGAAATTGAAGTTTTAAAAAGCGGTTTACAGTTTGGTAAGAAATGGGACTTTTTGAGGCTTACACCGATAGATTTTTTTTTTGTAGAATAGATCTAAATTGATCACCCCTCCGCCCGATATTTCGAAATTGAAGTTCCAAAAACGCAGTTACAGACAAACTTTGGTGATGTTACGAGCAATGTAGTTCTGGGGCTCTTTCCAAAAAATATTTCGAAACTGAAGTCTTAGAAAACGAAGTTTTTAAGCGATATTAGTGAAGAAGGATTTAAACGCTCTCCCCTTAGATTTTCGAAATTGTAATTTTTTTCATTTTTAGATTTCCTACGAGAGCATTCGGGCTCTTGTCCGGAAATTTTCGTAATTGTCGTCTTAAACACGTGACTGTAGACCATATTCGGTAATGTAAGGGGTTCGGCAATTTTTCAAATTTGAAGCTCCAAAAAAGCATCATTAAACGATTCTCGATGTTTTTAAAATGCGAGGTGTTAGGCAGTCCTCCCCTGGAAATTTTTCGAAAATGAAGGCCTGAAAATGAGATTTGAGGAGCTCTTGAAAGGTTTTGGCGGGGGAAAGGATACTTCCAAAGCGTAGCATTATGAAGATTTTCTTATTTTTAAACCGAATAGGAAAAAGAAAAAAAGAAAAAAAAAAGGAATAAGGATAAAAGAAATAGGAGGTGCGGGATGTAATTAACTGATCAGTAATCTGCCACGATTGAAAATTTTCAAGGTTCTTTTCAATAGAAATTTAGATTATTTTCGCGACATTTTCCCCCTCTTATTAAAAAGACTTCGATTTCCCCTTGTACGTTCTATTCTTCTCTTTAATTATAATAAATGCTTTTAAAAAACATTCTAATCTGGCTTCTGGGACGGTACACCCCTCCCCCTCTGGTTGTGCCACTAAACTGTGGAAGCTTTACACATACTCTACACCAAATAAATACAAAAGACAGTTTAAACAGGTTTGTGTTCAAAAAGACTATTGTTAAAAGATTAGTACTGAAAAACAGATTAAAAAATTTCCTGCACTCTGTTTTAAAAATTTTTAGGTACACGTGGGATATTTTGGGGGGAGGGGAACATTTTCCCAGTTCCCCTCGGAACATTTCCCCAGTTCCTCTCCGTGGATTCCCCTCCGCTTCCGCTGTTGTCTAATCGCTTTTCCTGGAGCTTTTCGTCAAGTTCTAAAAAACAGAAAAAAAATTCCTGTACTCTGTTTTCTGAACAGTCTTTGGATCATTTGGGATTTTTTTGAGGAAAAAGGGGAACAGAAGAATTTTTCTGCACTCTGTTGTGAAATTTTTTAGGTATCTTTGAGATTTCGGGAGGGGGGGAGCATTCCCCCTGTTCCAATCCGTGGATCCACTTTGGGATCCAATAGCTTTTCCTGGTTCCGTAGTTCACGTTCTAAAAAACGGAAATTTTTTCCTGTACTCTGCTTTCTGAACAAATTTTGGTACTGTTTTTTTGAGGGAGTGGGGAGAACTTCCCGATCCCTCTTTGGATCCGCTTTTACAGTTCTCTCCTCGCTTTTCCTAATGCCTTTCTTCAAGTTCAAGTTTTAAAAAACGGAGGAATTTTCCTGTATTCTATTCTGAAAAATTTTAGGTCCACTTGGGATTTTGGAGGGGGAACGTTCCCCCAGTTCCCCTCCCGTGGATCCGCGCCTGGTTATAGGCCACCTTTGGTGATGTAAAAAGATGGAGTTAGTCCCAGAAAACGCCTCCCTCCCCCTATTTTGTTTTGTCCGTAATCTTTTTTTTTTAAATATTTTGTAAAATCGTGCCCCGTTTTTTCTTTTCTTAAAACATTCAACTGTTTATTTTTCAAAAACATTTTTGTAAGGATGTCTATTTTCTCTTTTTATTGATGTTGGCTCGTGTGTATGCTCATATTTTGTCATTCGGTAAGATTTGAAATTTCATTCGGTAAATTGATAATTTCTCCCATCTCAAAAATGTTAACACTATGCGTCCTTGATGATTGGCAGTCATAAATAAATATGAATTAATAAATTATTAATTGCAAAACACATATTTACTAACGTATTTAAAGACATCAAGTGCAAAATAGTATCAGTAACGAGAACAAGTTATATAACTGAACATTTTCTAGATCATATATTTTACTAATTTTCCTGCGTGTGACGTACCTCTAATAAGTTTTTTACTTTGGCAAAACCAGGGGTAGCTCATCGGCCCGCAGGCTGGTGCGTCCGCGAACCTGTGCGTCTTCCGTTTTTTTTTTTTTTTCGCCCTCGAACCCGCGCGCCTTCGTGTTTCCCCTCCCCTTTCGTTTTTTCTTTCTTTTTTTGCTGCTTATGAATTTGTGCGCCCTCGGGAGTCAAGGTTGGCATCCTCTCGGAGGACCCAGTCCACCCATGGATAAAGCTATAACTTAAAGAAATTATTGTTCAAATCAAAGATACTGAAAATCATCTGCTTTGACCGGAAAAGGACCTCGACTCAAGCATTACGCTCCCTCCCCTCAACTTCAATTGCATTTTTTCTACCTAGCAGACTGGTTGCAACCTATTCTAATTGAGTTTTTCTTATCGACATACTAGGGTGTCACTATTTTTTTTCAAGAAGTTGTTGATTATTTTTTTTTCTCCGTGATGTGCGCTCTTTTCGGCTTGCGCCCCTAGGTCAGGGCCTAGGTTGGCCTATTGGATAATCCGGGCCTGAGTATGATCACAAGTGAAAATAAAACACAAAATAATTTTGAATATGTACTTTAGATTACATTTAAAAAATGCAAATCCGGAAATAAAAGAGAACTACAAAAATAAAATAAAAAAATGAAACATGTTATAAAATAAATCATGAGAATAAAACATGCCTATTAAAACAATGTATGTTACTAAAACATAAATTTAACAAAAATATTATAATCATAAATCGTTTGCCTTTTTAATAAAAATTGGCGTAAGTTGTCAAAACTGACCTTTTTTGACCCCAAAACAAACATATGTCAACCATGATATCGACCCAAAAGAAAGAGGTGCGTTTCTTCAAATATTTTTCCTAGCTATAGCACTGTATACACAGTGGCGGATCACGCATAGACGCATGAGGCGCTAGCTGGGGCAGCCAACAAAGCAGGGAGCCTCGGAGACGCGATTTGTCCCATTTTTAAACACTTTATTTTTTTTTTTTTTTGAGGGGAGGGGTGGAATGGAAAGTTATAATTTTGAGTGGAAAATGCTCAAAACTCATGGAAATAGACAGTTATAGTCATGGATTTTAGGTGCGGGCTGACTGCTCCCCATAGGGCTCTCTGCGTCCTACGTCTAAGGGAGCCTCAGGCACTTATTTTACGTTTGGAGTTTTTCTTAGCCATTTTTTTTTTTTTGTATCTAAAATCTAATCATATTTCATGTAAGTAACTGTATATTGTAAAATCACTTATTTTCTCGAGCCCATTATAATCGCGAAAATTTCAGCTCGCAAAATCACTATTACCGTTATTTTCGTAAAAATACGACTCGCGAAAATTAATGCTTTTACACTGTTACAAATATATTTTTAAAACTATTTTTTATCAGTTAAAAGTTATTTGTCATAATTTTTAAATTTTTACAACTACTCATAATTGGCCGAGGACGCAGTCAAAATTCGGCCGAGAGTAGAGTACACGGCAATTGGCCAAGTAGACAGAGTACCAAGTACGTACCGAGTATCCGGTACACTGTAACAAATTTCGGAAACGTTTCTGGATATATCGGAAACGTTTCCGAAATAGTAGGAATCCTTCATCCAATAGCGAACTCCTCATTATTCAGAAAGCTTTTTGTTATTTCAAGAAATCTAGAAGCGGAAGTGATGACGCAACGCTTCGAAAAGTATTTCATCCTTCCAACACGGGCGCCAATAAGTCGGAAATAACGAGAACTTGTTTTTTTCTTATCTATGGTTGCTGCAGTCAGCAACTGTTTAGCATTGGATTGCTTGTTATTTCATGTCTAGAGAGTAGTAAAATGTGTCGAAACTAATTTTACGCCTTTGCATTTTGGACTGCCCTTGATTTTTTAGACGATGTACGCAGCTATTAAGTATAACCATTTGCTTCTTTACAATTTCCAGTGCAACCATAATTAGATATATATTGTGTGTTTAAGCGTGAATAGTTTCAACACCCGTGTTTATACTTAATGAAACGAAACCCTTTGGATTACTTATTCAGTTGTAATGGAGGTACTTAGACTTTCTTCCGTTCATGTTCACTTGTAAGTATCAATGAATATTTTAAAACATGTTGTTATATACATTTATATTTTTGTTGATTTGCATTTGATGAGACTCCAATTGTAACAGTTTTTGGGTTTATAGAATTAATTTAAAGTTATCCTACATACTTATGTGCGCGGTGTACTATTTGTTGTAACCAACTGAAACTGATTAATTGCGCAAAAGAAATAAGATTTATATTTGAGAAGCAATCACAGAAAAGTTATTTCGAAATACTTGGATGTACATACATTTTGGTTCAAAAAGAAAAAAAAAAATCAATCGTTTAATTCATTAAAAATATGGTAATGCAAATGTTTTCTAGTATTGTAATATGCTTCACAAAAAATGTGGCAGTATTATTTATCCTTTTTTATTATAATTTATTCATTCATTTAAAAAAATATTTATACCATTAGAAAATGACCCAGTTATCTATTAGTAAGCAACATAGTTATGCAATTAATTCATGTGCTTATTCATTTTGTTAAATGTGGTTGACAATAAAAAATTCCTTGACATTAGTTGTTCGGTAAATAACATTTCCTTCGTGGATATACTAGTTTAATGTAGGACAGTCAGGAGGAATGAGTCAGTGGCAAAAATGGAACAGCTGCATTTCTGCCGAAATAAAAAGTAATATTATTTCATGTCATTGTTTTAAAAGTGATCATTTTTTAAATACTATGTTATTAGTATACAATGTACATATGGGGAGAAGACGAGGGGCGTTCACCACACAGACTGCCATTGACATTTTCAGGGGGCTGCTTTTTCAAGGGGGGGGGGCGCTTCATAGCATTTTATGGGTGCACCATCACTCTTATGGTGTGGAGGGAGATTCTCGTATATGTGAAATGGAATAATCATGCAACAGAATTCAATGTTTTAATAAATAAAATATATATTGCATTTTGCGCACATTGTAAAAATTAGATCAGTAACCTATTTTGATTAAGTATTTATATTTGTGATGAACTGGAAAAGAGCAAGAATAGAAGAATCAACCCGAATGGTTCCAGCAGGAGGACTTGGTGTCATATTATTCGGTGTCACCCACGGTTCGCTCGCCCCTTCAGTCAAGCGGAAACTTGACGAGTGGGCATCGCCCACAGAGGGGATTAGTGTTCATCAAACTGAGGGAGAGCAAGAAAAGGGTAGAATAGGGATTTTTCTTTTCTCTCTGAACAACACGTGTAGGGAATCTCTCTTTTGGTTGACCATTTTTTAAGCTCCTTCAATTGCAAAATGGATTTATCTTTTATTTCCTCAAAACGCGGAGGGAAATCGTTGATTTTCGAAGATTATGTATTCAGGATACATTACAGAAGTAATGCAAAATCATATTGGATGTGTACAGACCCACAGTGCAAATCGCGAATTGCTCTAAATGAAAATGGCATTGAAAATTATCGCGATGTCCATAACCACAAGCCAGACACGGCAAAAAAAAAAAAAAAAAAAAAAAAAAAAAAAAAACAAGAAAGATGTTTTACTCCAAGCTAAAGAGCAGCAGCGTAGTGGAGCCAACTTTGCCAATGAACAAAATATACAGGTAAGTCCAATAATATGTATGTTTTATTTTTAATAAAAAATTAAAATTCAAAATGGATAAGTGTATAGATAGACATATTACTAATAACGTTCAATTAGAACTATTTATTCAAACTAGAAATGGAATAAAGCTAGACCCATAATAATGTTGTGATCATATATTTTACAATAAAAATCACATAAAATGTCTTCCTTTAAGTTATACACAATTAGCACAGAATAAATTATGTTTAATTAAAATGATTGTGTATATAGAACCCATGAAACCAGAAACTATTTAATAATTAACAGTGTATTCTATTTAACTTAAAAGTTCTTATAAAATGAGTTGATTTGATGAATTTTAATGATGAATTTTAAAATATTTCTTTTATAAAACACTTGTAGTGGGTATTAGAAAAACACTCCACAAATGTACAGGAAAGAACATAAATTTCTTTTTCCAGAAGAACAAAAATAGAACACTAATTATAAAACAAAAAATTCATTAAAATATCGTAGAAAATTGCACTTTCTTTACACATTTTTCTAACAGTTGAGCATTCAACAGCTCTGCTATCAGCTGCACTTCTTCAAGTGTTTTCATTCAAGTGTTATCACTCATTAGAATTTTTTTTTAATTTAATAGATAGATCAGCATTTATATTTAATCATGTTTTACGCTCTTAAAACAACGTCCCCTCATTTAAACAACTTATTGTAACAAATAAAATGCGCATGAATTCAAATTTTTTTGATCAGATTTCACTCGAAATGTGTCTGGCATAACCTTTCCCGAAACGAAATTCTGGTTAAGGTCCTGTTCTAATGTTACTAAATAAAACCTATTGCGTTCTTATTACTTAATTAAAAAAATATAAAAACCGGCGATCTGGAATTAAAATTTGCGAATAAATGTTTAAAAATAGCATAAAGCAATTCACAAAACCAGCTCTTCTGAAAATTGGTGAATTTAAAAACGGACCGAAACTATAGTGGAGAAATTCCTAAAGCTTTAACAGTGAAGGATATTTCTTAACAGTAAATAAGTAGTCCTTAATCTTAACTATTGATGAACCAATTAATCGACCATAATGGTTATCGGTCACACTGCCAAATATTTAATTAATATCCAATTTTAGCTAATTAATTAGCGAATGGATTAATTTTTTTAATTATAATTATCTAAAAATGCTTAGAACGAGGACATATGCAGGATGACTTTCTTAACAATACCCCAATACACAAATGCAATTTTTTTATTGTTCAAAAGCAAAGTTGGTGGTTATGAAATGGTTATATGCATTTCTGTCTCAGTTTTCCACGCTTCTCTAACTTTTGAGGGAATACTATTCGGAGGAAAAAAAAATTCAATCTTCATATTCATCTTTTAAATACACTACGACATACGTTTTGCAATTTGTTTTAAAAACTGATACTTTTTGTCCTGTATAAATTGATTATTGAAGCAATATTATTATTTTACAATATTTTTTCATTTAATTTTAGTGCTACTCTATATGGAAATTAGTGTCACTTTGAAAAAAAAAAAAAAAAAACATTATCTTTTAAAAATATCTATGTGCAATTAATTCGCTTTTGTGTTATAATTAATCGGATCAAGTCACCGGCTGCTAATTAATCGGTAATCGACCAATTAGCTTATCAGTGCAAACTTAGTTTTAACAAAAGGATAGAACACGTAATTGAATGAATTGCTCTTATTAACCGTTTCTTCAAAAAATAAGTTAGTGTATAGGCTATTTTCGTATGTGTTTCAAAAAATTGAATTTTCATGCCTTAAAAAGTTTTTACGTTTCCCAAAGCAAAAAACGCCTTAAAAAATTTAAAATAAAGTGTTTATACTTAAATTAAGAAAAATATTTAATAATTTCTATCAGAAACATATTTAGAATCTGTACTTAAGTAAAATTCAAAGTTTGAAGTATTCAACTTCACTACAAAATGTAAAAATATTGGAAAAAAATCCTATACAAAAAACCACAATTCCGAAAAATTGCTGAATTATAATGTAGTAGCATAAATAATAATAACTGTAGGATGAATAGAGAAGAAAAAAACTCCAAAATGCTTTTTAGAAAAGTCATAAAATCAAAGGCTTCTGGAACAAACTAATTGAATTTTCGAGATTATCAAAATTTAAATTTATTTGTTTTTGTAATTTATTTCAGTTATTCTCCTGCATGAATGCAATCTGCATCGGCATAAAACAACTTATCCATCGCCCCTTTGGAACAAACTTCAGTAATTCAAGTTAAAATAGTAGAATATCCTGTGCGCTACATAAAAAAATCCCTATTCCAAAACGTTTCCCCTACCAATTTTCCCTAAATTCCCTCCTAACAGCAGGCGTTCAGTTTGCTCTTCCAGCAGCTATTGTCTACTCTTAATCCCCTACCCTTCCTATTCATGGTGACAGGTTAGGGGAGATTAGCCCCAGCGAACCGTGGATAGAACCTATTATTCACCAATTTCTCTGTTGGTACTTTTCGGTACACTTTGTTCGCCAGAGAAATTGACTTGAGGTGAACGAATTCCGGAACGAGAAGGGTAGGTAAGTTCTGTCAAATTTTATTCGAAAATAAAAGCTATCAAGTTTGATACAAGATATGTTTTTAAGTTCTGCATTAAAAATACAATATGTTGATAATTTTGTCTTGAAAATATTGAGAGAAAAACTGAAGTTTAAGATTGTTTAACAAACAATCCCTCTGTTGAGAAAGTACCCCCCTTCCCTCCGCTTACGATTTTGTGATTAAGAATGAAACTACTATATTATTTCATAAATTTTCAAAAATGTATAACTGCGCATATGTTATGCTGTGAACCATGCTATTTGTCATTAGAAATTCAGAAAAAAAAATCCACGAATGATTCTAAAATGGCTTGTATATGTAATTGCTCTTATATATGAAAGAATTGAAACTGATATGGTATGCAATAGTATAGTAAAGAATGATATTTTAGAAAAAATCACGGAAAAAGGATTCCGAAATTCTCGGAAACGTTCTCGAAACTTTCATGAACCACAGCTGCACAGAATACTCAGAAACATTTCTGGAAATTACGGAAAGAGGATTCCGAAATACTCAGAAACGTTTCTGGAAATTACGGAGAGAGGATTCCGAAATACTCAGAAACGATTCTGAAAATTACAGAAAGAGTATTCCAAAATACTCAGAAACATTTCTGGAAATTACAGAAAGAGGATTCCGAAATACTCGGTAAAAATACAAAATTATTTTATTAAGTCTTTTTTTTTTTGGTAAAATTGAGGCTCATAAAACGAAAAAAATGAAGACACTTTTAAATACATATATGTATCTATTTGTTAAAGAAATTAATGCACATTTAACTAATTTAAAGCGTTTCGCTAATGCAAATATTTAAAGAGATATCGTCATTTAGATAATTCTGAAGCACTATGTTCCTAATTACAAGAGATAGTTTTTTTTTTTACTTCATACAATCTAGTTACACTGTTTACAAGAGAATGAAAACATGCAACCTTAAAGACGAACTATCAAACCTGACAATTTGCATATTATAACATTTAATTCATAATGCTTGATACATAAATGTTCAGCCAAATATTAACTGAGATTGACACATAAAAACAAAGTACACAATAACACTTATTTAAAGTTTTTTATAATCTTCAATTCATAAATTTTACAGAATAAAACTAGACACACTTGCACTTTAAATATGTATTCTATGTAATGTAAAATATTTTCAAATTGCAATAGTTCACAACGAAAAAATGATACTGAGGAAAATTTTTTTAAACTAGATTTATGTGAACTAAATCTCTTTAAAATAATAGAGTTGCAAAACGACTTACCTATTCGTCGGTGGTGGTCTTTTGCAGGCTTTGGTCACCAAAAAGGTGATTTTTATGACAGAATAAAATTCTGCCAACAAAAATTACCCATTTGGTAGAAAGAAGAAAAGTATCCAAGAAAAAAGTAAATTACCTACACAAGTTATGCGACGCAACGAATTTACATGGCATCCTCTCGGCAGTTATTTGGTTTTTAATTTCAGTTTGTATTCCTTCCGCGAGCATGCGTCGAGAAGTTGCACTTCGTACTTAAAAATAAGTGACATAGCTTCAAATTCAATCTCATGACGATACATAAGCAAGAAAATATAAGACTTTTAAATTATCTTCAGTGAATTCATGCGAGGAACAAAACTTCTACTAATCCCCTTGATGAGTGTTACTTCGCATACATGAGTCAGCACTTGTTTTCATTGCGTGCTTTCGAAAGTTTCAGTTTGGAATTGGTGCTGGACTATAAAATTGCCGTGTGAGCTGCGCATGCGTCGACTCTTACTTTCTTGTTAAACGGGAAAGGTTTTTGATAAGAGCAGAAAACTGCTGAGGACTGCGAATCTGTGTATTACGGAAAGCTTTTTTGTATATGCAGAGAGTTTTCAAAGATTTTTTACAGTTTACTATTATTCTTTGACCACTGTTCTACAGAAATTGATGTTTTTACTGTACGTTACTGATTTTCGTACGCATGCCCTACGTAACACGTTTCATTAAGAACAATTTTCGATTTCGAAAATTAGGAGGGGGGAAGGAGAAATTTATTTCGGTTTATTTAAAACAAAATAAACGATTGAAGGCAGTCATTGGGCTTCATCCCTTACCATAAAGTCAATAAATATGGACTATAATCGCGTTTTTAAGGCTTCAATTTCTACAACTTTCTGCTGAGACCTCTGCACCCTTTGCCCTCTAACATCTGCAAAGAAAGTCTAAAATTGCGTATTTAAAACTACAAGTTTCTAAATTTTTCCGGGGGAGAACCCCCTGACCAGCTTTTTCTTATCTTCTCTATCAGATCAGAGGTTCTCTTTTTTTTTTGCCATGTGCCCCTCCTCCCTAAAAACATTTTTCTGGTTGCGCTACTGAATTACACTAGCATTGGAAAACTGGGGAAAGCTGGGATTTTGCTAGATGCCAGAAATCGGGGCTTGGATCCCACCCCTTGCACTGACTAAGTTACGAAACATATAGAAGGCATATCATATAGAAGGCAAAATTTTTCACTGTAATACTTTTTTTTTGTCAGAAATGTCATTTTTTCCAAAAAAAAAAAAAAAATTCATAACTTTCTGCATTGTTTATATTAGTAAACTATAAACTTTTTGTTGTGTCAATAAGTGCCTCCGGATCAGGTTGCGCCTGGGACTTCACAATCCCATGATCCGCCACTGTGTATTACATACATATAGTATTACCAATAGACCATGTGTAACGAAAAACGTTGCAACAAATATATTGGTAGCTCAGCCGGAGTATCGGATAACTTAATCTTTACTAATAATAAAGCTCCAAGTCTCTCTGTCTGGATGTCTGTAGGATGTCTCGATCTCTGTGACGCGCATAGCGCCTAGATCGTTCGGCCAATTTTCATGAAATTTGGCACAAAGTTAGTTTGTAGCATGGGAGTGTGTACCTCGAAGCGATTTTTCGAAAATTCGATTTTGTTCCTTTTCTATTTCAATTTTAAGAACATTTTCCGGAGCAAAATTATCATAAGATGGACGAGTAAATTACGAAATTATGACGTGAAATGGGAGAGCGAATGAACATAGCCAATTGGCGAGAAATTCGTCATCCATTATTTGTAAATATACAGGCGAACCGAATGACCTTTTAATTTTCAACTACGGGCAAAGCCGTGCGGGTACCACTAGTTTAAAAAAAAAAAGACTCACCTAAATATTAGGGAGGTTCAAAATTATTCTACAGTGCCAATAAGAAGAGAAAAAAATCCGCAACACCTTTTTAAATGGGGGGGGGGGGGGCAGACAGTAATAATCCTTATTAAAAATCTCTGGATATCGATTGTAAAATAAGTGACTTGGAAGTCGCCCAGCAAGTAAAAAATAAAGCCAAATCAATATAGATGGTAGTTGATAGGAGGAATATTATAGAAAACAAAAGGGTCGCCAGAAAAGTGATAAAAAGGCATTTTTAGAAATAATTTTGGCAACAGAAAGCGTGAGAGGGATTTTAGCAGGTGTGTGGGACAGGAAGTAAGTGGAAAGTCCAAACATTTTGTTAGTAGCCCAAACAAGTTACACAAAACATTACTAATGGATACATTGGAAAATTGCAAATGAAAAACTGCAATGGTTAAAGAAGAATGATGAATAAAGCACAAAATAAAAAGGTTAGAAATGTATATGTTACGGTAAAGGTGATAAATCCGGTGATTTTGTATAATCCCCGGTGATTGTTAACCATCCCCACGATTCCCCCAAATTATTGAATATTTAGAAATATTTATCAAATTCACTGGTTAATTCATACAATCCTCGACTCGTAATGGGGAATGTAATAAGAGTCGACTCGACATTTAGCCAGAATTCGTTCAGTTTGCACAGCTACTTGGCTTTAAATAATATAAATGCATCTACATCAGATGCATTTGTCGGCGTCTGCACATTTTTTGACCATGTTTAGTAAGATTTTAACCTACGTACAGTAACCCTTCAGTAATCCAACCCCTATTAAACTAGATTTCGACCAA
Organism: Uloborus diversus; assembly: GCF_026930045.1. Lineage (NCBI taxonomy): Eukaryota > Metazoa > Arthropoda > Arachnida > Araneae > Uloboridae > Uloborus > Uloborus diversus. The sequence goes on from NC_072733.1 coordinate 168,989,046, forward strand.
TCCTGACAGCCATGTACACTATAAATGTACACTGTATAAATGAAATGCGATTTAGCGTAATAATGAATCTTTGTATTAAATATTTTACATTTTTGTGACGCATTTTTAAAAATTTTTTTTCAGTTTTTTGTTTCATTCTCTTGCATTCAAAATGCAGTTTTTACTGCATACACTAGTTCGTTTATGTACCTTGGCTCAGTTTTCCAGTTATTTTGTTTAAACCAGACTTTTACATTAGTTCGTACAGCCTGGATCCCCTAGTTGTACAGATTATTGAGGTTACTGTATTTCTGATGTCGTGCAAGCAAGATCTTTCTTTTCGCGATGTTTGCTTTCCCGCTTTTCAGAGTTTCTAACAATGGCCGATTTGCTTCAGTAATTCAAATTCAAGTTTTAGTAATTGTTATGAACTCAAAAAAAAAGACGAAATAAAAATATGACGATTTGTTAATAAAGGTGAATTATAATAAAAACACGTTGGGGGGGGGGAATCGGAAGAGTATCGTGGACTAAAAAGATATGACGTAGTGAAAGTTTTGTCAATGTTGAAAAACTAATCAATCCCGTAAATAAGACAGCTACAATGTTAGATTTTTCGTGTATTTTGAAGAAATGTTTATCGTAATTCATGAAGCACATTTAACAATAGGCCACTGTGGCAAAAACAAAATATTAAACAAGCCCTAAAGAGGGTACGTAAGTAATACTACTCAGGCAGTTATGTTTTTCAATATAATGTACAATGTATGTATTATACGTATATAAAGTGTGTTTTATAAAACATCTAATAAAAATAAAGTAAAAGAGTGTTACTTTTATTCATTTATTTATTAATTTATTTAGTTTAGAATATTACTGTGTGTTTTAACAGCCACATCACGATGGTTTTCTAATTTTTAAATTCTTAACTTTGCATTTTTAGAGAAAGTTAATCAAATATTTCTTTCCTTGGAATTAAGACCTTATTCGGAAAAAATTATCCGAGATTTTATTACATTCTCCATTACGAATCGGTGATTGTAGAGGAAAATAAACTCCAGAAAATTTGATCACTATTATTTGGTTTAATGTTAATTGTGTCATCCGGCGTGGTACCGTAAAATGGTACAACTTTGTGCCAAGGGGACAACAATGGGCCACTGTTGCCATGGTAATGATTTTGCTCTCTAGTGGCCTCTTTTTCGAATTTACAAGCTCCATAAAAATTCACCAGGTAGTGAAACATTTTGGTAGTTAAAGACGCTTTATCAGAGATTGCCATTTTTGTTGTATACCTTAGACAACTTAGTCGTTCTTAGTGCGTGATTCGACTCACTCGTGGAGTCGTGGAAGAGCCAAAAACCTCCTTTGGGCTGACCACTTATACTGTTTTCCAAGATCTGGTAAGTTCAGATTTGCTTTACTGTTTTGTCAGTTATGAATTAAACCGTTTGTTGACTTAAAATGCTTCATAATTTTCACAAGCTCTCAACAATTATCGAAAATGGGAATGTTGGGGTATAACAATAGGCCACCTATTTTTCACGTTTTTTAGTGGCTTGGAGCTTTATTTTATTCTCTGTAGGGATGCTTTTGTCATATTTTGTGTTATTTATTGTAAATAATGGCAAGAAAAGACAGAGCTTGAGGGTCGCTCTATCGCCCGTATTCATAGGAGTTTCTGCAGAAGGTGCTGACTAAAATCCGGACCAAATATAAACTGAGATAGTTTTTAAAAAATATATTTATTTTGACGAGATTTAGAATGTGAAATGTGATTTCACATTTCAGTTTTCAAAATTTTTGTTGATCTCGTTTAAAACTTGTCAGACCTACGTATTTTCTGAGACCTAAGTATAGATACCTAGCCTTTAGTAGGTGAAATATTTCTAGTTTTCAAATGCTTCTTTGTCAAAACCTAGGCACATAATACAGAACGTTACTTAACATGTTGAACTTCATTAATCGCACGAGGACAAATGATGATTAAACCTTAAAAATTGCAAAGAAAAAAAAAATTAAATGATGGACTAAAAAAATTCTTTATTCAGTTTCAAGCAGAGTGCAACTTACAGCCTCAGACTACAATAGGCCAGATCAAGTTTTCATTGTGTTTTATAGGCTAAAATAAGGTGAACCATAGTTGTACCCCATAGGGGTACAACTATGGGCCAAATTTACCTTCCTCTTTTTTCCAACTTAGATTATTTTTAAACATTTCATTTGAAAGACGAGATGTATAGCTACCGTTGCTCAAGTCCTCAAATTTCTAAATCAAAGATGTGCACGGAATTTTCATTGAAAACTTCGAAAAATGGCCCATAGTTGGACCATTTTACGGTAATTTATTGTACTCCCCCAAGCTCCAAAACAAAATTATTATTTATGCAAACATGAAGATCATCCATTATCAAACATGGAATCATACAATTTTCAGAAAAATAAATTTCAATCTATGTGGTAAATCGAAAATTTTCGTTATAAGACAAGTATAATTATGAACGCATTTTATAAAATAGCTCCGCGCAATACTGAAATCAAATTTCTTTAACGTTCGATAAATTAAGCTATTTGGGAATCTATTTGGGGAAATTTATCAGAATTGCAATATTTGTATTTTTTATAAACTCATCCCCCCTCCCCAGAAAGGTGAAATCTGGAGTGGAGCGCTCCCTCCGTCCCCTCCCGTATTCTCTTCCGTAATGTTTCTGATTACATTATTTATGATATATTATCTAATTTGTTTGTTCTAAGATATTTAATTCAAATAAAGTTAAGCAACGCCAGATTTATATATATATATATATATATATATATATATATATATATATATATATATATATATATATATATATATATATATATATATATATATATATATATATATATATATATTCATCAAAAACAACCCTGTTGTAAAAATTTCCCCGCCAAGAAAACTTTTAACTTTTCCGCTCAAAAAAGAAGGCCTGCACACATCCTAAACCCAAAAACCCTCAGCCTAAAAAAGTTATGATATCTAGTTTGCTTGCCAAGTATCTGCCAGACTATCATCCTCCCTCTTCTCCTCTTTCATCACAGCTACTTCCATTCGAACCTCCTCCCACCTTCAACTCCTCAGAAATATGGATAGATCTTTTAAATTGTTTATCTTGTTTGGCGGGAAGCTTTTTGCTCACCAAGCAACCACTTCACTTTGAAAAGCTTCCTGAGGGTTTTTGGGTTTAGGATGTGTGCAGGCCTTCTTTTTTGTACGGAAAAGTTAAAGGTTTTCTTTGCGGGGAAATTTTTACAACAGAGTTGTTTTTGATGAGATATCACATCTTTTTGCATTGATATCATTACTTTGTCTGTATTTTTAGAATTGAGAACTTCAAGTCAGAAAATTTTCAATTGAAACAAAGCGGTTTTGTGTTTTTAAGAAACAATAATGGCTAGCCTAATTTTACGTCAAGTTATTTTCTGACTATTAAGATTCTATGTTCGTTTCGCGAGAATTGGGCAGTTTAAATTTTATTGCAATCCTTGTATCCTCTCTGTTGCAAAGAAAACTTCTTGGATAATAAAATACTATATTTTAAATTATATTGTTTTCGAGTATTTTACAACTTCGCAAATAAATTATATTACAGTTTCTTTATTTGACAGATTATTCAACATTTTCATGAAGGTTTCTTTAAATGTTTTACAGCTTGGGGGCTATTTTAATCTAGCTTTTCACTTTTTGTTTAATTAAATTTTTTCTTAAATCGTGGATTATTTTATGTTTTATGGGATAATTTTAATTGTTTGGTGATTTATCTTTTTCTTGATAGAAGTCTTTGTCTTGTTTAATACCTAATTTTGTTTAAAAGTTCATTTAAAAAACGAAATAACGCATACTATCACCAAGCAAAAAAAAAAAAAAACAAAAGCCATTAAATATTTTAAATTTGAATGTGTCAGAAGACCTATACAACTGTACTCGACGTCAAATCGCGGATATCCCAAATTTGCCATAGCGAATGCGCATGATGCGGCAGGACTAAGCTCATTAAAAGTCTTGCTTAAATAAATTGCAAAAAAATTTTTCAGCTAACAAATTACTGCAAAGCACGGATATCCACATGCGTATTTCATATATTTTCAATTCATTATGTGTTGTTTGTGAAAAATCCATTAATTTAGAAAATAAGCAAACCAATAAAAAAGTGCTATTTTTCGCTTTCAATTAAAAAAGTTATTTGTACCGTATTCATATGCGTACAGTTTCATATAATTTGTCACGCAAAATATTCTATTGGTTTAACCCCAGTTTCGCGCCGACATTTAAAATTTCTTCCCCCTTAAATATATCAAAACTGAAAAACAGGTAGAAGGAAATTACGTAGCGGCAAAACTTGGGGGGGGGGGGGGGGGAGGACTGCATTCTAATCTCATTCATTAATTTGTTTCTCTGCTTAAGTATAAACAAACATGGAATCTGAAAACAGAAAGCCCAATGAGCCAAGTCTGCGCGCATGCGCAGTCGCTGTGGCAAATTTGTGATATCCGCGATTTAACGTCTATTGCAACTGTTGGATATGTTTTTGTCTTGATTGAATTTCATTTCTTAAGACAACTTTGGAATAACTGTTATATCTGTTCTAACCTTGCAATTGAAGTCCGAGATAAACAAACCCTATGAGCTGAGAGTAAGTACATAAGAATTTAGGGAAAATTAGTGATTTTCAAACTTGAATTACTAAGGCCCATGATATCCCTGGGGGTTGAATTTTTGTATATGTACTCAATGCCCCTCCCCCAAGAATATATATACAAAAAATCATTACCGTAACCCCCCGGGGGACTGTGATAGAACCACGGGAAGGTACAATTTGGGGGGGGGGGGGTAAAAACGAGGGGGGAAGGGGAGGGGGGTCAAATGGCACAAAAGGCACATCAGTCGGGCACAAGGAATGTGTGTGCGAAATTTCAACTTGATTTCTTTTTTCGTCTGAGCTGTAGCCCTGTCAAAGAAAGCGAAAACGTTTTTGAACAGTGATTTTGTAACTTAAATTCCTCCTCCCCCTGATGGTCCAGGGGATTGTATTTTGGTTTACGTCGTCAGGGGCCACTAGAGATTGAGTATACCAAAAATCAACTCCGGGGGTCTTCATGGGGCTGAGATACAGAGGGGGGAAAAACCCAGAAAACCCCAACTTGTTCTGTCGTGTAAACTTGTTCTTGGTTGCTTTTATTTTCTTTCGTCTTTGGCGGTGGATTTGCTTTTGTTGGCTGCTGACGTTTGGTTTCCTTGGCGGCCGGTACGCTCCCGCTTCCCGTGATATATTATTATTTATTTATTTTATTTTTTTGATTGAAATATTTTTGTAAGCTTTGATCAAACCTTGTTTTAGTTGTAAAAGTCCTTTTTAGGATTGAAAATATTATTATTTATTTTTTGGAATTAAAAACTCTCGTTACTCTACGGAATTATTCAAATTTATTACATTTACCATCTCGACTCGGTGATTTTTTACTAGTAATAAAACTGAAAGTCTGCGTCTCTGGATCACTGTATATATGTTACGCGCATAGAGCCTAGACCGTACGACTGATTTTCTTTAAATTTGGCTCAGATTTCGTTCGTAGCATGGGGGTGAGCACCTCGAAGCAATTTTTCAAAAATTCATTTTTATTTTCTTTCTATTCCCATTTTAAGAACCTTTTATCGAGCGAATTATCATAACATGGTCAAGTAAATTATCATAACGTGTACGAACAAATTACCATAACGTGTGCGAGCAAATGAACATAACAAAATGGCGAGAAATTCATCATCCATTATTTTCAAATATACAGGCGAATCAAATGAATTTTTAATTTCTACTACGGGCAAAGCCGTGCGGCCATCGCTAGTGTATGAATAAACCGGTAAATGTGATAAATATTGAATAATTGATCACATTTACCAAGTTAATTGGTATTGTGTATAATCACCGGTAATTATATACAATCACCGATTTATCACATTTACCTTAACATATATATTGTACTGAGAAAAAGGAAATTTGAGATTGATTAAGTGTTAAAAATTTAAAGCTAAAATGCGCTTGTGATAAAATGGGATTTTATCACAAGTGCATTAATACAATGTTCCAAATTGCTCACTTTCAAAACAACAGTCTTTCGTTTTTTAGGTGAACGAACGGATCTGTTCATTTTAGAATTCTTTTTTGACCCGTTCGTTCATGAACGACACATCCCTAGTTATGATTCCTTAAAAAATATTGATTATTGTGTAACTTTGACTAGCTATTTATATTTTCCCTTAAGTGAGCGCGTCATTCCCCCGCTAAGCAAAAAAATGTGTTGTCCTCTCAATTTGTTTGAGCTTTAAGTCGGTTTACTTTTTAAACAGTTATACTTTATCACGCATACTACTTGATAGAGTTCCATTTTAATATTCAGTTGCTAAGCAAATTAATTATTATTAATATTTTTTTTAATTTTCGGAATTTTTTTATTTATTTATTTATTTTTTTTTCTTGAGCAAAACATAAATGCACTGTTTAAAAACAACACAAAGCTTCACTTTTGTTCCCCCTCAACATAATGCAGGTGTCCAGATTTGGCCTGCGTAAATTATTATAACCCTACCTATGACTGCTTATAGTGCTATTACCCCGAGCAATAAAAATGAGAGGTTAGTCCGCTATATGTCATTAAAGACCTTATTTGTGATATGAGCTATAATCAAATTCGTTAGAAGCAGATCTGATAAAACGTATGGGGGGGGGGATGTTTTCCAGTTACTGCGCTTCTTGACAATCAATCCTACCAAGGCCAAATTCATTTAAATTGCAGGGATTAAGAAGTAATTTATGAGAACGCTTCCATAGAGACCACAAAGTAGACTCCTGCCTGCGATCTACATACTAACTTGCTATCCTCCTTGAGGCCCTGAGCTACAAGTACAATAGAGAGCGAGATGGTTATTTAAAATTTAAGAAATCGATAAAGAATGTCCTTGGGTTCTCGGCAATTCAGTTCCCAATTCATGGAAAATGGTAGTCTCACCAGGAACCGATCCATTAAACCTCAGAGCAACTTCTGACACCTAGAAATTCACCGAATCCCACCTTCTTTTTTTAATAGCAAAGATCTACCTACTGTATTATTAAATGCGAAATCCTGCTCAAACTCTAATAGTAGGGTATGAAAGATTTTTTCATGGAGTGGGGTATTTATTCATCACAGAACTACGTTGGAAGTTTTCGAGGAAATGGCGTAAACAGGTCCGTCATTGTGGAGAAGGAGGTCAATTGCTCTTCCCTTGGCTTTAATTTTTTTTTTTTCACATAATTGTGACTGACTTTTGTTGTTTTCCGATTACATTTGCATCGAGTGTATATCCTTTGCTCCCCCCCCCTCCATGGAAAAATTTTAAATGACGGGCCGGAACGTAAATAGCGCGAGGTTTGAGGGCGCAATACGGAAAAAGTCCTGAGTTTTTTTTTTCTTTTTCTTTCCTAAACATTTATTTTCACAGGCATTTCGAATAAAATCTCTACTAATACTGCACATGCATAATAAACTCCCTCATCGATCCTTTTCTCTCCTGTGTGCTTGCATATTTAGTGTTTGCCCCTGATATTTTTAGGAGGGTGCTGCGTCTTGCCCTCTTTTTTATTACATGCTTTTCTTTAACTTCACTCGTTGTACGTAACTTTTTATTTTCGCTTTTTCCTAAAGTTTGGAGTGCTGGAAACATGTTTACATACATGTATATACTGAAAAAAAATTGTTTGTTTGTTTGTTTGTTTGCTTGTTTGTTTGTTTGTCTGTCTGTATGACCGGATTTTTTCAAATCTTGCATCTTTGATTAAACCAACTTCCAGATGTCCTAGGGTACTATTTTTTTTTTTTAAACACTCGTCATGGATGACAATACAAGGTTCCATCATGAGTTTTGGACCCGGATAACCAGGTCGATGATGACGGACCGGTATACTCGCGGGTTACATGCTCTTCTTTAACTTCACTCGTTGTACGTAAATTTTTAATTTCGCTTTTTCCTTCAGTTTGGAGTACTGGAAACATGTTTACATGCATGTATATGCTGAAAAAATAATAAAAAATTTTTAAAAACATGCTTTTCTTTTTTTCATTCAAAAAAATGAACTAAAAAGTGGAAAATAATTTTCTTTTATCACAAAAAATTTATCCTATATAACTCATAAGTTAACATCAGACCTATTGTATTACGATACATTGAAATTATCATTTAAATTTCTGACTAAAAAGAAAAGCGTGGGCGCCGTATAACCCGTTTTATACTAATGAAAATTAAAAATTTAACATCATACACATGGAAAAGCAATTATTACCAGATGAATTAAATTTAAAGAAATAAATTGGTATGCATTAATTTATTATATTAGACTTAAGAAAATTAGAATAGAATTATAAAAAAATCACATTAAAAATTAAAACATAAACATTGAATTGAAGATTAAATCATTAAGATGGATCAAGATTCATATAAAACTACAATAAAAATATTAAGAGTGTTATAAATACACACACCAGCATTATAATAAATTACTAAATTAATTTTTATTATATTACGGCTCTGAAGTATCATAAGTGTAAATTTTTTACTAATTTTTAATGTCTGATTTTAAAAAAATGTTTCCACTTGTAAAGAGAACCTTATTGCAAGGTACAGTGGTTATTGACACGTAAGTTTAGTAATATGAACAATAAATAGTAGTCGATTGAAAATTGAATTTTAATGTTCGCATATACTTATTAATTATCCTTATAAGATAATCAAAAATATTTTCGATAACTTTATGATAAGGCGCCCACGCTTTTCTTTTGAGTCAGAAATTTAAATGATAATTTCAATGTATCGTAATACAATAGGTCTGATGTTAACTTATGAGTTATATAGGATAAATTTTTTGTGATAAAAGAAAATTATTTTCCACTTTTTAGTTCATTTTTTTGAATGAAAAAAAGAAAAGCATGTTTTTAAAATTTTTTTTATTATTTTTTCTTGTTTCTCTCATAATGCGCCCTTCTTTCCTCTTTGAAGCATGTCAGTACTTGATAACAATAATAAATCCTTTCTTTCTCGCGTCTTTTCTTTCTCTTGACATGATGAACAAATTTATTCACGCTATCACAAAAAAAAAAAAAAAAAGCCGAAAAAATAGCAAAATTGAAAGAAACGTGAAATATGACAAAAAAAAAAAAAAAAAAGGAGAATCACAGATTCGTGAAAGAATCTTAAGCTTCATTTTCTTAATTCCGCCCTTTCATCGCAATCACGATTTTTGTTTTCTTTCGTTAAAGAGCTCATGATTACAATTGAGTCGACTTACACAAGGATGCGTTTAATAACCTCTCGCGTAAGTCAAAACCTTGCGTTGTAAAACAGGGTATGTCTAGGACCATTAAACGCCAACTAAACTTCACAAAAATAATTTTTGTTACACTATCTGTTTGTTTAGTAACATTTCAAAGCACAGTTTGAGATAATATCTGTAATCTTGAGTTTTGCCCATTATGTAGAATGTATTGTTCCAACGACCTGCTAAATATAATATTCTAGGATTGATTTCAACTCCTTTTCCTTGTTAATTCTAATGTAGATAATGCACCTATAAAATAAAAGTGAGGTATCATTGCTACATATTCATGTTTCCAACTACTGTTTTAAATGGGGATAAACCACTAACCCAATGTTACCCCAATTAATGGGGTAAGATTGGGACATGGTGTTATTATTATTATTTTTTATGAAATTCCGTACCAACTAGAGTTATTCTCTTGCCAGATCAGCTAAGAGGAATACTCAACTGGCATATTAATGAATTTTTAAGCTTTTTTTTCTTTGAAAATAAAGAAATCAGCAGATTAAAAATTTGAAAAGTGTTCCAAAGTTACCTTAGTTTACGGTACCTGTTATGTGTATCATGAAATAGAAATGAAGGATTAAGCCGCCAAGTCCGAAGAAAATTTGGACAAAGTTTTGACGAATGGATTTAGTGAAGAAATTAACTGTTTATACAGGGGCGGATGCAGAATGTTTTCTAAGGGGGGTCAAGTTTCAATTGCCAGCTTTATACCTTCTCTGCATAAAATTATCAGAAACATGGAAGGAAAGCATAATTTGAACCTTCATCAAAATATAACATGTATTAACACAGCAGAAAATATTATTTATGGTGCTCTATTAAATTATCCGTACATTTTAATAAAATTTTACGATTACGCATATGAAAAATATAAATACTCAATTTTATTAACTACCTTGCATGCAATAAACATTGAAACAATATAATTATCCAAATAATTATTAGCAAGCATAGAGCATATTTCATATTTAATATGCGTAGAAAATTTTTATTTTAATGAAAACAAGAAAGGCAAAAATCTGTTCAGTAAAAAAAAAAAAAAAAAAAACTCAGTGGAGCGACAGCCAGTAAATCCAAGTCATCTGTGCCTATCTCATTTTTTGTGACTGAGGGGGATCGGAGGTAAAAAGCTTCTTTCCCGTTATGTGGTCATCCGAACGCGGAATTCCCCAGTGTTTAGTTCCCACGCACGCTTGGTATTCATTTTATCGACCTACTGAAAGTATGAAAGACTGAGAAGATTTTTCCCAACACGAAACATCAAAAATATGTAACAACATTGAAAGATCAAATTTGCCAAATATTGCAAACACATGTTTCGGGTTACATGGAACCCTTTTTTGTTTTTCAATCAACAAGGTGCGAAATTATGGATGTAAAGACATCCGTAGCTATTTTTTTACAAAACCTTCCATGGTTTTATTGGCTCCTACATCACAATATTGAATGGCAAGACTGTCCTGCTCAATGGTGCACCAGTGGTTTCAGCAGCAAATGTACTAAAAACCGAACTTTCACTATTTTAAGTATTTTCCGCTAGCTATTCCCCGCAAATTTTTATATTCCCTCAAATCTTCATCGGAATTCATATTTCTTTAGGTTAAGAGGCTGGATCTTCTTATCCTAAGCTTTCAATATGTGTATATGAAATTAAATCTGTAAAATAGTTGGGGGTAAACACATCCACACACTAAAGATGAGTTCGGACTCATTTTGAGAACCTGGGCCCGCCCGAGCCCTTGTGATATTGTCTCGGGCCAAAATCCAAGCCCTCCCCCGAGCTCGAATGAAACTTTTTTGTATCAAAAACTGAGCCTTCTACAATCTGACATGATCTTTCTGTTAAGGAGTTACAGTACCAAGAACGATCAAACGATGAAAAAAATTTTTTATTGCTTATTTCAAAACTAAAATCTAGTCCAAGCACAGGGAAAAAGTTTCATTGCTTTAATTCAAATATTTAAAAAGTTATGAGTGGTTTTAGGTCATTTTCGCTATGTATTCTTATGCAAAAGAAAAACTTGAAATTGATTTTTCTCGATGATCATTTTGTTTTCATGTCATAAGAATCCCTAAGGCTTTTTTTCTATTAACGATACAGCTTTAAAGTAATACTTTTTTCAATTAGGATAATATATTTAACAAAACTGTGCATGGAATAAGCATTTTATAAATTACTCAAATGTTTAGAGCATGTTAAACCTTTAAAAATCATATTTTTAAAAAAAAATTACGACTTTTTACATAATTAATCATAGAAAATTTTCTAATAAATACAAAGCAAATTAATGCATAGATTTTTAGAGATGATGATTGTGATCCTTTAGCAAAATGTTCTTTTAATATTAGTTTAAAAACAAAAAAGCCTTAGGGATTTTAAAAAACTGAAATTTTCATAATTTTTTTGAATTTAAGAAAAAGTAGGCAATATTTTAAAATTTTAAAAGTAAATTATTGATTACGAAACAAGTATGCATAATATGCTTTCAAAGAAAAATAAAATTTACTTAAATTTAAAAAAAAATGTGCGAAAGATACCCTTAATGAAAAATGTTATGTCAAATGTTCTTCATTAACAGAGAAGTTTCTAAATTTTCTCAAAATGCCCCACTTCAAATGCATTACTGTATGACATATTGCAATAATAATCACAAAAAAAAAAAAAAAAAAAAAAAAAAAAAAACATATTATAAATAAGCGTTAATTCATTTTTTTTGGCTAATTTATCTCATTGATTAAACTGATTTAAATGTTCCTTTCTTTTTCTCACAGTAGGAAAATGTTTATTTGCTTTGAATTTGTTTGGACATTGCCGATTGAAAATCTTAACTTGAGTCCGAGCCCGAAACCTATTTTCGATTCTAGAGCCGGAGCCCGCTTCGGGCTCGGGCTGTCGGGCCCGGGCTGAGCCCGTCTTATCTCTAACACATACACACACACACACACACACACACACACACACACACACACACACATGTGGTTTCAGGTGGAAGAGTGATCTGACAAAACGTCAAGCTCATTAGAATAGAATGTTCATCGGAAATCGAACGAAAACGCAAAATAACAAAAGCTTAGAGAAGGAACCAAACCAATCCTTTAAATTATGACGAGTTGAGAAGAAATATTTTACTGAACCAAGCCAAAAAAAAAAAGGTTAAAATTGATTACAAATGAGGCAGTCAGAAGCAAAGGGATGTAAGTGGACATTTTCAAGTTTTGAGTAACACGCTTTTAAAGATAACGTCCCAGGTAGGCTAGGGCGGTAAAATTTTCAGGGGCGGCAAACTTTGCTTGAACCACACATTTTAAAAATTAATTCGTTGTTCTTGAAAGTAAAATATTAGCCTTCTTTCATTTTCCACAGATAACTTTTTCTGGTACTAATTTAATAATGTTTACTTTTACATATCTTATGAAAATCAAATGTTTTTCAGTCATGGTAATAGATCAGCGTATAACAGTAAGTGAAGACGAAAAGCAGTCGTCGATTTCAGAAAGTCGTTGCATTTGGCCTAAAGTCGCAACAAGATTGTAGTTTGACTAAGATTTTTAGTGCTATATTAAAGTTTATTCAGTGATTGACGTTTATTTTCTTTTTTACATTATTAATATTTAAAAATTGTTTTCTGTTAATATTAAAATAACAGGATAAAAATGTTGCTTTAAATAAAGATAACAACTGATAAAGTTGTTAACGCACAAGACATTAAAGTTCAGCGCTCATCAGAGATTCAGCTATATAGATATTAAATAACTTTGCTAGAGTTTCGATTTCAAAACACGGTTTTGATCAAAAGAACACTAGTATATAACTTTTTTAAAAAAAAGTAATAAATTTAATTCGGAATGTTTTTTTTTGCTTCTAAAATCAAAATGTCTTTTGAGCGAAAGATAACAAATCATGAAACAACAAAGGATTAATTTATTCTGAAAATAAAGATGCCGTCTCATGTGAAACATACTAATATGGTTAGCATTCGAGACACATCTCGGATACTGTTTATCTCCCTATTTTCAATCATTATGTTTTCCCTTATAGGTCTAACTCATGTCTATATAATTTTTCAGTAATTCATCTGCTTTGCCATTATAAGAATATTAATTGATAATTGTAAATAAATATATAAAAATTGTAAATATTATTTAAATCTTATGTTAATCCTTTAATAACCTGCCCAAGAGCAGTACTTGAGCCATGTACAAAATTAAATAATATAAACAGAGATGCATTAAACTAAAAGTTACCGAATGATAAAACACGAGCTTACACACATATCATACATACGTACACAATATCTAATGAGAAAGAACGTTAGGCAGGAATTATTACATGCTTTTCTTTAACTTCACTCGTTGTACGTAACTTTTTATTTTCGCTTTTTCCTAAAGTTTGGAGTGCTGGAAACATGTTTACATACATGTATATACTGAAAAAAAATTGTTTGTTTGTTTGTTTGTTTGCTTGTTTGTTTGTTTGTCTGTCTGTATGACCGGATTTTTTCAAATCTTGCATCTTTGATTAAACCAACTTCCAGATGTCCTAGGGTACTATTTTTTTTTTTTAAACACTCGTCATGGATGACAATACAAGGTTCCATCATGAGTTTTGGACCCGGATAACCAGGTCGATGATGACGGACCGGTATACTCGCGGGTTACATGCTCTTCTTTAACTTCACTCGTTGTACGTAAATTTTTAATTTCGCTTTTTCCTTCAGTTTGGAGTACTGGAAACATGTTTACATGCATGTATATGCTGAAAAAATAATAAAAAATTTTTAAAAACATGCTTTTCTTTTTTTCATTCAAAAAAATGAACTAAAAAGTGGAAAATAATTTTCTTTTATCACAAAAAATTTATCCTATATAACTCATAAGTTAACATCAGACCTATTGTATTACGATACATTGAAATTATCATTTAAATTTCTGACTAAAAAGAAAAGCGTGGGCGCCGTATAACCCGTTTTATACTAATGAAAATTAAAAATTTAACATCATACACATGGAAAAGCAATTATTACCAGATGAATTAAATTTAAAGAAATAAATTGGTATGCATTAATTTATTATATTAGACTTAAGAAAATTAGAATAGAATTATAAAAAAATCACATTAAAAATTAAAACATAAACATTGAATTGAAGATTAAATCATTAAGATGGATCAAGATTCATATAAAACTACAATAAAAATATTAAGAGTGTTATAAATACACACACCAGCATTATAATAAATTACTAAATTAATTTTTATTATATTACGGCTCTGAAGTATCATAAGTGTAAATTTTTTACTAATTTTTAATGTCTGATTTTAAAAAAATGTTTCCACTTGTAAAGAGAACCTTATTGCAAGGTACAGTGGTTATTGACACGTAAGTTTAGTAATATGAACAATAAATAGTAGTCGATTGAAAATTGAATTTTAATGTTCGCATATACTTATTAATTATCCTTATAAGATAATCAAAAATATTTTCGATAACTTTATGATAAGGCGCCCACGCTTTTCTTTTGAGTCAGAAATTTAAATGATAATTTCAATGTATCGTAATACAATAGGTCTGATGTTAACTTATGAGTTATATAGGATAAATTTTTTGTGATAAAAGAAAATTATTTTCCACTTTTTAGTTCATTTTTTTGAATGAAAAAAAGAAAAGCATGTTTTTAAAATTTTTTTTATTATTTTTTCTTGTTTCTCTCATAATGCGCCCTTCTTTCCTCTTTGAAGCATGTCAGTACTTGATAACAATAATAAATCCTTTCTTTCTCGCGTCTTTTCTTTCTCTTGACATGATGAACAAATTTATTCACGCTATCACAAAAAAAAAAAAAAAAAGCCGAAAAAATAGCAAAATTGAAAGAAACGTGAAATATGACAAAAAAAAAAAAAAAAAAGGAGAATCACAGATTCGTGAAAGAATCTTAAGCTTCATTTTCTTAATTCCGCCCTTTCATCGCAATCACGATTTTTGTTTTCTTTCGTTAAAGAGCTCATGATTACAATTGAGTCGACTTACACAAGGATGCGTTTAATAACCTCTCGCGTAAGTCAAAACCTTGCGTTGTAAAACAGGGTATGTCTAGGACCATTAAACGCCAACTAAACTTCACAAAAATAATTTTTGTTACACTATCTGTTTGTTTAGTAACATTTCAAAGCACAGTTTGAGATAATATCTGTAATCTTGAGTTTTGCCCATTATGTAGAATGTATTGTTCCAACGACCTGCTAAATATAATATTCTAGGATTGATTTCAACTCCTTTTCCTTGTTAATTCTAATGTAGATAATGCACCTATAAAATAAAAGTGAGGTATCATTGCTACATATTCATGTTTCCAACTACTGTTTTAAATGGGGATAAACCACTAACCCAATGTTACCCCAATTAATGGGGTAAGATTGGGACATGGTGTTATTATTATTATTTTTTATGAAATTCCGTACCAACTAGAGTTATTCTCTTGCCAGATCAGCTAAGAGGAATACTCAACTGGCATATTAATGAATTTTTAAGCTTTTTTTTCTTTGAAAATAAAGAAATCAGCAGATTAAAAATTTGAAAAGTGTTCCAAAGTTACCTTAGTTTACGGTACCTGTTATGTGTATCATGAAATAGAAATGAAGGATTAAGCCGCCAAGTCCGAAGAAAATTTGGACAAAGTTTTGACGAATGGATTTAGTGAAGAAATTAACTGTTTATACAGGGGCGGATGCAGAATGTTTTCTAAGGGGGGTCAAGTTTCAATTGCCAGCTTTATACCTTCTCTGCATAAAATTATCAGAAACATGGAAGGAAAGCATAATTTGAACCTTCATCAAAATATAACATGTATTAACACAGCAGAAAATATTATTTATGGTGCTCTATTAAATTATCCGTACATTTTAATAAAATTTTACGATTACGCATATGAAAAATATAAATACTCAATTTTATTAACTACCTTGCATGCAATAAACATTGAAACAATATAATTATCCAAATAATTATTAGCAAGCATAGAGCATATTTCATATTTAATATGCGTAGAAAATTTTTATTTTAATGAAAACAAGAAAGGCAAAAATCTGTTCAGTAAAAAAAAAAAAAAAAAAAAACTCAGTGGAGCGACAGCCAGTAAATCCAAGTCATCTGTGCCTATCTCATTTTTTGTGACTGAGGGGGATCGGAGGTAAAAAGCTTCTTTCCCGTTATGTGGTCATCCGAACGCGGAATTCCCCAGTGTTTAGTTCCCACGCACGCTTGGTATTCATTTTATCGACCTACTGAAAGTATGAAAGACTGAGAAGATTTTTCCCAACACGAAACATCAAAAATATGTAACAACATTGAAAGATCAAATTTGCCAAATATTGCAAACACATGTTTCGGGTTACATGGAACCCTTTTTTGTTTTTCAATCAACAAGGTGCGAAATTATGGATGTAAAGACATCCGTAGCTATTTTTTTACAAAACCTTCCATGGTTTTATTGGCTCCTACATCACAATATTGAATGGCAAGACTGTCCTGCTCAATGGTGCACCAGTGGTTTCAGCAGCAAATGTACTAAAAACCGAACTTTCACTATTTTAAGTATTTTCCGCTAGCTATTCCCCGCAAATTTTTATATTCCCTCAAATCTTCATCGGAATTCATATTTCTTTAGGTTAAGAGGCTGGATCTTCTTATCCTAAGCTTTCAATATGTGTATATGAAATTAAATCTGTAAAATAGTTGGGGGTAAACACATCCACACACTAAAGATGAGTTCGGACTCATTTTGAGAACCTGGGCCCGCCCGAGCCCTTGTGATATTGTCTCGGGCCAAAATCCAAGCCCTCCCCCGAGCTCGAATGAAACTTTTTTGTATCAAAAACTGAGCCTTCTACAATCTGACATGATCTTTCTGTTAAGGAGTTACAGTACCAAGAACGATCAAACGATGAAAAAAATTTTTTATTGCTTATTTCAAAACTAAAATCTAGTCCAAGCACAGGGAAAAAGTTTCATTGCTTTAATTCAAATATTTAAAAAGTTATGAGTGGTTTTAGGTCATTTTCGCTATGTATTCTTATGCAAAAGAAAAACTTGAAATTGATTTTTCTCGATGATCATTTTGTTTTCATGTCATAAGAATCCCTAAGGCTTTTTTTCTATTAACGATACAGCTTTAAAGTAATACTTTTTTCAATTAGGATAATATATTTAACAAAACTGTGCATGGAATAAGCATTTTATAAATTACTCAAATGTTTAGAGCATGTTAAACCTTTAAAAATCATATTTTTAAAAAAAAATTACGACTTTTTACATAATTAATCATAGAAAATTTTCTAATAAATACAAAGCAAATTAATGCATAGATTTTTAGAGATGATGATTGTGATCCTTTAGCAAAATGTTCTTTTAATATTAGTTTAAAAACAAAAAAGCCTTAGGGATTTTAAAAAACTGAAATTTTCATAATTTTTTTGAATTTAAGAAAAAGTAGGCAATATTTTAAAATTTTAAAAGTAAATTATTGATTACGAAACAAGTATGCATAATATGCTTTCAAAGAAAAATAAAATTTACTTAAATTTAAAAAAAAATGTGCGAAAGATACCCTTAATGAAAAATGTTATGTCAAATGTTCTTCATTAACAGAGAAGTTTCTAAATTTTCTCAAAATGCCCCACTTCAAATGCATTACTGTATGACATATTGCAATAATAATCACAAAAAAAAAAAAAAAAAAAAAAAAAAAAAAAAAACATATTATAAATAAGCGTTAATTCATTTTTTTTGGCTAATTTATCTCATTGATTAAACTGATTTAAATGTTCCTTTCTTTTTCTCACAGTAGGAAAATGTTTATTTGCTTTGAATTTGTTTGGACATTGCCGATTGAAAATCTTAACTTGAGTCCGAGCCCGAAACCTATTTTCGATTCTAGAGCCGGAGCCCGCTTCGGGCTCGGGCTGTCGGGCCCGGGCTGAGCCCGTCTTATCTCTAACACATACACACACACACACACACACACACACACACACACACACACACACACATGTGGTTTCAGGTGGAAGAGTGATCTGACAAAACGTCAAGCTCATTAGAATAGAATGTTCATCGGAAATCGAACGAAAACGCAAAATAACAAAAGCTTAGAGAAGGAACCAAACCAATCCTTTAAATTATGACGAGTTGAGAAGAAATATTTTACTGAACCAAGCCAAAAAAAAAAAGGTTAAAATTGATTACAAATGAGGCAGTCAGAAGCAAAGGGATGTAAGTGGACATTTTCAAGTTTTGAGTAACACGCTTTTAAAGATAACGTCCCAGGTAGGCTAGGGCGGTAAAATTTTCAGGGGCGGCAAACTTTGCTTGAACCACACATTTTAAAAATTAATTCGTTGTTCTTGAAAGTAAAATATTAGCCTTCTTTCATTTTCCACAGATAACTTTTTCTGGTACTAATTTAATAATGTTTACTTTTACATATCTTATGAAAATCAAATGTTTTTCAGTCATGGTAATAGATCAGCGTATAACAGTAAGTGAAGACGAAAAGCAGTCGTCGATTTCAGAAAGTCGTTGCATTTGGCCTAAAGTCGCAACAAGATTGTAGTTTGACTAAGATTTTTAGTGCTATATTAAAGTTTATTCAGTGATTGACGTTTATTTTCTTTTTTACATTATTAATATTTAAAAATTGTTTTCTGTTAATATTAAAATAACAGGATAAAAATGTTGCTTTAAATAAAGATAACAACTGATAAAGTTGTTAACGCACAAGACATTAAAGTTCAGCGCTCATCAGAGATTCAGCTATATAGATATTAAATAACTTTGCTAGAGTTTCGATTTCAAAACACGGTTTTGATCAAAAGAACACTAGTATATAACTTTTTTAAAAAAAAGTAATAAATTTAATTCGGAATGTTTTTTTTTGCTTCTAAAATCAAAATGTCTTTTGAGCGAAAGATAACAAATCATGAAACAACAAAGGATTAATTTATTCTGAAAATAAAGATGCCGTCTCATGTGAAACATACTAATATGGTTAGCATTCGAGACACATCTCGGATACTGTTTATCTCCCTATTTTCAATCATTATGTTTTCCCTTATAGGTCTAACTCATGTCTATATAATTTTTCAGTAATTCATCTGCTTTGCCATTATAAGAATATTAATTGATAATTGTAAATAAATATATAAAAATTGTAAATATTATTTAAATCTTATGTTAATCCTTTAATAACCTGCCCAAGAGCAGTACTTGAGCCATGTACAAAATTAAATAATATAAACAGAGATGCATTAAACTAAAAGTTACCGAATGATAAAACACGAGCTTACACACATATCATACATACGTACACAATATCTAATGAGAAAGAACGTTAGGCAGGAATTAAAAACTATTTTAAAAATTTAAAAAACAGAAAAAAGAATCTCTACGTTGCAATATTATATCCAAATTTGCCGAATCGTCAGCAAACCTTGCCGAATAAGGAATTTTTTGGGAAATCACTGTGACCTCCCATCGGTGCCCCTCTGAATGTGAAAAGGCATCATTTCTTCATAAGCTTGACTGCTTAAATTTCGGGAACACATTTTTCTTTTTTTTTAAAGTACCACATACCTTAAGGAATGGGAAGAGGAATCTCTCTACCAATAGTCGCCAAAAACCATACCAAAATGAGTGAAATATATTAGTTATCCAGGGGTCAATCTAGACCGAAAATGGGTCTGCCTTCCGGCCCCTATAACTCGAAGCTTTTAGCCAGTCCCTTGAGACTTCGAGTTATCGAGACTCAACTGTAATTATTTTTTAAAGCTAGCTACTTAAATTGCATGAATTTACAAACTGATAAAATTTATTATTTTGATAACAATTAAGACTCGAGATAAAGTGATTACAATCTGTTGTTACTATATGAAATTTGAAAGTTAATGACGGAAACGACTCGCTTATAAGACTTCGTTCCAAAAAAAAAAAAAACACGAGTAAATGTTTTGAGTAGAAGTAGAAGCATACCTACCACACATACTTCATCACATGCAAAATTGTGAGCTGAGTTCCTTGAATTATCAAAGCAGATAGTGATTATGAGCTATTGAGGGTTTTTTTTTTCCCCATAATTTTTGAGGAATAGGTGGTGGTGAAACAGTTGCACAACCAGAATTTTGACAAGAATGTATGGGGAACACTGCTTTTACTGATAATGATGCTATAATGCAGGGTTTGTTGGATTTTAGCACATAACAGTTTAATTCATGGTTTAAACAAGCACATCAAAATTTTGTTTAAAAAAAAGTTAAGTGAAAAAGTAGAATTTTTTTTTTAAAGAAAGGCTAGTATAAAATTATATAATCTGTTAAGTAATTTAACCTTGAAATAAAAATATATTGAGTCTCAAATCACCATTATGCTGCTAATAGATAGCAAAACATATGTAAAATGCACATAATCAGTATTTAACTTGAATATAATATTAAGATTAAGAAGTTTAGGATAATGGAACTTCATAACTGAAAAGTAAGTAAGTAAAGAATGAAAATTAAAGCAAATTCCTTCTTACAAGACACTTAAATATATTAAGGTTTTTATAGCTCTGTAGAAGTTGGATACGTGATTATCAATTTAATGTTAATTTAATGAGATACAGAAAAGTATATTTTTAACATTACTTATGTTCTTAATAAGTGGCGAAAGAAGAAGAAAAAAAGATTAAAATGGTTCATTTTAAAACTTGATTGCATTAAAAGTACTATAAAATATACTAGATAGTAAATATACTGTATAACACTTTATTAAAAAAGATATACACTTGTGTCAGGTTGCCTATTTTCTGAGGTTCTTGTGTACTCTGCTTTAAAAAGGTAAGGTGTAGTATCTTCAGAAATGTGTTTTTGAGATATGTGAAAGACAACTAGTTTTGTATTCCATACTAACAATAGGGAAATGTTGGAATTGGATGTTTCTTTGTGCTCTATTTTTGACGGAAACCAAACAAACAAGCTAGTACAATAAAGCTTTCGTACAAGAAATGGCAAAAATGAAACATTTGCAGGGTGTACGAGTTCCTCCCCACGGCAGTACTGTACTTAGCATCTTCTATTAATATTATTTATTTATGCCAAAAACTTGCTAACCGAGCCCATCATTTCAAATTTTTCCACGGGAGGAGGGGGGGTGGCAGGAACGTAACTAGAGGGGGCAGACGGGGCTCGTGCCCCGGGCGCCAGATTTTAGGGGCGATAAACTGACTAAATAAATGCTTAAATTAAAAAAAAGACAAGTGTTTAGAAGCCACCCCCCCCCCTCTCCCCAAAAAAACACGCTGTGCAGGCGCTTGGTTTAATGTGGATAAAGAGTGGGAAGGATAGACAGAGAGAGAGAGAGAGTAGGAGGGCGCAGTAAATAGCATGAATGTGTTTCCTCAGAGTGACCAATACTTGTTATATCTTATCTAAGAATTTTCCTCTCGGAGGAGGAATATGGGAGCTAACCTGAGGGAAGTACACACCAATACAAAACAGCGGAAATGCTCAAATGTCCTTTTTCTACAATTAAACGTCATAAAGCTGTCAACATGATGTCTTCCTCTCAGCTTTTACAATGACGAGAACTTTACCCTACCCCAACGGCCTAAGGGAAAATCATTAGACTGTTTCCTTGGCCATAGCCCATGGCTTAGGAATTGGAGTCACTATCTTTGTTTCACAGAACCATTCTCTAAAGAGTATCTTCTCTAGCTCGTACCACGAACTTTTTTCTGCTTTTTACTCCGTTCTTAGGATATTTTTTGCTGATTTTGTATAGTTTTAAATCAATTTTAAGATATGTCGAAAAAACTATTTGAAACTGAATTCAGAAAGAGAGCGAAAGACCACGAAAAAGAGGCCCCCAACAATCTTCATCTTATTTATCATCGTGGTTAAATGCTAAAGACGTTGGGAGAGTAGGTAAGGCAATGTTTTTATAATTTGAATGATGTAAAACAAATTTGTTGAATTTTATAATTTTTCTCATTCTTGGGAAAAAAATGTGTCAGAAATCAGTTATTTTTTACGGCTCTAAACTTGAATTTTTCTTTGGTTGTTTTTTATGCAAATTTATAATTACAGTAGAACCTCGTTTATCTTGCTCCCGTTTATCCAGATCTCCGGGTTAACCAGATCAAATTTTCAAAGTTAAAAAATCTATTCACTGAAATGATATAATTCTAAATTATGATAGCCGGAACGAAACTGTCAATGTACCAAATATTTGCTCTTTATTTTGATTAAATACACAACTCCTGCATAGGACATGCAATAAATTATAGTCATCGAATAATGACACTCAACATGGCATATTTGGAGTGTCATTCCTACACCACAACAGCTGAACTATAAGTGATTAAGTGTTTGCGAGTAACAAAAACCTATGTAATTTTGTTAAGCGTTTTTTTTGCTGTTATGAAAGATAAGTCTGCTTATTTACGAATGTGTTTTACAAATTACCCGGATTTTCGTTATCCAGATTGCCTTTGGTCCCCGCTAGTTCAGAAAAATGAAGTTGTACTGTAAATGAAAAGAACCTGAACGGATGTTTAAGATGTGTTTTTTTTTAATTATTTATTTTTTTTTAAAGGTTAAATAGTTTTGATCTCAAGCACATTAGGTTTCTGTATTTCTATTAACTGTTTCGTAGATGTATACTGTACACCAGAGTTGGGGGACGTGTGTCCTTTATAAAAATTAGCTTTTGTAATAATTAATATTGAACTGTACAGATTGCGAAAATTTAAAATGTGTTGCACATAAAATTATTAAGATAGAGTTTAAATAAGATAATCTGTCATTTTGAACTACAGTAAGATGTAGCTTAAAGTCAGGATAAACGAGGAAAATAATATTCGATTAATTTCAAGTAAGAAACAAAAACGAACAACCTACTAAATTTTTTATCGGATTTAAAATTATTTCACGCATTATTGCGATATGTTGCCCTTTTGTAGTTGAATATTGTTATTTTTCTTGCGAATTTCTTCATAGTAGTATATTAAAATACTGAAAAATAAATAATTGAAATAATTGAATTTATTGAAGTTATATTTTTTTAATTTATTTTTTTAAAGCAATATTGCAAGAAGCTCTGAATTACTCTCTTGTGAAGATACAAAAAATATTTTTCCTTGAATAACTTCGTATGTAAAATAATAAATAAATTGCTTAATGATTTTTACCCCCTATCGCTATTTTTAAAAAAGCAATACAGTGATAAAGATATATAAAAACTTATAATTACGTAAAAGTCGCATTTATAAGGCTTATGGCATTATAGGCAGCGAACTCCTTTATCACTGCCTAATTCAAATATGGCTTCCAGTGGTGAAATGGTTCAAAAATGATACCAAATGGAATGTTTTTTATCTATTTGTTCTACTGGTTAAAGAGTAATCTTTTACGGTGTAACGAAAAGTTACATTACAAGACATGTATAAATTGCAAATGCATTTTGTGTAAAATTCGTCCTTGGCTCATATGAGGCGGTGAAAAGCAAACAGATGTAAGTGGACATTTTAAAGTTTTTAGTAAAACGCGTGTAGCCTAGGTAGGCTTTCATTGAAATTTTTTTCTAAATCATGTATAGTAGCAACTGCCAGGGCTACTAGTACCATCTCTTGCCCCAAGACAGAGGAGGGTTCACCTACTATGTGTACTGTTTATCTACAAATTTTTAATTTTGCCACTTGCATCCACTTTGCTTCTCACTGCCTCAAATGTAACCGTCTCCTCCGTGATTCTGCCCCATTTCAGTTGAAATTTGATAGTTAGAATTAAATTTAAGATTTATTTAAGATCTTAATTTTAGGTTTAAGTTCTTGTTTATTGTATATAGTTTACCATGTGGTGCGTTTAGCCCAATATGATATTCTGTCATGCATATACTGGAGCTCAAACATCCTCTTTTTAGTGTGTAGTTTAATTTTTTGGTCTTTTGACCATACTTATTGAATCCTACACGGCTGATGAGCTCTTGATTCAACCTTTCAACGTTTTCTATAAATTGCTGCTTGTATTTTTCTTTTTCTCATCATTATTATTCTTAAAAATTGTTTAAATCTTGTTATTTGGCTTCTATATTTTATATATTTACTTGGCTTTTTAGTTCTGCTGCGTTGCGCATCTATGGGCTTTTGGTTTGGTCTTTTGGTCTTTCAATATTCTTCACTTGTATTATAATTATAATAATAATTATATATATATATATATATATATATATATATATATATATATATATATATATATATATATATATATATATATATATATATATATATATATATATATATATATATATACTGGCGTGCAAAAATTAAGGACGAAGTCGAAAAATTAGCATATCAGGTGAACGAAGAGGTAGAGCGGACAGAAAGACCAATCAGGAGATTAAGTAAGGTGATGTACGGTAGCACATTCGCAGATATTCAGGCAGACGTAATGTGGGAGTGTCTGAGTATAAATCATGTTGTCGGTGTAAGATCAGTATTTCTGGCAAAGAGATTGCACGCCGTATAGCAGTTAAAATCACACCGAGTTACTGCCTCAGCCAGAAATGGCGAGTAATCAATCTGTTAGACGACATCTGGATGCTTTTAACCGAGGTCGAATCATTGGGAAGTTGGAGGAAGGCCGCAGTGTGACAAGTGTGGCTGCAGAGTTCGGAATTGCTCACAGCATCATTTCGCGACTTTGGAGACGATTTCAAACTACAGGAACAGCTATCCGGGGGTTCAATAGTGGTCGCGTCCACGAGGAACCACACCCGCAGATGACCGGTATATTGTCTTACAAGCCAGAAGAAACAGGCGGCAGACAGCGGGAGAAATCGCTAGACACACGACACAGGCGACTGGACGACCGATATCGCGTTTTACCGTGGCCCAGAAGACTGCACGGTGGTGGTCTGTTTGCACGACGCCCTATACGGTGTGTACCTCTAACGCCTGCTCATCGGAGAAGGCGTTCTCTGTGGTGCCGGGAACACCGGAATTGGAGAGACAATGAATGGGGACGAGTACTCTTTACAGATGAGAGCAGATTCAGTCTGAGTAGCGATTCTCATCGCATACTCATCTGCAGAGAGCGGGGAAGCCGCAATCATCCCTCGAACATCATTGAATGGGACAGGTATGGAGATCGCGGTGTTCTCGTTTGGGGAGGCATCATGCTTGGTAGTCGTACAGAACTTCAGATCTTCGACGCAGGTTCCGTCAACGGGACCCGTTATTGTAACGAGATTCTTCTTCCATATGTGCGTCTTTTTAGAGGCGCTATGGGTCCGCAGTTCCTTTTCATGCACGACAATGCACCATGTCATCGCACAGTAGCTGCCAAACAGCTCTTAGAGAGTGAGGATATTGAACGTATGGATTGCCCGGCACGATCTCCGGATCTCAATCCCATCGAGCATGTATGGGATTTTCTAGGCAGACGCTTGGCAGCTCCTACCTTACCACCAGTAACAATTCGGGAGCTTCGATTGGCGCTGCAAGACGAATGGGCAGGAATGCCTCAACAACTCATTGACACCCTCATTCTCAGCATGGGCAGACGCTGTGAAACCTGCCTAGCAGTCGGGAGAGATCATATCTCCTACTAAAGACCGTTTGTTTCTTGCTGGACACCCATCACAGGGATGTTTCTGCCTTCAGTCGCATTGCGGTCCATGCTACATTTTCAATAAAGCTTCTTTTTATCCCTCGTATTTCTCTTTTAGTAAGTGTTGCTTACGCTACACATGACCTTACGTATTGGGAATCTTACGGTATTAAATGTGTTGATTTGGAAAGCTTTTGTACAAAGTTATATTGAAAAAACCGTCTCGTCCTTAATTTTTGCATACCAGTGTATGTATATAGGGAGTAGGGTGCGTCTTATTTTTAAAGGTGTTATTTTTTCATGAGGCACCCTCTCATTTTGTTCCTTTGGATGAAAAAAAAATTCTCATACCTGAAAAATAAAAATTAAATAATATTTAGAGGGTGCTACCACTGCTGCAAAATTTGTCAACTCTCTCTTTTTATTATTTTTTTTAAATTTATTTATTTAATCTTGATAGTAAGTAGCAATTAATGAAAAGTTTGTATTGTCACATGGAAGTAACAAAGAGAAAAATTACAATATTGCTGAATGTAAAAGCCCGAAAGTGTAAACCTGTGATATGAATGGCATTACCGAACTTTCGGATGCATTTTTGACATTATTACATAAAATGAAAACCATGAAATGCATATTATTTTCTTGTATATATAAGAAATAGGTATTTGTGTTACGTTAAACCCAACCAGCCTAATTTCACGTTGATTAAAAATATGACAAGATATATTGGGGAGAGTTGATTTTTACACCATTTTTTTTCACAATGAATGTAATTTTAATCACTGGTAGCACCCCCTAAATTATGTTCAAATTGTATGAAAATTTTATGTGTGTATTTTTTCATCAAAAGGAAGTAATTAAAGGGGTGCCCCATAAGAAATTCAAAACTTTTTTAAAAAGTGCATTATAAGACACACCCTAATAGGGAGCTTGTATTTTCTCTGTAATGTACGTGAGGGGCCTTGGTGTTGACGTTATAAAGTTTCTCGGGGATTTTTTTTTTTTTGCTTTGTTTGTTTTGTATGGGGGGGGGGGGGCGCCGAAACGAGGTCTTGCCCCTGTTCGAAAATGACCTAGTTATGTCCCTGGGGGGTGGAGGAGGAAAAAATGTATAATCAATATAAATTATGCCAAAAATCACATCACCCTCTTACA
Source organism: Uloborus diversus (assembly GCF_026930045.1). NCBI lineage: Eukaryota > Metazoa > Arthropoda > Arachnida > Araneae > Uloboridae > Uloborus > Uloborus diversus. The sequence goes on from NC_072733.1 coordinate 169,016,202, forward strand.
TTTAAGTATATTAATTTTCCCCTGTCTTGAGTTTCTATATATATAAAAGTAGAAAAAATACAAAATGTTTGCGAGTATGCATGGAAAATCTGAGATTTTTAACTTGTTATTTTACCTCAATTTCTATTAATTAAAATTAATTTACTCAATTCAACTTAAATTAATAAACCGTATTAAAATTTCCAAAACCACACATAAAAATTTTGAACGTACTGCATTTCTTTGGTAACATTGCAGAATTCATATTCTCTTCTGGACTAAATAAAACTAAAATTGCTTGCTAAAAAGAGAGTACTTTTTGGATGTATTTACATGAAAACAAAATAAATACAATGAAACTCTTCAAATGCGGATAGTTTTTAAATCCCCAGCAGCACGGCACTAAGCATAATGTATTGGAAACCTCTCTCATACACTGTAAAAAATCTCGGAAAAACTCTCTGAATATACAAAAAAGTTTTCCGTAATACACAGATTCGTACGCCCTCCGCAGTTTTCTGCTATAATCAAAAACCTTTCCCGTTTAGCAAGAAAGTTAGAGTCGACGCATGCGCAGCTCACACGGCAATTTTATAGTCCAGCAGCAAATCCAAACTGAAACTTTCGAAAGCACGCAATGAAAACAAGTGCTGACTCATGTATGCGAAGTAACACTCATCAAGGGGATTAGTAGAAGTTATGTTCCTCGCATGAATTCACTGAAGATAATTTTAAAGTCTTATATTTTCTTGCTTATGTATCGTCATGAGATTGAATTTGAAGCTATGTCACTTATTTTTAAGAACGAAGTGCAAATTCTCGACGCATGCTCGCGGAAGGAATACAAACTGAAATTAAAAACGAAATAACTACCGAGAGGACGCCATGTAAATTCATTGCGTCGCATAACTTGTGTAGGTAATTTACTTTTTTCTTGGATACTTTTCTTCTTTCTACCAAATGGGTAATTTTTGTTGGCAGAATTTTATTCTGTCATAAAAATCACCTTTTTGGTAACCAAAGCCTGCAAAAGACCACCACCGACGAATAGGTAAGTCGCTTTGCAACTCTATTACTTTAAAGAGATTTAGTTCATATAAATCTCGTTAAAAAAAACTATTTTCTTCAGTATCATTTTTTCGTTGTGAACTATTGCAATTTGAAAATATTTTACATTACATAGAACACATATTTAAAGTGCAAGTGTGTCTAGTTTTATTCTGTAAAATTTATGAATTGAAGATTATAAAAAACTTTAAATAAGTGTTATTGTGTACTTTGTTTTTATGTGCCAATCTCAGTTAATATTTGGCTGAACATTTATGTATCAAGCATTATGAATTAAATGTTATAATATGCAAATTGTCAGGTTTGATAGTTCGTCTTTAAGGTTGCATGTTTTCATTCTCTTGTAAACAGTGTAGCTAGATTGTATGAAGTAAAAAAAAAAAACTATCTCTTGTAATTAGGAACATAGTGCTTCAGTATTATCTAAATGACGATATCTCTTTAAATATTTGCATTAGCGAAACGCTTTAAATTAATTAAATGTGTATTAATTTCTTTAACAAATAGATACATATATGTATTTAAAAGTGTCTTCATTTTTTTTCGTTTTACGAGCCTCAATTTTACCAAAAGCAAAAAAAAAAAAAAAAAAAAAAAAAAAAATGACTTAATAAAATAATTTTGTATTTTTACACCATATTAAAGTATTTGACTTATAATTTATATGATACTTTGATTTATAATGTATATGATACTTTGATTTATAATGTATATGATGTTGCTTTTTCGAAGGGGGGTGGGCGCTTCATAGCATTTTATGGGTGCACCATCACTCTTATGGTGGGGGGGGGGGGTTCTCGTATATATGAAATGGAATAATCGTGTAATAGAGTTCAATGTTTTACTAAATAAAGTATATAATGCATTTTGCGCACACTGTAAAAATAAAATCAGTAACCTATTTTGAATAAGTATTTATATTTGTGATGAGCTGGAAAAGGGCAAGAACAGAAGAATCAACCCGAATGGTTCCAGCAGGGGACTTGGTGTCATATTTAAATTCATCAATTTCTCTGTCGGTACTTTTCGGTACACTTTGTTCGTCAGAGAAATTGACTTGAGGTGAACGAATTCCGGAACGCGAAGGGTAGGTAAGTCCTGTCAAATTTAATCCGTAGATAAAAGCTATCAAGTTTGATACAAGATATGTTTTTAAGTTCTGCATTAAAAATACAATATGTTGATGGTTTTGTCTTGAAAATATTGAGAGAAAAACTGAAGTTTAAGATTGTTTAACAAACAATCCTCACTTTTCAGAAGGTACCCCCACTCCAATTCCCCGACGATTTTGTGATTAGGAATGAAACTACTAGATTATTTCACAATTTTTCAAAAATTTATAACTGTGCATATGTTATGCTGTTAACCATGCTATTTGTCATTAGAAATTCAAAAAAAAAAAATCCACGAATGATTCTAAAATTGCTTGTATTATTGCTCTTAGATATGAAAGAATTGAAACTGATATGGTATGCAATACTATAATAAAGAATTATATTTTAGAAAAAATCACGGAAAAAGGATTCCGAAATTCTCGGAAACGTTTTTGAAAATTGTTTGGAGAATTCCGAAACACTCGGAAACGTTTTCGAAACTTTCATGAACCACAGCTGCACAGAATACTCAGAAACTTTTCTGGAAATTACGGAAAGAGGATTCCGAAATACTCAGAAACGTTTCTGAAAATTACAGAAAGGGGATTCCGAAATACTCAGACACGTTTCTGGACATTACAGAAAGAGGATTCCGAAGTACTCAGAAACGTTTTTGAAACTTTCATGAACCACAGCTGCACGATATACTCAGAAACGTTTCCAGATTTTTTTTTACAGTGTATGGACATCCTCAAATATTTAAATAAAAATAATAAATTAAAATAATAAAAAGTTTGGTAGGGAAAAAAGACGATGCGCCTTCCCATTTAAAAGACTATAGAGACCGTCTTCTTGTTAGCAAACACAATTTCGAAACATTAATTTATGGATGCTGAAATTAAGCCTTCAAAATTCATTATAGATAACTAGATTTAAAGCATTTGATCAATAAGACGAAAAACGCTATAACTAGAAGAACATTATTCAAAACTCTTGATGTTTTGACTGCAGTCAGGTGAGTAAAGGTAAAGTATGTATAAGTTTGGAGGGAATTGAAACTGAAACAATAGCGAGTTGCTTTTATTACGTTGAATTCTAAAAATGATGTGCCAAAGTAAAATTTTGAGATAAGAATGAATCCGAAAATCTACTCTTTCTAGTACATCAAGCAGGGTAATTGATATAATATAACCAGATAAAGGTAGACTCATTATTACATCAATATATTTAAAACTATAAAGTAAACTAAAAAGTTATGGAGCCGTTAATATGTATAGTATAAAGATATTTAAGTTGAGAGTAAAAAATAAATAAAATTATTATACCTATGTCCTGGGGACACTACTCGATTACGGAGAAGAATGTTTTTCCTGTTAGTGTCCACCCTAAAGAGTTTTACTGTATTGTGTTTTGTGAAATTTGTGGACTGCCTTTAAAAATCATAACTGCTCAAATTGGTGGCTTAGTCTGCAAGGGGCAGGTTGAGTACTGAAGAAATGCTGTGCTTAACTAACCTTTTCCGTGCTGAAATATTTGTTATCCAACATTGTTGTTACCTCTCTTGCAATTAGATTTTGTTGTCCAAAAGCAGCTGTTACAAGTGTCACTCCAACAACTTGCGGTTAATAAGTGGCATAGCAGCGAAAAGGTTATCTTCGACGCAAATTGTTTTTTCCGTTAAAAACATTGAGAGTTGTTATCGGAAACATTCTGTAGAACATATCTATTGCCGATTTTCTTTTTTCTCTTGAATTGGATCAAATTTCATGACCCCCCTTTGAACAACATATGTTTTTCGTGAACCCCCCCCCTCTTAAGCATACCTGTTTTTTCGTGACCCCTCTAGATAGCTTCCGCCCCCCTAACCATAATAAATGACCACTCGCTTAAGGTGAGTTTCTAGTTAAATTCCAAACTGGGCTTTTGCATATCCAAGCACGGGTACATACTTAAAATTATCTTTTTCAGCATTAAAATCGTGCATCTTACGGAATTGAAACATATATTAATATTTTCAAAAGATTTTTAAATCACGCAATTTGCCGCCTCCAAAACTGAATTGAATTTTCAGGAAAATTCTGAACTATGCCTTGCATATCCTAGCACTGGTTCACACTCTAAATTGTTATTTTTTAGCATTGAAGTTGTGAATGTCATAGCGCTGAAACCGGCTTTCGTACTTTAAAAATAAAATGCTTCAACTTCGAAAAATCTGCCTCCAAGCGGCAGCCTAGGTCGCCTACCCCACAATCCGGGCCTGCACAGAAGAAAATGACAAAGGAAATGTTCAAGCGTTAAAGCCGGTTAAGAAGAATTCTACTACGAAAAGAATAACAAGAAAAAGAAAAAATCTGCTGTATAATTTAAATGTTGGAAAATTATTCTGATTCTGAGATGGTGTGTCCCAGCCGAAGGTCGAAATAACAGAGCGGGAAGTTCGTTTCTTGGGAGTGAGTGCTTATTTAGGAAAGAACGAAAAGGGATACGCAAATAAGAAGAGAGATCGACTTTTAATGAGAAGTTTCGTCATTATTTTCGAAAGCGGGAGTTTATTATTGTTTAGCTAATTGGAGACTCGGGGTGTGGACCATTCGCTGGATGTCTGGAGAAAGGAAGATTTTATTTTAATGAAAGGGAAACTGCGAAACATAAGGGCCGATTTTTCAAAACACGGGGAAGAGGATTTCGTGTGTATAGATGTATTTATAGTTGTTTCATTATCAATGCAACTAAACTGCCTATTTCTGCATTGGCGTCCGAGGGGGGGGGGCTCCTTTAGATATGAGTACTGCCTTTTCTCTAAATTAATTTTTAGTAAAATATCAAAGAATTTCGACATTCATTAATGAAATTCTTTTCGTCAAAGTTTTAATAATTTTCAGGGGTCTGGCCAGAGGATATTTGGGTCCGTTAACGGACCCTTCACAAAAATCCGATCAATCAAAACGGACCTTTCACAAAATTCCGATCAAACAAAACGGACCTTTCACAAAATCCCGATCAAACAAAACGGACCCTTCACAAAATTCTGATAAACAAGATCGGATCTGTCAAATTGTTTATTGAAAGAGCAAATCTGAAAGCAAAATAACGCATATTTCTGTGTATAAACCGATAATTTTTGGAACCTTTTTTTAAGTCAAATTAGAGGGATCAGCTTATACAAAATCGGCTAATTTTGAAAAAAAAAATCGGCACTCTTGGAATGCTCCTGCAAGCGATAAATAATGGTTACTGCCAAATAAATATAATGGTTGTTTGTTTTATCACAGCTAATTAGCAGCGGTGTTTTTGTAAACTTTTCTGAAAAGGCATTGGTAAGTACTTTTCTCCGCTCATGATTTAATAAACAATAATAATATATATCTGCGAAATGAACTTAGAACTGCAAAGGGATAGTAAGGGTGAGGAAAAAATATGATCCCTTCAGATAGTGTTACCAACTTCAAAATTATCACCCCTTAGCGTCTGGCTTTGAACCTTTATAATGACTTGATTAGAAAATATTCTCATCATTTTGCCAGCTTGTCAATATTTGCGTTTTTACGGTGGTGCGGTGAGATGTTTAATTGTTATTTTGGGAGAAAATTATATGGGTTTTGATTTTTCGATGCTAACAAGGATGATTAACTTTAAATAAACTCCTTTAATTACCGTTTTTTTTTCTTTAGATGTCTACATTTTGAAAAATGCAATCTTTTAACATCCGATATGAGAATCACATTTTGTTCTTTTTTCAAGCTAACTTCGCTTTACTAGGATTCAAATAAATGAAAAGTCTCTTTATTTCTGTTAGAACTCTCATTTCAAGTTTTTAAAGCAAAATTCCATTTTCTGTTATGAGTCAAAACTTAAAATGCTAAATAGATGGTTTATTTTATTTTATTTTTTGGGTCAACTGTGTCCACAGATATTAATGATATGTTTATTATAGGACTCTAAAATGCAATTTTAAAATAATTTTATCAAAAATATTTCTTTTACAAGCTGTTTTTATACTTTTGATGCCTTCACTTTGAGAATTGCGATCTCTTTGCATCCGCTATGGGAATCCGATTTTTCGAATTTTTAATGATTATTACGCTTTGTTAAGAGGTAAACAATTGAAATATCTTTTTATTTTTGTTAAAATCACGGAATTTAGAAGTTTTAAACCAAATTCTGTGCTTTTTAAGAGTGTCTTGGGTCAAAAAGTTGAATGCTGAACCCTATTCTGAATTTTATTTTATTCATTTATATTTTTGTTACAATTATTTTAAGTGCTGTACAGAAATATATCTAGTATAATTTAACATAATGTAGAATGGTAGATAAATATTGATACTTGAAAGAGCGATGCTTCCCCCCCCCCCCCGGCCGAATATCAGAAAAAAAATCCAGAATGATTTTCTCGACGTAGAAGAGGAAAACACTTAACTTTAAGTTTAATTGATGCTGTTTGTGCCATCTCTAAATTCTAAAATTTGTTTTAACAAAAAAAATTTTTTTTTTTGCGAAATTTTTTGATTTTTCACAAAATTAATTCATTTTTCACAAAATTATTTGATTTTTCACAAAAAACGGACCCTGTGAAAAATCCTGGACAGACCCCTGATTTTACTTAGCACTAAATACTTTCAGAATCGGAACAATGTATTCAGATCATGGCCCCACTTAATTCTTATAGGCCGTGACAATCGCTGAAACTCATTGCAACAAAGAGGGTGCTACAGGGAACCGCTGTTTCCATTGCGTTGCCATCGATTGGTGGAGGCAGGGGCCCCGTGCAGCGCCTCTTGCGGTCAAATTGGGCGACGTCCAATCAAAAATAAACAAACTTTAAAACGTTGACATTGATTGGTGGATGCATGAGCTGCATCGGTTTAACACAGAAATGTCATAAATTGTCAAGGCCCGTTAAGCATCAGCGCTATCTAGTAAGGCCGTGTTCAGATATATGTATCTATAATAGCATGGGTCTTAGGTAACAAGCAGGGGCGTGCATAGGGAGGGGGAGAGAGAAGGTACACCTGTTGGCCCGGGCTCGAGATTTGTAAAATAAGGGGTGAAATATGTGTAGGGACGAAGGGGGGAAAACAATATGGAGGGGGCCCGTAAAAGTCATGTGTGACGGGTCCGAAAATTTTTGTGCACTCCTATACTAGTAACAAGTATATCTTCTAACGAAAATGAAATCTTAAATCCTCCTTACCTTGGGATTAGAGTCTTGAATTACTTGTTTTCCTACTTTGTTGGACGTTAGTGCATTTTTGCCTGCTTTCTTTCTTCTTAACGTTTTATTTCAATAATCTCTGTCCAACCCTTTTCCTAAGCTCGAGTGTTTGAACACTGCCGCCCTAGGCGATAGTGACAATTGCCGCCCCCTTCCATTGAATAATAATGATATAAAATAATAATATTTATCTTTTTTAAAATTGAAGTAGTGCACCTTATGGCACTGAAACAAATATTAATATTTTCAAAAGACTTTTAAATCACGCAATTCGCTGCGTCTAAAATTAAATTGAATTTCTAGTTGAATTCCGAACTATACTTTGCATGTAGCATTTTTTTTTTCTTTTAATTTTTAGCATTGAAGCAGTGAATCTTATATCAATGAAACAGATATTCATAGTCTAAAAAAAAAAGTTTCATCTTCGAAATTTGCGGCCCCTAAAATCTGCCGCCTTAGGCGGCTGCCTAGGTCACCAACCCCAGGAGCCGGGCCTGGTTAAGTTTTATGATTTAGCTTAGCATTATTAAATGATCGCAAACGATTTGTAACCATGACGACGAAATTTTGTCCTCTTCATAAATATTCAAGCAAAGAAGTATACTTATTCTCTTTGTCATCGTAATCAGAAAAATCAGAGCAACATCAACTTTGGTCAAGTGAGGATAATAAGCAATTCGTGATTGCTCCAAAAAACAAAAACAAAAAAAAAAAAAAAAAAAAAAACTCTTAGATTTCCTATTCCTATTCCTATTCAGAGTCACAACTGACTACAACTGTATTTATGTCGAGGCTCTTAGATTTCTTCATTACTTTACAACAAACTGCATTTCATTTCATTTCACCTGTTTTACCACCAATTTTGTTATTAACTCTTATCTGAAAAGGTGGGGTATCTTATGATGATGGATAACTCCCCTTCTCCCCCCCCCTACCAGAAGAAGTGGAATTTTTCATTCAAACGTTTGTGATGTTCACATACTTATTAAACATGATATGTAAGTTGCTTATGGTACAGTTTCAATTGTATTCATAAAAATAAATAATACAAAAATCATTGGAAAATTTTCTAATTTGCTAAATTTTGTTGATTGCACAAGAAACAATGTTGGGGTTATACTCCCCCCCCCCCCCTTTTCCCCAATGTTAGCAAAAAATCACCAGTAATGGATTAATGATAATATATAATGGATTAATGTTCAGAACAATAAAAATCTTTCTTGGGATATATCGGCTTTTCAGTCATTTTCTGTTAAATTTCTGACTGGTGACTCATTTACTGTTATATATAGGACTTGTTTTACAGGGATTTTACAACTGTTCTTATTCAGAAATGGTTTTTTATTTTTCTTTTAAAAAGTTAGGTTGCAAATTAAATCTGATAAAAACAGTAAAATGCTTTGTTCTGGAATCAGACTGATGTATCAGACAGAAAAAAAAAATCTTTCTTCTTCTCTCACATTTAATTTTCCAACTTACTTTTCAAAAAAAAAAAAAAGAGTAAAAACTTTTTTGACTAATTATAGTTGTAAAATCCCTATAAACCGATTTCCATGCCAATCACCATTCTTTTTTCATTGTAGAACAAGATTTACTCGTGAACGACAAACAATATTTCAAGCTCATTTCTTCATGCTTATCTGAAAGAACACCATTGGAAAGAAAAACTATTTTTATGGGAAAAAATATGTTCTTTTTAATGGTATCAACGAAAAGAAGGTGCAAGGTGACTAACTCGAGCTATACAGCGCATTGAGAATAGGCTATTTTTCCCTTAAAGGGTTTTGATAGCCACTTTAAATGGCAACAGCTTTTATAAAATATATATTTAAGCTCTACAACTGTAACCCATTAAAAACAAGTATTTTTACAATACAATCACAAAGTATGGTCCTTTGAATCATTTTTGTTCAGATTTTATGACAACCTAAAATCCAGGAAAAATTTTCCCCATCACGCTTTTTCACTAGTTTACACGCATGCTACACAACATCTAACAAGCTCAAATTCACAAAAATACTTGAATCTATTAACGGCCAAAAGTACTTTAAGCTCCTAAAATTTCTGGATTCCAATGTGACAAAATTTTCTGCAATCTTTGCCTAAAGATTGTAATTTGTCACTAAAAGCTGATCCGCCATTTTGGATTATATTTTTGGGCGATCCCAGATTCTCAGAATTTGGATCTCGGAAGCTGAAAACTTGCAAAGGTTAGTTTCAAAGACAGCTCTACATTTCTATATAATTTCATCTAAATAGGAGAGAGTCGAGCTGGGACGATTTAAAAAATTAGATCAGTTGACGTGGAATGACTCTAAGCTATTATTTTTGTAATGGGAAGCAGGGCCGGATTTGGAAGTGTGGAGGCCCCGGAGCAACGAATGAGTGCAAGCCCCAAATCAGGGTTCGAAAAGATCATCATATTTTCGAAAATATCCGATACTTTGATATATATCCGAATATTTTGATATATATGTATATATCCGATATTTTCGACCCGTGAAAGTTAGGATATTTTGTAAAAGTTTTATTGTGGGTGCCTTTTGTTGTGGACGCCCCGGGGCATTAGCCCCACTTGCCCTCCCCTAAATCCGGCCCTGTGAGAAGTCATTCCGCCCTGTCGTACTAATCTAACCAGTATCAATTCGGAGATAAGGGGCCGGACATCCAGAGGTAAAAATCATTAAAATCATCAATTGTTACCCGAAGCAAGTGAATTGAGCCACCACAGATGGTGAAAGGAGTTGGTGAGCGAAACGAGCGATGAGTGAACCCTAGTTCTTTTGTAAAAGTTGCCAAATCTTCTTTCCATTGTTCTAGTACTTTTATCGACTTTCACAAGAAAAGACATGGGTTGCCAAGCAATACATTTTTTTGAGCAATCACGATTGCTTATTGTTCTCACTTGACCGTTTTTGACGTTGTGGTTCCTTTTTCAGCTTGGACCAGGGGCCTCTGCAGCACCACCGCCCACCGGCTCCTCTGATCCTGAGCACTGTCCCCCGGAATCCGCTTCTCCTGGGCGGTAGCGTCCATGTCCTACACACACGCCCGCTCATACACATACACACTCACACACACACGCTTTTACACACACATACACACAAGCCTACGTGCATACACAGAGGTCTACGCACACACACAAACCTACAGATGCGCGCACGAGGATCTACACACACACACACACACAACCATACACACGAAACCGCTCAGGAGGAGGTGCAGACTCGGGGGACAGGAGCCGTTTCTAGAAACAATAACTCCAATGAGTAGGGTCCTGTCGCAACTCGTGATTGCGAAAAACATAATTTGAATTCAAAATTTCAGAATTCAAATTATTATTTTCTATTTTTTCCACTTTATTTTTTCAATCCATGAGAAGTTGAAAAGTATCCATTTTAAAGGAATATGCCAACTTAACAGCCTCCTCTCTTTGAATCTCATTTTCAACAGGAATGTCCGAGGAACGAAAGTCTTTAACTCATAGCAAAAGAACTTTTTTACTCCATTTATTTGACTGAATTCAATTCTGAAATAGCACCCTTGCTCTCATACCCATCGTATTATCCCCGCCAGATTTTTCTAAAATGGCTTTCAATGTTGGTTCTGAAGCATTTAAATTTCTCCCCTGAAGGTATTTTCTTCAAGTTATGGGATAACATGCGTTTTACGAAGAGGTAGAATTTTATTTTAGGACGCAGAAAAGCAATCAAAACGGAAGCTTTCCAAGTCTAAACAGTTTTTTTTCCTTTAGCAATCAGCATCATAGGGTACCATACTAACCTTTCTTACTGGCTGCTGTAAAGCAACCGCGTTATTAGAGGTCTGGGGTTCAACCCTGTTATTAGGAAAGGAAGAGAGATCGGAATAATTGGGGAAATGGGGAGGAATGTTTTTCGAGAAGCAGAACAAAGACAGATCCAGATTTTGAAATTCAAAAGAAAAAATAAATAAGTATATGTATAAAAAAATAAAAAATCGACGCGTAAGCAAGGGATGCGTTTTACTGCAGATCATACAAGCAAATGAGAGCTCATTTTATTCGCATTTCATAAAGCTGAAACCGCGGAAAAAAACAAAAAAACAAAAAAAAAAAAAAAAAAAAAAGAAGAGTCATAAAAAGGGGAAAAACGTGCATAAGATGATAGGATTGAGAAACCGCCGTAGACATTTTAAGTTTGATTATTTTTTGATTAATGGTTTCTGAGTCTTAGATTCCCTTTCCTCCATTTCAAAAAGCTACCAATCCCTATTATTTTTTCTTCAGCGCTAGGAAGCAAAAGGAAATATTGGAGGGTGAAAAAAGTGTTTTCCTCGCATCTTAAAAATCTTTCTGCGGCGAAGTAGAAAATTTTCGTTCTTTCAATTTAAAAAACAAATCGGCAGTCATAGGACTGCCGACAGAAGGGAAAACTTAAACTACAAAATAAATTTAAATTTGGTGTGCTTGTGCGCTCGCGCGTGTGTCTGTGTGTGGTGTGTGTTTAATTTTTATTTAAAAGTAATTGTAGTTTCAAAAATTAAAACTGTATAATTTGTAAATTCAAAATATCAGCTAAAGTCTAGTTTTTACGTTTATCAGCAATCCGAGCATCAATTATATACATTTTGGTATACAGTCGAGTCCCGACTTACGCGAGGGATGCGTTCCAAGACTTCTCGCGTAAGTCGAAATTTCGCGTTGTGGAAAAATACATGCATACATTTTTTTAAGCATACCAAATTCTTTTACTTTTATAAGCACCCCCTCAAACTGCTTTAAAGCATTCCTCAATAATACACTACAGTTTCTTGCATAAAGAACTAAACTTTTACTGTATTTAAAAAATAAAAAACTGTTTTTTATTCAGCATGAAATACTTTAAGATTCACAAAATGAATGATCAATGGGAGAGAATGACAAAATAAAACAACACCGTACTCACAGTATGTAGTAATAATAAAGTGCTTTACTATAATAGTACTGTACAGTAGATACAGTAACATATGAGTTAAAAAATGAAGATAATGGTGATTTATGCTCTATGACAAATCGTTATTCTTATGTAATGCATTTTAAAATACGGTTGCTTCGCCTTTTCTTTTATAACGTTTCAATTTGTGGCAACAGATCCTCTTCTTGATCTCTTAAATCCATAATACAAGAGCAGCTTCCATTTTCATAATATTTACTTTGCTAGATTGTTCTGCAAGTTTAAATATTGAAAATAACATTCGAATAATCTTTTTGTTTTGTATTTTAATTGTAAGCATGGAAGATTCAATCATATTTATTGTTGCGCTACCGTCGACGTTTTGTAGTCGCTAAAGTATCTGGAGATCTTAGCTTACTTTCTTTTTTTTTCTTTTAATCAGAAACTTTCATTTTCTTCCCATCTTCAAAGTTTAAACGAAGATGGGAAGCCATGTCATCAAGCCAATGTCACCAAGATATTTCATCAACTTTAATATTCAGAATGAAAAATAAATAAATGAAGGATGCGGAATGGTTATTTGGTGCACTAACAATTCTATGTGTAGATTAGTTTGATGTGGGAACTTTCGCTGTTAGTGATGCTTAGAGGGATATAATAACATTCACGAAAGCAATATTTAGTAGCCAATAACGATGCCGATACTTCCTTCTAAAAAATTCGTGTTGTGGACGAAAAATTAGCGTTACTCTAAAATTCGTAACTCGTGAAAAATTCGCGTTATAGCCGTTTCGCGTAAGTCGAATCGCGTTGTAGCGGGAGTCGACTGTAGTCTATTTCAGTTAGTTTATACAGTAAATAATGATGCGAATATAGGAAATATTTGAAAATAAATTCTTAGAGTGTGTTATTCAGTTTTCCATGCATGAAAAATAATAAACAATACACAAACTGAACTTTGCACGTAATCAATTTACTGCATTACCCCTCTTTAGCCGACATGGAGTGATAACCGGCAAGCCCGGAAATTCGGATTTTGAGGCATGCCCAGATAATTCGGAGCTCATTTCGAAAAAAAAAAAAAAAGCGCATGGAAGAAAAGACATTTTGCAAAAGTCAAACGCCAATTTGTCTGCCCTGTTTTTATGCATTGATGTGTACAACTATGCAATCAATTTTAAGTTTGATTGGAATCATATATGCAGCTGTATTAAACTGGTTTTGCATAATGATAGGAAAACGTTTTAGTGACGCGTTATTTGAAGCTTAATTTTTTTAAAGCCTCGATTTTAAGTTTCATTATGTTTAAAGGTATAAATTAATCAATTACAAAAGTTTCTAAAAACTTTTTTAAAAAATCAAAAAACAAAAAAAAAAAAAAAGAAAAAGAAAAGAAAAAAAAAAGTTTAAATGAAAAAAGAAAAAAAGATCATGTTTTTTTACACCCTGATCATTATTGTTATATTCTAAAACTGATACTATAGGTTTATGGTAACTAAAATAGGATTCTGCGTTTAAAAATTCAATTAATGTTAGATTTTTGTGATCTGTAAAGTTGATGTTGAAATTCCCGCTTAATATCATTGGCAAATCATCAAAGCTCTTCCCAATTTTATCTTGAATTAAAGCAGAAGCGTCTTTAGAATAAATAAATAAATTTTCATACAAAAAATCTTGTAACACGCTTATAGACTAGTCGGTGAAATATAAACAGCAACCATTCGATTAGCTGTTCATTTTCAGAGTGGCAACGGCAAACACATATCTCACCGATATCAGAAACATTGTTTTTTCGCATCTCAAAAAATACCCAACGCGCCTAATAGTCCAGGCTAGAAGGCCGTATACCTCTTTTACGAACATGTATAATATTTTTTGACTGTTTCTATACTATTTTGACCTGCTGATTACGAATCCATTGAGTGCCAGATGCTAAACCTTGAGCGTTTTTGTCAAAATGGCGAAGTTCAAGATGACCGCTGTAAAACGTGAGAACCAAAATAATGAAAACATGCGCGCAATGAAATTTATTAGAAATTAAGAAATGATAGTATTCTTTTAGTCACACACACAGAACAAAATTTGCAGTAGACCCTTATTCATCCAGACCCCGATAAACCGTAAGTTGCTTGATCCGACAGCACATATTGTGTAAGTACAAGGCCAGTCCACTCAGTAATACATTTTTGCATTCCTGTGTTATGCACGTGGCATATGGCGAGAAAAGTAGTCTCACCGGCGATGTCGAATGGCGTCATTAATAGCAAGCTGGAGTGTTGTTGAGAATTTTTTTGCGTGGCAACAGCTTGTTTGTGAACCTTGGAACAATTTATAGGTTATTTTGTTAAATCCGTTCTTTTATTAATTCAAAAGATTTGCATCCCCTATTAGTCCGGATTAATCAGGTTCTACTGTTATTTTAAAGAAATATTTATAAAATTGAGTGCGAATAAAATCAGTGTACAAAGACATACCATAACAAAACAATTTGTTTGCTGAAACGAAGACTAGTTGACAAAAGAAAAATGATCTAGTCAGATGACTTTGCGCAAATTTTGTTTTCATTTTCTCTAAAAAGTGTTTTTTTTTTTTTTTTGGCACTACCATTATCGCTATCACTATAGTTATTTGATGGTTTTGGAGGATTAATGCAGTCAAATTCATAACTTAAAGCAGAATAAAATCCAGGACATAGCATAGAGAATTTTCCGCCTGAGCACAGTATACTTCTGCATCCAGTGGAGCACCTGCAGAGGATTAAGCTGAGAGTTTGCTGGGAGCTGACAAATGTCATGAATGACTTTCACTGTCTGTAATATACTTTCATTTTTTTCCCTAGCCGTAATAAAGAATATTGAGAGCCAGTGGGAAAAGTGAACTGCAGATTTCCATAAAATTGCAAGTTGGCAGTGAGGATAAAAACCAGCTTCAGTGGATGGTGAACTAATGAGTTTTGGGCATAAAAGCCTCTTTTCAGTCATCACCCTTTGAAACATAATTGCCTGAAAAATTTCTAAATGCAACTCATCCTAGTAGCGGCCATATAAACTGGAAATTAATTTTCATGTTGAATTTATCACAAAATCTCTTGTTGCCATTGAAACATCTAGATGAGTTATGTCCTCATATAAACTTTGCTTTTTTAAGGAAAAGAACGTTCGACTTTCCATAGAAAAAAAGAAATGACACTGTATCACACCCCGTTTAAGCACGTTCTGCTAATAGGTTTGGATTAGAGGTGCGACATCGATGGCAAAACATCGATGTTTCAAAACATCGATGTTAGAAATTAAAATATCGATGATGCTATTTATACATCGACCATAAAACATCGATCTTTTTATCAATTTCTTTATATCAATGTATAACATACATTTTTGAATATACTACACTAATTTAAGCAATACAAAAGAATACGTACCCGACGGATATATTGAAAATACTGAACCTCAAATCATGAATATAAGAATAATTTCGCAACATCTTGGTATTATAATAGGACAAAAATTGGTAATAAGACAAGCACCGATTAATACGAGCTAGTTATAGTAATAAGGAAATATTGTCAAACTGAATGAAACAAAGTAAATTTACATCAAAAAAGAATCCAAGAAAAAATATATCATAGCACTTGCCGTCAGTTGAATGATGAGAAAAAGTTGTGATAATTATTTTAAAAATAACATGTTAATTCTAACAATTATTTTTAAGAGCAAGAAATATGTATTGTACTGTTAGTTAATAATTAAACACAAATTGTAAGTAATAGAGGGACGACTTGTTGGGGGAAATCGATAAGTAACTCCGAATATTGGTGTTGACAGTTTAGAGAAAAAGAAGTTTGTTTACTTTGTTTCTCTAGATGCGCATTTCTCTTTTCACAGACTATCCCACCACTCAGAGAAACATCTCTTTCCGATGGAACAGAAGTTGCCATCACTATCAAATACTTTAAAGCAACTTTTACCAGCTCTGAATTTTTAAAGTTATAATTTTCACCATAGTAACGCAGAGGATTTTCCTTTAGTTTAAGAACTGGAGCTTTGAAATAGACTGCAAGTTCTGGCACCAGACTACCAGTGTCAGGTTCTTCCAATAGCTTTGATCTCTTCTTCACTCTCTAGTTAATCATCTACTATCTTGTAGTGATTTTTCCAAAAATCATCCTCTACACAGAAAAATTGATCTTATAAAATGGGTTCAAAAAATGACTTTTTTTTTTTTTGCAATTCCATAAGTAAACTTAATTACTCAGCGAGAAAATTGGAACAAATTTTATGATAATTTTCCATTAAAATGCAAAACCATCAACATCGAAAAAACATCGAAACCAAAACATCGATGGTCCAAAAACATCGAAAGTAAAACATCGATGTTAAAAACATCGATGGTCCAAAAACAACGAAAGTAAAACATCGATGTTAAAAACATCGATGGTCCAAAACAGCGAAAGTAAAACATTGATGTTAAAAACATCGATGTTTTAACAAAAACATCGATGTTTGCAAAACATCGACATCGATGTCGCACCCCTAGTTTGGATGAATGCTTTTTTTCTAGTTTCTTTATGACCTCATTTTTGCTAATGCTACTTCGACCCTGTGAGTATAAACTGAGTGTAGTCAACTCAGTTCCTTGATGCATTGCACCAGATCTTATAGAAAGTTGATGAGCTAAGATGCAAAGAACATCTGTGTCGTCAGAAATTACTTACATGATGTGACTTTCCTTTTGATTACACGCGAGTCATGTAGAATCTCATCATCAGATCAGCTTCTTCATGAGAAATAGGAGTCTGCTTGCACTCGAACCCCGATTTCAATTGAAAAAAATCTGTACCAATAGCAATTACTCATTGGCCTGGAGGAACATTCATTAAACTCTGTTTGCTCACAACTATAGTCTTAATTACTTGCATCTTATTTGCTTTTACTTTCAGGCTGATATCTCTTTTGGCTAGTGATGATTTTTCGTTAAGTTGAAAATCACGACAGAAACCTTTTCGTGTGACGTGGTGCTTTAGTTATGGTGCGAAAGACAAAGTTTGCCCATGGAATACTTTGTATGCGTTGCTTAATATGGTTTTTTACATAATTACTCTCTACTGCTGGCGTTGTGGAGTGATTTATGGATGACTCCTACCGCCTACACGTAATCTACTTTCAGTTTTGACTTCAATACAGATTCATTTGAATCTCTCATATATCCATCATCATCAAATCAAATAAAGCAGTAGAATGAGAAGCCAGTTGATGACTAAATAATTTCTGTAAGGAGAATGTATCACTTGATGATGCCCATTAATTCGTTTATTATAGCATATAAATATCTTGTATCCAGCGAATGATGTGAATCGCCGATTTTAGTCTTCTTTTGGGAGTGTATCTATTGTTTTAACTGTATTTCTTCATGTACGGTGGAATCCTTGAGGTCATGTATCTCATATGCATGCCACTGTGACTTGATAATATTAAGAAGGGTAATTGGGGATATTTGATGCCTCAATGCAGGTGAAAAGTGTTTCAGAAATGTTTTTTCTGTCATTTGAGTTTGAAGCAATACGAGTGAAACGCCCTTCGACATGACAAAAGTGACTGCATTTTACACCTCACCGTTCTTCATTGATTCCAAACATTTTTTCAGTCCATTAAATATTCCAAGTAATAATGCCCAAGTAACAACTGTTGTCTTATTTTGTCAGTGTTTTGCTTAAAATACCTGAGAGCCCATGACTATAGTGTTTTATCTGATATGTTTTAAGAATTTTCCATCCCTTAGAGTTTATTGTAAAGTTAAACCAAACTTTTTATGCTCCCTATGTAGCACTGTCAATGTTTATATAAGGTGAAACATTCTATTTTCATGCCGATTGCAGTTTAAAAAAGATTAATACCTGAATATCCTACCTTACATTTTTTTCGGCTGACATCTTGAATTTTACTATTTTTATAAAAACGCTCAAGGTTTAGCGTCTGGCACTCAACGAATTCGAAATCAGCAAGTCGAATTCTTATAGAAACCACCAAAAATCTTTTATATACAAAAAAGAGGTTTAATGACATTTCAATGAACGCTAGCCTGAACTATAAAAAAGTTTACACTTCAAAACAATTATATAAGCTTAAACATGTTTACTTCTGAAGAAGAAATGCAATGCCTCGGTTGAGGATCGAACTCACGATCGCCAGATTGCTCACTCTGGAATAGGATCATGAGACTGACGTGCTGATCATGACTGCGCTACCGAGGTGCGTAATCCCCACGAAAACATTGCACGTAAAGGAGCAGAGAGAAGCCGCACATGCGCTGTATTTCAAATGTCGGTGACGGTGTCGCGAAATGAATGCTTTTCCCCCACCTCAAAATTGCTCCAGAAGTGTACTCTTCACAAAAAAAAAAAAAAAAAAGCTTTTCAAAACTTTTCTAAGAGAAAAAGTGAAAAACATTTCATTTCAACTTTTTATAAAAAAAACTTATTACGCCATCGGGCATGTGTATGGAATTTTCATTTCAGATTTATAGGATTTATTCAGGAGAGGCTCTAGCGCCGGACATTCCGGACCCTTGTCTGGGACGGCATTTTGGCTCGGATATCTAAGCTTCCTTTTTCATTATTAATCAAATTGAGTAAAATTATTTTATAAACAAAGCTTTTTTTGTGGTTTGGAAGCCTTAAAAGTATGCATGTAATATTAGTTGACTGCGGTTTTTTGAATGTATTTTCGTCAATGATACTTTTTTTTTAGCTGATGTTGATAAAATTATGAAACTGAAGTCCACTATCTGAAAAAGTATTCAAAATGGTTTAGTTTCTCTTTTACATGAAAATATTAATTTGCACAATTTTAATGAAATTTAACGAGCCAAAGATTTACATAATCCTAGATTGCACCCTTTTGTCAGTAAGGATCGAGCTAATGACATTCATTTTTATGGTGCATAGTATACTAAATGATAAATCTAATCCAAATGAGGTTATCGTTGAAATTAGTGTAAAATTTTTGTTGAAAAATAAATTCAAAATTTGGCTTGAATTCGCTGGATAAGGCTATGGTAACAGATCCAATACGAGAGGCCAAATATTAGGGGTACAATCTAGAATCAGGACGTTAAATTTACGAGCAATCGAGGTTCCATGTAACTACTCTCCAATTTGAGTGATTAAAAACATGGCAAATGGCACCCTTAAAGGTCTGTACGCTTTTAATTTGATTCAAAATATTTAAATATTCTTACCTTCATCAACTTGCCAATGGGCATGGTTGTAGTATTGAAGTATGTAAAAGGGCATTAAGTGATACTCGATGGGTAAGCCGAATCTAGTCTATAAAACCCTTAAGGTATAGAAAAAAGGAAGTCTATGATTATTTTCTTAGCATTCATAATAATTCCAAAATTGGCAACTCTATTAGAGATGAGGTTTCTGGAATGTCAAACCTTTTTAAAGAATTGAAAGTTGTGTATGCTGTATCATCATATGCTTCAAAATTTTGAATCTCATGAATCCAGAAAGTTATTGCAGGCCGAAAACTGCAATTACTACCACCTGGAACAGAAATTTCTGAAATAGATCTTTTGATTTTTCAAAAGAATTCTTCAGAAATTTCTTTTTGAAAATCTTCGATCGTATGTGTCTTTTAGGTTCAGTTCACTGTCCTCTACCGGTAGTTGCCGATCGGTTGATCACATGACAGCTAATGACCTCAGCGGTTACTAACCGGTTGTGTCCAACCAATGTTTCATCGAACGCTTTCGGTTGATCACTGGTTACTTGCGCAGACATGGCGCAGACGAATAACGCGCTGGTGAAAAATACTTATGGGCCATTCCACCGTCACGTGCGGGACAAAAATACACTTACATTTCATTAACATTTCCTCATATCTCTTAATCTTTTAATGATACAAAGGTAAGCATTTTTTTAAATCTTTACATTTGATACAGAGATACTTCTGACACAATAGGGAAGTATCAACCTATCAAATATTCCTATTTTAACTATTGCACATTGTTGACAGGCTTACAAAACACAAAAATTCACCATGGCCAGATTTTTAAAACCAACGATTGATTTTTTATGAATTTTTTAAAGAGCGATGCGCAAGAAAGAGGTGTGGCCTAAAACGTCAGCAGCTGACGTCACTTCCCTGTTCCGATCAGAGCTCCATTTCCATGCCGTGTTGCGCCTACCAGGAGGTGAATAGCACTGTCTTTTTCAGCCTTTTTAAAGCCTTTAACCAGCATTTTTTCCATCATGGAGCTAGGATTCACGAAAGGTCAATCCAATAACCTTCCTCAAGTAAAGTCATTCATGGTGTTTGACTTTTTTCGAAAGAACGAGAGATTTAATGTCCTTAGAAGTACGGGGAGTGAAACAACAAAGTTTCACCATTGTTATTCTTTAAAATTGTACGTACATATCCGTCTATGTTTGCAGTTCATATTATTCGCATTATTTTCGCTTATCAAGATTGATCATTTCCATTTGTGTGTCGATGGTTTTTTTATCTGAACATATAAATTACAATGTAAGAGCGCTATTCCAGTTCTTACTTGGCGGCTTTTAATGAGGCGCGCATTTTGTAACAACCCTACTGCAAGTGATTCCAGTACTAAGTTTTAGAGCAGTTTTTGCATGAAAATTTTTCGCTTTGATGGCGATAAAAGTTGATCTTTTTTTTTTTTTTTTTTTTTTTGTGGAAAATTGTTTTAAATCCATTAATACATGTTTATTATCCTTGAGTTTTTGTGCAACTTAGCAAAAAAAGGAAAAAAAAAAATTTTTTTTTGCTTTTTTGATAAAAATAATAAATTTGAAAATGGTGTTCATTTCATAAAATAACTGAAAATGTATTTTTAAATTATCAATTTGTAATAGTTAAAATTTGAAGATAGTTTGAATGTTAAAAAGAAAGTATTAATAGTTTTTGCATTGTTATTAAAATGCTAATAGTAATGCATCTATTACTTTCTATTCAAGTTTATTGTGCAGGGTTTAAATTCCTTTGTTTACTTGCATTTTTTAAAAAAATATCTCATATGCTTATTAAACATTTATTTATGAACAGTTGTCAACATATATTTCAAACTGTATTTCTCAGTTGACACAGTTTTTAATTAAAATGCAGTGCAAATTTTCATTTTCAAATTTTAATTAATAAACACACTTGAAAACACTTCTTTCGAAGATCCTGCTGGGACGGAATAATAACAAATCGCTTGTGAGGAGTTTTTTTAGATGTAGATACGCATCCAGGAACGAAGCAATACTTGTAATTGATTCTACTAGCCATGACAAAGAAAATCAAATTAAAAACAATCGCAAAATGCATTAAACCCTACAGACAGCAAAGGATTTTCACTAGCCTTTTATGCGCGCTGCTGTTAGAAGGCTCTTGTTTTCCCGCGCCTTCCCCCAAAGATCGCCAAGCACTTCTTTGTCCTAGCCAACCCCACCGCCTCGCAGCGCGGCAGTGACGTCAGTCAAAGGACTGATTTCGTTAACTAGCAAATGACGTCACTCGCGCGTGAACTTTAAAAAATTATTTAAAAAAAAAAGTATATTAGTCGTATCGTAAAAATTTTTTCGCAGATGATGTTCATGTATGTTACTCATACATATAAAAATAAAATTAGAAAAACGAATACTTTCCTATTGTATTTTTATTAAACAATTTTGTTATTTAAAATAAAATTTATTTACAAACGTCACGTGCGGAACATCCAAAGTCAACCTCTGGTAACTTGCTTATGAATAAGCTAATATTTTTGCTCTATTAATACATCAATGTCAAAACAAATTGTAGATTTTGAAAGCTATGGTTCCAACGTAAAGGAAACATATCTCCTTAATTTAGAAATAATTTTTTGAACCATTGAAAAAAAAAAAAAAAATATGTACATGCCCATTCCATTGAAAATGATCATTTTGTCCCGCACGTGACGGTTCCTATATATTTCATAAAAAAAGAAATAGGTTTTGAAGAAAATTTTATCTTAAGAAGTCACATATGCGTTTGTGATTTCTTAAGCAAAACATGTTTGTTCATTGTCCTCTTAAATTATTATTTTTTATTAAATATATGAAGCGTCATGTGCGGGACAAAATTACCGTTTTCCGTGGAATGGCCTTTATAATGGTCAAAAATGTTACGTGGTCCAATCAACCAGCTTAAACTGCGGTCGACCTTTAGATCAACCGTTGAGGCTAATAGAACAACATCGAGCAACCAATTAACCGGTAGCCCGAGGGCCGGTGCTAACGCCGGACAAACCGGACCCTATCCGAGGCGGCATTTTGTTTCGAATGTGTGAAACAATTTTCATTAGGGACAAACTTGTACAAAAGTTTTACAAACATAATTCATTTTTGTTGCTTGGGAATCTGAAAAGTACTTGAAGGTTGCAGTTCTTTTTGTTCTCCTACGTTTAATGTACTGCAATAGGGAAGTATTCGATTTTCTAATTTTATTTTTATATGATAGAGTAACATACATGAACATCATCTGCGAAAACATTTTTACGATACGACTAATACTTTTTTTTTTAAATAATTTTTTAAAGTTCACGCGCGAGTGACGTCATTTGCTTGTTAACGAAATCAGTCCTTTGACTGACGTCACTGCCGCGCTGCGAGGCGGTGGGGTTGGCTAGGACAAAGAAGTGCTTGGCGATCTTTGGGGGAAGGCGCGGGAAAACAAGAGCCTTCTAACAGCAGCGCGCATAAAAGGCTAGTGAAAATCCTTTGCTGTCTGTAGGGTTTAATGCATTCTGCGATTGTTTTTAATTTGATTTTCTTTGTCATGGCTAGTAGAATCAATTACAAGTATTGCTTCGTTCCTGGATGCGTCTCTACATCTAAAAAAACTCCTCACAAGCGATTTGTTATTATTCCGTCCCACCCAGCAAGATCTTCGAAAGAAGTGTTTTCAAGTGTGTTTATTAATTAAAATTTGAAAATGAAAATTTGCACTGCATTTTAATTAAAAACTATGTCAAGTGAGAAATACAGTTTGAAATATATGTTCACAACTGTTCATAAATAAATATTTAATAAGCATATGAGATATTTTTTTAAAAAATGCAAGTAAACAAAGGAATTTAAACCCTGCACAATAAACTTAAATAGAAAGTAATAGATGCATTACTATTAGCATTTTAATAACAATGCAAAAACTATTAATGCGTTCTTTTTAACATTCAAACTATCTTCAAATTTTAACTATTACAAATTGATAATTTAAAAATACATTTTCAGTTATTTTATGAAATGAACACCATTTAACCATGAACATCGTTTGTGAGGGATATTGCATGAAATTTATTGTTTTACCCTTAACTTTTCCCTAAAGAACAAATAGGGTAATGGGTACAAAGTTAATAAAGTACAAATCGATTTAAATGTGAGTATGATATTTGAAGAGTTCTCTCAATTTCATCAAACGTGAACTTGATTAACATTAGACCGCCGAGGAACTATGCTGTTTCAAACAAAAAAAGACCTTTCCTTATCGGTACAGGCAGGGGCGTGCGCAGAAATTTTGGAGCTCATCACAAATGACTTTTCCGGGCCCCTCTCCATATTGTTTACCCCTATATTTCACCGTTAGTTACAAAAATATTGAGCCCCCTTCAGGCTCGGGCCCGGGCCAACAGGTGTCCCTCCCCCCTCCCTGTGCACGCCCCTGGGTACAGGTGTCTTCGAGTATTTATGGAACATTGTACAAAGGAAAAACAAATCCGACGAGTTCAGAACCTCCTCCTTTTTTTGAAGCCTGCTAATTAATATAACCCTAATTTCAAATTGAACTGGCGGCATCGTGAAATAGTAAATCTAGAATATTGGTCAAACTTCAGAAATCATACACAGTTATAATGTATATTATTAAAGAATATAAATTAAATCGTGGAGGAGAGGTGTTCTGTATTCAATTCCCCCTCAATTGAACACTAAATATATTTAAAAATTGGAATATTAAATAAAGAACTTTATATTTTAGTGCCTAAATAAAGTTATTTATTGTAAATAAAATATTAAGGTAATTGCTTCAACTATCAAAGTAGCAAAATATATTTAATTTACTGCATTGCTACGCAGTAATTAATACATTAGTAACACCTATAATAAAAAATTACCATGCGGCGCAGCGTTGAGAAAATTAATCATCCATGTGTCGCGAGAATTAAATATCGTTCAAGAGAAAGCCAAAATCTTAGGTGTGAAAATACACCGATCACAGCAACACCACATGACCATGACGTATGAATTTTAATTTCCTGGATTTCTCCGGGACCCCTTATCAGATCCAGACCAAATTACAATGGGACCATCTGGGAAGTATACCTTTCCAAACAAAAAAAAAAAAAAAAAAAAAAAAAATTTTCAAATCGGTCCAGTAGTGTTGGAATAATTCGAAAGAACACATAAAAAACCGCAATACGAAATCATAACCTCCTTTTTCGAAGTCGGTTAAAAATGATGAATAAAGCAGAAAGTAAAAAGGCTCGAAATGAATGTATGTGTATTGTACTGCACTGAGAAAAAGGAAAATTTTTTGAGATTGATTGAGAGTTAAAAATTCGAAGATGAATGTAATTATAAAGAAAAAAAAGAATACGATTTTATAACAAGTGCATCAATACAATGTACCAAACTGCTCACCGTTCAAAAGAACGGTCGTTCATTTTTTAGGTGAACGAACAAATCCGTTCTTTTTAAGGATTCGTTCTTTTTGACTCGTTCGTTCATGAACGACACATCCCTAACTTGTATGTTACAAAACGCGATAATCATGATTTTTGCATTTTTTACGTAGGACGTATAAAGGAGCTGAATTTGGCACATCTTGGTAACCACATACTAGTCTAGTCGGTAACTAGGGGCTAGGCCCTTGAGGAGTCCCCGGCTCGAAATCGGTGTAGTGTAAGTTTAATAAGAGTTTTGGGGAGAGGATTTCAAATCTACCAAACTGACAAGAGGCCTTCATTGGCTCTGTATGGCCCTGAAGTGAATTGGGATAGAGAGCAGGAAGTCCTACTAAGTGTCTAAATTTAAAGTATGCTTTGCAGCAGTGGCGGATCTAGAACTCGAGCAGGGGGGAGGGAGGGGGACTAACCTCAGTCCAAGTGGGGAGTCACCATTTTAAAGGGTCTTTTTCGTCGTTTTTGCGGATACTCAATCTCGGTGGGGGGGGGGGGGGGCATCGCTCTTAGAAGGACATACACCCTTGTTTAAACAATATGACATTTTCTCTACAAGGGTTCCCTCTCTCGAAAAATTTAGAACTTTAAATACATTTTTTTTGCTTGAAATAAACTTATATAGTACACTGAAGAATATAAATAATTTTACGAAAATTTTTAAGGTCTATACACATATTAGACACTATATTAGACAGTCATATTAAACACTATATGCACCTTAGTTGGATATTAAGCTACAAATTACCGCCCTATGGCCGAAGCTAAAACGGAATTGCAAGCAAACACCGAAAATGTCAGTTACAGTATCCAGAGATTGCAGCTGCGCTCTAGCTTTATGCTCATGAGTTTGGAGTAGCTAAAAGAAGCTCAGGCAAAAACCTCTTAATAAAGCTGAGTAGATTATGACATTGGTAGATAAAAATACATTCGTATAACGCAGCGTTTCTTAATTTCTTTGATTAGTGGAACCCTTTTTAATGTTCACTTTTTTCGTGGAACCCCTGGTTTTTCGTCAAAAATTTACAGTGGCGTAGTCAGGTTTCTGTTTCAGAGGGACCTCTGAGAGAATATCACATGAACTATTTGTCATTAAATTGCTAATTAAATAGAATTATTTATAGATCATCCAAATTATTGATAATTGTTATTTGTTGTTGTAGAATACCAATGCACTCCTATTTGTGATTCTGAGTATGTGATTATTTTCTTATTAGGACAAGAATAACTATTGTGTTTTACCTACAATAGTGTCAGTAATTCACATAAATGTACACAGAAAATTTTTTTTATCCTTAAAAATTAAAATGCCTCTTATTTTTCAACAATTTTTTAGTTTTTTTTTATAAATCAAAGACTTTTTTTGTCTCTGTGTGACAGACTTAGACAGAGCTAGAACATTTAGACGCTCTTGACTATTACCGCCGTGTTAAGCACAAAAGTCATATCTGCAGCTGAGCTCAAAATAAGAAACTGCTTTTCAAAGTTTTACGCGTATTTGATTCAAGTTCCACTTTTTCAGGATTTTTTAAAAAATATTTCCCATCCACAAATAGCCCCAAAGCATTGTATAGGATAAGTAAAATGAGTTGAGAACCACCTCGTGACAATAAATCAATTTTAATAAAAAGTACAGATATGATTTTTGTGCTTATCACGACAGATTACTGCTTCTTAAATTGGTCCTTACTAGTTAAATATTGAAATTCACCTTTCAGCTGCTGTCATAGATGCTGAGAGAGTGGCTAGTATGAAGAGCAGAAAATTTGAAATTGACGTAAAAATCGTAATTTTAGAAAATTTTTGGTAATGTTGTGGGAAGTTTGGGATGTCTTCCCGAAACTATAACGCGAGTTTTTCATGTGTAATGAATTTTTTATTGCTGACGCAAATTGCTCGCACACATGTCTGAAATAATTGGGTATGCTTATAAAAATTTTCTAAACATACGTTGTTCCATAACGCGAAATTCCGACTTACGCGAGGGGTCTTGGAACGCATCCCTCGCGTAATTCGCAACTCCAACGAACTATAGGGGGCACTGCAGTCACTGTCTAATGGCGGATGAAAAAACTAAAACAAACGCATGTGGTAACGAAGAAAATGCTAATAAGTCTAGTAAATTTCGTTCGTATGCATGATTTTTTCGCTTTATTCTTTTTAAATTAATTTTCAATGTCTTGTTGATATTCTGGCCCACGTAGAAAGAAATGAGAATTCAAGAAGCATTACTAAACGTTAGAAATTGATGCAAACTACGCAGTTCGTAGTTCTAAGCAGCCATTTCCACGATGTTGAATTCGATATTTATCAATTCTTGATAAAACTAAATAATAATTGTGGCCTGACAAGAATAACAATTAATGCTAGAAAATTTATTTATATGACATTACGAATTATTGTCAAAAGAAGATGATACTTTTGTGCCTTGCTTGGCTAGCGCTAATGGTTTTGCATTTGTAGCTGAGTTGTTTTTCTCAAATTGCCGAATCGGTTTATTTTAAATTTTTCTGTTTGGTATGTTTCTAATTTCTGAGTTATGATTTAATTATGTCATGCTATACAAATCATCAACAAAATTCTCAAGCATATATGGTGGTAGTTTTCTTTTCAATTGATCTACCATTATTTCTTTTTACTTATCGAATTCTGTAATCTTTCTACCATTTTATTCCACTCATGATAAAAAATAAAAATGGTTTAACTAACATGGGCGGAATCTCGCCAAGGATACTTAGCTCGCACAATACTAAAACTATAACACTAAACAAATTTGGCGAAACCTTTCAGCTGAGAATAAAAGCAACAAAATAAATTCTTTCTTGATTAAACATTTTTCATTTCGTTCTACGATAATATATTCAAGAAAAAATTTTGCATACTGTCTATTCCAACTAAATGCTGCTGTAAAATATGGTTTGTTAAATTAATTTAAGATTAAAAAAAAACCCCATATTCCTACAAATTCACACAAAATAATAAAATTTTTTACCTGGTATAACGTTATCCAAGTTTGCTAATCCAGAGTTTTCTGGTGTTAACGCGTTTTCACCATTTCTCAATCAAATCACTTTTTAGAGGGAAATAATGAAAACTAACATTATTTTGAGGAGCTGGAACATTTTCTGTTGCTGAAAGCAATCCAAGACACATCGAATGCGTTAATAAATACTCAGAACAAACTGCCTATTCGCAACTCCAGCGCTCGAATACGCTACCTTGCGGAGATTTACAAAACTGCCGACAAAACTAAAACATTGCGTTCCATGTGTTCATTTTGGGCAAAACAAATAGTTTGTTATGTGTATTTTTTTTTTATTTGCGTAATTCATCATTTGGAATCGTCATCCGCAACAGCGTAACATCAAAAATATCTGATATAAACTGTGAGTACACATTTTATTTATCTTGCTCTGAGTGAATTTGAATAAATATCAGTTTTTCAATTCGATGAAAAAAAACGAACTTAACAACATTGACTGGACACTTTTCCTTAACCTAATTCCACATAAATGATTTAAATAACCTTTGTTACTACAGTATCCTACTGAAATAGACAGTGGCGGGTCATGCGATTTTGGGGCCCCAGGCGCAACCTATCCGGAGGCCCCCTTTAATTGACACAATGAAAGTGATATGGTTTCCTATATTTACAATGCAAAAAATCATATTTTTTTTAATCAACAAGCTTTGGGGGGGAGGGGGCGGGGGATTATTCTTATTTAAAAAGGAAAAACAACGATATTTCTGACAAGAAAAGTTTTCTGCGAAAAATTTTGTCTTTGTTTTTTGGTAATTTAGGTAGTGCAGGGTGTGAGATCCGAACCCCAATTTCAGACCATCTAGCAAAATCGCAGCTTTCCCCTGTTTTTCAATGCGCATCATTCAGTGGCGCAACCAGAGAGAAAAACAATCTTAGGGGCGGGAGGTTTTTTTTTCATTTGGCCCAGAAAAAAAGAGAGAGGAAAAAGAGAGGGGGTCCGGGGGAGAATTCTCCCCCGGGAAAAATTTTGAACTCGTAGTTTTAAAAACGCAGTTTTAGACTTTCTTTGATGATGTTAGGGGGCACAAAGGTGCAGCTGCAGGCAGGTCCGGATCTGCGCACCCGCAGACCCCGTAGTGCGGGGGTGCACCTGGTTTTTTTACGGCCCAAGAAATTGAAGAAAAAACTGAAAAAATCTAGCACTCTAAGACTTATTAACGTTACAAATATACACTGCTGGCCTCTGAGGCCCTACAAATTTTGTTGTAGTGGGTCCGAAATTTATAGATCCGGTCCTGGGTGCAGGGGTCTCAGCGGAAAGTTGTTGAAATTGAAGTCCTAAAAACACGATTATAGGTTATATTTATTGACGTTAGGGTAAGGGATGGAGCTCAGGGACTGCCTTTAATTGATTTTTTTTTCAAAACAATAGATAGAGATCAATTCCTCCTCCCCCCCTTCCCAATTTTCGAAACTGTATAGTTTCAAAAATACAACAGTAGACAAACTTAACGGGATATTTAAAATGTGATGAAAACCTTCGTGAGAGATTTGCTTTTGTTTCTTTCTTGAAAATTGTACAGTATAATGAAATCCATACTTAAAGGATAACTTAATAGGCAAGACCGGTTATAGTTTAGACACATTTTACATTTTGATTTTTGTTATATTTGTTATTTTATATTTTTCTTTACGAGGGTTACGTACCAAATCAAAATTTCATCGGATGCAAGCACTATTTTCTTATTAAATAATGATTTCAAACCTTTGTAGAGATAATGTATTCGCAACAATAATATCTTAAATTTCTTCTCGAAATTTATTAACTATACTCAACGTGAGTCAAGTAGATACACAAAAGAATAAACTGTTGCGCTGAAGTAATGAGCGAAATGAAGTTTTTAAGGGTTGTTTTGAAAGAAGATTTTCACAAAATATTTTGTTCGAGTGAGATGCTAAAAGTAAATTTGATTTAGTTAATGTAAATAAATTATGGCTATCTCCTCCGAATTACGCTCTTTTAAATATTTCTGGAGTAATTTCATTCATTTGAGGGGTTTTTTTTTTTTTTTTTTTGAGCAATCACGATTGCTTATTGTTCTCATTTGACTGTTTTTGGCGTTACGCTGATTTTATTTTTCCGCCAGCAATCTCTGCCAGCACCACCGTCGCGTCGACCGGCCTCACGATGCTGCTCCTCTTACGAAAACCGTCTCCAGGTTGCGTCCATGTCCTACAAACACACGCATACACACACACGCCTACACACTCATGCCTGCGCACAGACACAAACACACACTCCTACACACATACACACACTCATGCCTGCACACAAACACATATGTCTACATACACATATACGCACACTCATGCCTGCACACAGACACAAACACATATGTCTACATACACACACACGAACGCCTACACACACAGCACTGCAGACACAACACGCACACACATGCATACATACACACACACGCACCCACACACATGCGCCTACACAAACATACACGCTTGTGATTGCGAAAAACATAATTTGAATTCAAGATGCCAAAAATTCAAAAAAAATTTTTTTTTTTTGAGCAATCACGAATTGTTTATTGATTATTTACTTGACCAAAGTTGATGTTGCTCTGATTTTTCAGATTACCATGGCGATGGCTGTTTTTATTATTTATTTAGAGAGCAAAATTTTCGTAGTCATAGTTACAAATCGTCTGAGGCCAGGGGCTTCAAATAGGGAGGGGGGTGAGAGGGGCGGTTGCACTCCCAAATTTTTCACTCAGAATAATAAAAAAAATGGTCAATTCATTTAAGATAACTTATAAAATCATTTGCCTGCATTTTCAGAACAGAAAAAACTGATTTAGAATAATTATTTTCCTTAACTAAAGAAGTAGTCTCTTCATATGGGTTAAATATGTCAAAAATGCGTAGTCTATGTTATGATCGGGCATCTTGTATGAGATGCCGGTACAGTGTTGAGACTGCGCAATTTTTACGCGTAAACTCCATGTCATTTTACATAAATTTTAATGCTCATGTTATATTTTAATGTTTAGCTAGTAAGTATTCATTGACTCCTTGTACTAGAAACACATTTTAGTAACTCGATGTATTATATGCTTTCTTAGAAACTCTTTGTAAAGCTATGCTCTTTTTGAAAAACATCCTATATCAAAAAATACTTTCACGTCTACAAATATATCTTGATGCTCTTTACTTGACAATCTCTGAGTGACACACGATGGTATTCAAGAGTTAAATCTATAAAAGTCCCCTGAACGAATTACTGGAAAGCGACTTTTTCAATGATAGGAAATCTGATGTCATTTTGATAGGTATGACTTTGTTTGAATTTTCGTTTACTGTACTTATATTGTGGAGCGTTTTTTTGAACAATGCTACACTCTATCACAAAACTTTCAATCCGTTAATCATAATTCATGGATTGACAATTGAAACTTAGTAATTTTCGAACAAAATGATCAATTCAGTTTCTCAAGAAATTGAGACAGGATTTGATTAGATACATTTATCATTGGTCTTAAGTTCAATATTACGTAGATCGGTTACAGAAAACAAAAAAGAAAATATTACACTTATAAGTTAAATTTATAGCATGAGGGAAGAAGAACTGTTTTGTGAATTGCGCGACTATACTTTTTAATGACGCAAAACAAATACTAGCCCAATTTAAAAAGTTTTCTCGGTTATTTTACAGAGAAGAATCTGAAGGAAATGTGTTTTTTAACATAACTTTCTTGCTTCCATTGTTTTTTGACTGTTTCAATCAGGTCAGTCATTTGAAAGATGACTTTTGTGTCTCGCTCTCAACATCAAAATTGCCTTATTATTCTTAACATTAAAACCATTTTGTTATCACTTTCTGTTAACCAATATGTATTTTATACCATACTGAGGATAATCCTGTTCAAGAAAATCGACTACCCAAACGAAATTCTGAAAATACCGCCCCTGTCTGAGGCTTAGCTCAATCAGACTTGGCATTTAAAAAAGGCTTTTTTTGCGTAAAATTAAGTTTTTCAGAACAAAAAACTTATCTAGATGAAATTAAACAGCAAAAATTCATCTAAATACAAAATTTAAAGATAACTAATTCCCATCTTTTGAAATTGATAAGAAATAAAAATACATAACGTTATACGCTGCAAATAATCTTTATTATAGTGTACCTACTGGTCGATATGGGCTATTAATTCTTCATCTGTATTACCGCATCCGAATCACCATTTCTTTTTTGTGGATATGTCTTGTATTACCAGGAGGGTGTACAGAAATTTTGGGACCCATCACAAATAAAACTTTTACGGGCCCCCTCCATATTATTTACCCCAACAATTTGGGCCCCCATCAGGCTCGGGCCCGGGTCAACAAGTGTCCCTTCTCTCCCCCCCCCGTGTACTCCGCTAATGCGTATTACCAATTCTAGAAAATCCAAAGTCATAATATGACGGGTGTAACGTTCTTGACCATTTCCATTATCTTCCATTTGTAGAAACAAGAAACCCAACGTGTAGGTACTTATCGCAATTCATGATTGTAAAAAGCGTAATTTGAATTCAAGAAGTCGAAATTCAAATGCGAATCCTGGATGCTCTTTTTTTTTGTGTGTGTGTGTGTGTGTATAGGGGGGGGGGATCATTTCTAAGCCTTTCTGGAAAAAGAAAATAACCATTAAAATTTGTGAGCCTAAGTATAATTCGGTTTCAACTAGATCTAAACGCAATGTATCAACTTGATCGAAACAACACCATTACGTTAACTCAGAAACGTGGGAAAAAAACATCAGCGAATATCAGAAACTTCTGTTAGGAAAAATCATGTCTTCTATTCAAGGAACACAAATCTTGGTTTAATATGATATAACTACTTAAACACCCTACGCGACAGTTGAAAACAAACTATAAAAATTTACTTTTGTGCGCAAGAAAGCATTTTTTTTTACGGAAAACTTGCAAACAAAAAAAGACAGCTGTGGAATAATCATAACTCGGCGGCAGGGCTGTGGAGTCGGAATCGGGCTCATTTTAGGGTAAAGGAGTCGGAGTCGTTCGAAAACATGTCGACTCCGACTCCGGATTTCGTTTTTTTTTCTTTAATTTTTCCTGACTCTCCTTGCATTTTTTGAAAAATTAACTACTAATTAATTTGATTACATGTATAAATACCTACTAATAAGAAAATAACTCATTGTGGCAACCAACTGGCTTGATTGTTTATCGAATTTTCTGTAACAGCTACCTACGCCGTCTCCTAGTTTGCTTATTTTCTAACTTAATTTAACTGATAGCAAACAATTTTGTTGCCTAACATTTTCCAAATAATTACTTTGAAATAAAAATAATATATTTTTTACCTCGATCTCTGTTATAAAATAGTAAAAGGAATGCATGTATCGCTTGAGCAAGTCGAGAAACTTTTCAGGGTGCTTGGTAAATTCAAAAGAGTGTTGGTACGAAAGCACAAATACAAAAGATCCGATAAAATATAGGGGATAATGTTGTACCTTGGAACACTTTTCATATTTTAATTTTTAACGTCAATTATTTGAATCAAATTTAAAATCTAAAAGTCACATTAAAATAGCCCAACATACTTCTATAGAATATATATTTTTTAATTCAGACAATTTGAAAATAAAATGTTGCCAGCCATTTAAAGTATAACTTCCAAGCTACCCCAAAGTTCAACATTCTATTGTACCTTGGGACACATCCTGTTGTTCTATGGGAAAGTCTTCATGATTCAGGAAACAGCCTTTTTATACTTGAACCAATTTTGCACCAGAAAAGAAAAAGTTGTTTAAAAGACTACATATAAGATTAGAACATTGTTCCATGTTCCTAAACATATCTTAATTATTAAGAATCATGCATATGTTGTACCTTGGAACGTGTCCTAAGGTACAAAATGTTTGGCTTTCCTAAGGTACAATCACCAATTTAATGAAAACCAACATGATGGTCAATCTAGAAGCACTATAAATAATTTGCTTATGAGAAACTAATGAAAGTACTTCTCTTTTATAACAGAATAAAATTCAGTTGACTAAATTTACAAATACATACAAAGACGGAAAATGAAATGAAAAAGAAGAAAATATTTACTTTTGAGTCATGAAATTCGCTTTCTCTCACAAAATCGTCAATTTTACTCCTTTGATGCTGATTTTTACTATGGCACCATTTAGGGTGAAAGGTTACTATTAGAGATTATAAAAACATGGCTGCTAAAAATAGATTCTTAGAAATTAGCAGTGCCCCAAGGTACAACACTCCCCCCCCCCCTAAATGTTTTTTTTAATTCTAAAAATTTTATCTAAGAAAGCTTGGTTAACACTG
Organism: Uloborus diversus; assembly: GCF_026930045.1. Taxonomy (NCBI): domain Eukaryota; kingdom Metazoa; phylum Arthropoda; class Arachnida; order Araneae; family Uloboridae; genus Uloborus; species Uloborus diversus. The sequence continues at coordinate 169,050,515 of NC_072733.1, forward strand.
AAAAGTACAAAATAAAATTAGTATATGATTTATTGCTTACAACACTCAATAATTATAATTAATCCTAAAATCTTCATATTAAGGTTCATTCTGAAGCCGTCAATTAAAATATTAAAAAGCCAAGAAATGTAGGTATCTAGTTAAAGCTATTCGTACAAAGCTGTATACCGCCGCATTTTGTGTAAAATTTGCTCCAGACGTACATGTACACGACCTCTCTCTGCAATATAGTGCAATATTTTTGTTGAAATTTTTAAGATGAAATTTAAGATTTATTATTGGGGAATTTTTTCAGAATTAAAGAATCTCAATTTTTATAAACTCTGAAATTAAGTTGAGGTGTCACCCACCAGATGAGTGCCACCCGGGAGGGAGGGGGAGGGGCGCCACCTCTCAAGAAAAGTTTTTGACTTAGCAAAAAAGTTTTTTTTTCTTTCAAAACTCTTTCTCTCACTCTTCTCAGTGCTTTCAAAAATTGAAAACACATGATTTGATCAGCATCTGTTAAACATTAAAGGGGAGCAAATTAATCTTTTTCATTTTTTTAAAAAATGGGACTTTTTAGTAATCTTACTTTAGAAATCGCACCTATCGGATAATTTGATTTTCATATTGAATTTCTAACGTTGTATGCATCTTAGGTTTACAATAAAATACAACGCGAAAATTTCATTAAAAAGGAATTAATATTTGAATCTCTATTTAGGAGTTTTCCCCCCTTCCCATAAGAGGGATTTGAAAAAATAAATTTAAAAAAATAAAAAAGCCGCAGTCGGAGTCGGATGTTTCAAAATCTGGGAGTCGGAGTCAACCATTTTCCTTCTGACTCCGCAGCCCTGCTCGGCAGCAGGAAAAATTCAGCATCGTAAAAAGAATGTTGCGTAGGAGCATTGCCTCAAAAAGAACTTTTCCCGACTCTTTTGAAACAATTTCGTTTTTAAACTTATGATCAAAAAGGAAAACGCATTGGAGAAAAAAAAGTGTGATCGCTCACCTAAATCCCAGGGCTGTTTTCACTTACAAGACAACACTCACTGACTGAACTACTGAATTGGATTGAAATGTACCGGACAGAAAAGTTCTCGCGGCGATTTTCCAAGGTCAATCCAACCCCCCTGTCTTAGTGCCATAAAAATGCCTTTCCTTTTGTTACTTCTTATCTAACACCCCACTTTCTCACGGACAAAATACGACCTTGAAGAAAAAAGCGGGAATTCTCCTATCTCAGAAAAAGTGCTGAGTTACGGTACAGTGCGAAATATGCTAGATGAAGTTTTCCGGAGGAAAGAAACAAATATATATTTTGAAACTTTAAACCTTATACACATACAAAAAAAAAAAAAAAAATTGTCCAAAATTTCTCTTCTGGAAAAATTTAAACAAAGCCACCAGAAGCCTGGGGCCCCTTTAGATGCAGGGGGAATTATTGGGAGCAATCAGCCAGCATCTAAAATCCATGACTAATTGTCAATTTCCAGTAGTTTTGAGCATTTTCCACTCAAAATTATGATTTTCCAAGGCATATCCACAAAAAAAAAAAAAGCAGTTTTTTCTTCCAGAAAAATCCAAACGAAGACAACTGAAGTCTGGGGGCCCTTTAGACGCAGAGGGCCCTATTGGGAGCAACCAGCCCGCGACTAAAATCCATGACAAACTGTCAATTTCCAGCAGTTTTGAGCATTTTCCACTCAAAATTTTGACTTTCCATGGCAAATTCTCAAAAGAGAGTTTTTGTCCCAGAAAAATTCAAACGAAGGCAGCTGAAGTCTGGGGCCCCTTTAGACGCAGTGGGCCCTATATTGGGAGCAATCAGCCCGCGCCTAAAATCCATGACTAACTGTCAATTCCATGGGTTTTGAGCATTTTTCACTCAAAATTATGACTTTCCATGGCAAATTCTCAAAAGAGAGTTTTTTATCCCAAAAAAAAAATTCAAACGAAGGCAACTGAATCCTGGGGCTCCTGCAGACGCAGGGGGGGCCCTATTGAGAGCAATCAACCCGCGCCTGAAATCCATGACTAACTGTCAATTTCCAGCAGTTTTGAGCATTTTCCACTCAAAATTTTGACTTTCCATCTTTTAGGAAGTGACGCGGCTCCGAGGCCCCTTGCTTTGCTGGAGGCCCCAGCTAGCGCCTCATGCGCCTATTCGGTGATCCGCCACTGGAAATAGACAGTATGCAAATAAATTTTCTTGAAAATATTTATCGCAGAACAGATTGAAAAATCCTGAAAGAACGTTAAGAATTTGAACAATAAAAAATAAAAGTTCGCCAAAAATCTGTTTATAGGGTTATGGTTTTAAAATTGTGTGAAAGAATAATGTATATTGACAAGATATCGCATATCAGTTAAATCATTTCCATGACGAATGAATTAAATGCATGATGATTTCTTTTGATATCCAATCATATAATCATAGAAGTAAATTATCTAGTGTTAAACGTTATTCTTGACAGTCTGTCACGTATGTGCACTATGTGACAAAAATGTCAACAAATGCCGGAAATGTCACGAAACTGAACTTAATATGTACTAATGTATAGAAAAACGGTACAAAATGAAAATGCCGTTCGAAGCGAACCAATAATTTATGAATTTCGAATTCAACATCGTGAAAATGGCTGCTTCAGAACAACTTACTGTGTGTTCTGCATAATTTTTTACTTTCGTAATACTTTTTGATTTCTAATCTCTTTCTACATGGGTCAGAATAACCAAAAGACTTTGAAAAATCTTTTCAAATGAATAAAGAACAAAAAATCATACATGCGAACAAAAATATCTATCATTTCCGAAGTTTAGAAGCAATTTATATGTTACAGCATGCGTTTGTTTTAGTTTTTTCATCGGCCATTAGACAGTGGCTGCAGCGGCCCCTATAGTTTGTTGGAGTTGCGAATGTTTAAGTCAACAGACATACGTGGAACGCAATGTGGCAATGTTTTAGTTTTTTCGGCAGTTTTGTAAATCATCGCAAGGTAGCGTATTCGAGCGCTGGCAAAGAGTTCTATAAAAGGGGAGAGACTGAATCTGGCAACAGTTCCATGTTCCAGTAAGGGGAAAAATTAGAGTGGCAGAATACAAAACATTGTATTGAGTTCGAGTCGACCAAGATTTTAAATCTGCTTTTCGCCTTTGTCAATGTTTTCAAAATGGTGAAATCTTGTTCATCATATGGTTGCACAAACAGAGCAACTGCACTCAATCAAAGTTTAAAAATTTTTCGATGAGTAATTAAAAAAAAAAAAAAAACTTTATTCATGCTTGTGTTAGTGTTTACAAAAATGAATAATTTTTCATTTGATAAAAATATATTTCAAACTATTATCGAACTGTATGATAACAGATGGCTTGTGAAATATGTGCAATTAACTTTTTATTGGTGATGTGATTTAGTAAATCTGTCCGAAGTTTACGCAAAGGCGGCACAGTATTCTTGTTGGATACAACATACAGAAGTAATAAATAGTGCAAATAAATTTGTTTCATGTTATTAAAATTAGAGGATCATCTTACAGACCGTTGTTTTGTTAAAAATAAATGTGACATTGTAAATAAAAAATGATGCATAATAGTTTTTTTTTTAATGAAGCAGAGTTGAGTGATTTAAATCAGTTGATTTAAAAAAAAATCATTGATTCACAAAAATCATGATTTTTAAAGATAAAATTTTTAAAAGTTCAAAAGGCTGAGTTTGATGGACATGAAGTTCAGAGTATTTTTTTAAAGAAAAATAATGAACAAACAAGTATTAATTATAAGTAATCTTACTAAAAGAAACAAAAAAAAAAAAATCATATTGTTATTAAATAAATTTAATTTGAACCGAAGAAAAATTTAAAAAAAACATAGCAATTAACATTAAAAAAGAAAGAATTTGCGAAGTATATATATGTATGAAACGAGATTACCTTTCAATGAAATTAAAAATAATAAATTAAATTGGATATGTACCTATTAAGAGTTAAGCTTAGAGTGGTTCAAAAAAAAAAACTTTTTTTAGCTAGAGTCCAGGATACACCCCTTTTCTTTGGACTTACTAATAGTATTATGCTGCAAAAGTTTTAGTTTCTTATTCAAGTTTTAAGAGGGTGGTCAATTTAACATTAGTCGTTGCATGGAAAATGTCACAAATTTGGAAACATTTAATTTCCCCAGCTGTGTTTTTGTAAATAATTTTTTTTGCAATGTATATGCATATTACTTTTGTATATTATAATATATAGCATTGTTTTTTCTGTTCAATGTAATTTTTAACGCCCCTCCCCATACTTACGATGTTTGGGAGAGAGAGTTGAGCACCCTCTTTCAGTTGAAATAAGAAGTCAAAATTCTTTCGGTATATTACTATCCACAAGTCTAAAAATATGGAGGAGTGTCCTGTTATCTAGGAGAAATTTTTTTTACATGTATTTTTGAGCCACCCTAGTTAAGCTATTTACTTATTCACTAAAAAATAAACATACAATTTTCCTCAACTTACAGTAAGTCAAAACAGTGAAAAAAAAATATGCATGCGTTTTATAAGATAAGAATTCTAAAAAAACAGTCTTCTTTTCAGTCCTTGATGAGTTTTATTAAAATGTTTAAAATACAAGAAGCATATGGTTTCCTTTTTTCTTCATGCATTTTATTTCAGCTGTTTTTTTTTTTTTTTCAAAAAAGGAAAATAATTCAATGTTCTATGCTATTTTTATTCTTTCTCAGTTTATGTAATTCCATATTATTTCCTTTTTTTTTTTCTTAGAAAAAGTAAAGGTGATATTTATTTAGATTGTTAAAAAATGTCTGGGAAATACACCCATATGGATATGGGACTTTATATTGTAGTAAGATTTTATCAAGCTCTGATGTGTAATTATTTTTTACTGATTTCTGAATTACTCAAATTTAGATTTTATAAATTTTTAACCATATATGGGAAAAGAATAATCTAATTTAACATCTAACTTGGGCATTTTAACTTGTTAATATCAAATACCATATTTAAATAAATTTAAATTTCCAAAATTCTATTTAAATAAAAAAAATCCGATTTAAATAAAAAATCCGAGTTTATATATGTATATATACATTAAAAAAAAATTCTGATTTTTATCAACCCTATTATGAAGTAAGATCCAAAAATTTAAACACTATTTTATAATCCGTTTAATAAAATATGCAGATTTTTTGTTGTTCTTAAGTCCTGATTGAAAATTTCCCGATTTATCTGTTGAAAATCATTGTATTCTGTCAGTGCATTATGTTTTAACACATCATTCATTAAAACTTTTTATACAGTTTAACCTCAAATTATTCGACGAAAAAAACCAAAAGATTCCATCGTTATTTCCATTTGAAGTTGCATTTGATTTGAAAAAAAATATCAGTTATTTGACGCAGTAAAAAATATATATCTCGCCGCTTGAATTTCATTACGTTTCATAACGGAACTACCGTTTTTGCCACTCTAATCTCTCTCAAACCGGTCTCCGTGCTTGGTCATGGCGGCTAATGGAAGCAGTATACGAGTCGCTCCTCTACCCTATTATAGAACTCTTTGAGCGCTGGAGTTGCGAATAGTCGGGATCCGACTGTATCCTCTGATTCTATTCTATTCTATTCAAGAGTCACAACTGACTACAACTGTATTTATGTCGAGGACTGCATACTAAGTGCCTTGCCTCCAATATTTTATATATCGATAGATGGCAGCATCATCACCGGATCGAACAGTTAATGAGAATTTAGAACAAGTCCAAGAGCTAATAGCTACCTGGTACTAGCACCCCCAGAGGTATCGTTTCACTTGGAGGACATTGAGACCACGAGCATATTTAACGTCGCCCAGTCCCCTTTAATGACGACGGTGGGTCTTCGACCAGCGGATATCGAACCCGAGGCCCTCCGGCCCCGAGTCCAATGCCCTACCGATCAGGCTACCACGGCCTTCCTCTGATCTTCGCCGCTATATCATCTCCTTTCGATACTATCTCCATAGTTTTAAGACTAAAGAACTACCTTTCTGGTAATGGCAACAAGGTCTCTCTCTGTTCTGATGAGACTTTTTCGCAATCGGTAACCGTGTGTTTGATCAATGATCGAAGACATACGTATTGATGTAATTTCTTTATTTATCATGGAAGTTAAAATAAAATCAAACTTTATGTACTTCAATCCATCAAATTGAAGTGAATGACGATTGACTTTCGTTATTCTTTTGTCTTAATTCGTCAAAGGTAATGTATTTTCATTTTCCGTATCATTGTTTTGATCGGTATTGGTCGTGTTTAGTAAACATTTAGTACGTTTTATGTGGTGTTGTTATAATGATCACATGTTGTTCTGTTTGAAACCCTACTATTTCTCTATCGAATTATAATGATGAAAACTTTCTGATGTTATTATTCTTATTTTTTTTTTTTGAAATGTGTGATAAAGCCAGATCGTCTTCAGTGTTTATTAGTATATTGCGATCATTAGTAATCTGACTCCTTGTATTTAAAGCTGTTTCGTAAAACTCAGTTTTCAGTGGCTTTTATGGTTTATAATGGTGATTTGATCGAGTTGTTATCTGAACAGGCGTGGGAAATTATTGGTTTGTTCATATTAAATTTCAGTTTCGTAACATTTTCATAGCATCATATGTTCCGTTTATTTTATCAGCTTATTTTGTTGTAAATAGCATATTTTTAAAGAGTTTAAATTACTCAATGAACATAGTATTTATCTGCATTGTATTATTTCTTAAAATAATTGACAGTTGGAAACTGATATTTAATTTAAAATGTACTGAGCTTGTTCTCAACATTGAAAATTGGTTTGAAAACGTTAATAATTGTGGCTTAGTCTGAGAAAGATTGTAGTGAGTGATTCTGATGAAGAATGCATTGAAAACTATACACAGAAGATATATCCTGCAGAAAATGGTATAAAGAGTAGAAACCTAAACTTATTCTTATATGTAAGATCTTGTGCATAAGATCAGGCTTATATATATCTGATAAATTATCATACTTCTTTTTCACATTTATTGCTTATATTCGAAGCAAATGTGACTGCACGTGATGTTACTCAACTTGATGTACCTGAATAGCGTATGCATCTGATGCTATTCAACAGATTGATCAAGACCTTGCAAATACTTTCTAAAATGATGTAGACATTAGATGTAAGGACATGCCTTTGTACAGAAAAGTAAGAGGAAAAATTACAACTTTATTTCGCAGAAAATTTCAGAGAACAGCATGTCTTTTGCGGTTTACAAGGAACTCCTTTTTCTGTACAAGAAAAGTGAGTTAATGGATCAAAAGACTTCCAACAAAAGCAACAAGGCAGTTCAGCAAACAGCTGAAAAAGTAAAAATAAGGTACAGATGTGATATACCCCCCCATTTGGCGACATCCGATTTTTTGCACAAAATTGAAATATTTTTCTCGCCAATGAGGCGATAATTTTTTAAGCATGGCATCCCTGGTGAAACTAAAATGTATTAGGCAACCCGAAGGCAATCTTAGATCTGTTCAAACATGTTTACTTGGGTTGTCTACTCGGTTTCATGCAGGAGAGATACATATTGTTTCGTGCAATATACCATACAGGAAAGCTTATTTTGTGTTAGTTTAAATTCAGTAGTTGTGTTTTGAAATAAAAACATTAGAAAATGCCAGTTTCTTCGAACTTGAACATTAATTAAACGTAAACTCCAACGTGTTGTGTATCTGTAACGTGCCATTGTCATATGATGTTTTGTTTTAGACTGAGTGTGAGGATTTATACCATAAAAAGGTAAGTTCTTTATTTTAGAATTCAAAAACAACTCTCACTTCCGAAATTCTTTGTTTTTACAAATCCTTGATGGGTTCTCGTAGTTTTTAACTCTATTTTTACTGCATGTAAATTAATTTTACAAAAATAGTACGGTTATTTTGTTCTAAAAGTTAATTCTTATCGATGCCACGAATTATTTAGACATATTCTATCAATGTGCCTCCTTTATGTACTGAATTTCTGAAAATTGACTTTAGCATTTTGTTGACTTCAGCATTTTATACAAATATAAAGGTGTTATTTTATGTAAAATATAATAGGTATTTTGAAAGCATGTCTGGTTTTAAACATATCTGGATAGCAAATAAATTATTGTATTTTTGTATTGTTTATGTTTAGGATGTTCTGTTGAGACATTTCTACTTTTCATACATCGAAATTTGAGTAACTAAGCGCTTTTTTAGCTGAAATAGTTATTGATTTTGGGGATGTTTTCCGCTTTAAACATCGCAATTTAAATCGCAATGCTCTTTTTTAACAGAGTATGAGAAAAGTTATTGTTCGATGAAATACAAGTTGGAAAATAGCTTTTATTTCTATTAGTACATATTTCATTACTGAGCTGTTATGGTAATTTGTCAATCTAAGCATTTTAAATACTGTCTGGTAATTGTTCTTTGTGTACAAAAACTCTCTAGTTTCTGGTATTTTTGAAGCGTATATTCGTGGTGTTTTTTGTTGTGCTTTTATGTTGTTTTTTGTTGTGCTTTTATGTTGTTTGTATATATATTGTGTTCTGAAGTGCTTTGATCATGTTTTTTTTATCTGATTTTTTCCTGTTGGCGCTAAAAAAGCATTGCTAAGAATGATGTATGACATATGTTGTAAAGGTCAAGATTTACGGTCGCCACTCGCCACGTGGCGACTCAGTTTTCAAAATTGGCGACCTCAAAAAATTTCTACAGTCGCCAACTTTTTGGGGGGGTTATTTTTACTTTTGATCACAAGAAAAGAATTCCACACCACTCCACAGATGCATCAGTACAATAAGGATTCACCGACAGAGACCGTACTCCGACTGAATGTTGTTTATTTTACAAACCTTGCATGTTCTTTCTCACTGCCTTCCTGTATGTTGGTTATTTTACGTTGCTTGAATGTTCTTCTTACGCGATTCAGGCCATGTAAAGTAAGCAAGAATACAGTGAATTAGGAAGCCATTTGCACAAGATCAGAGCGTTTGCTCCTTTGTCTTGACTCTTTGTTTTTTAAGTAATTAGCATACTATAATCATGACTTCAAGAATTAATCATTAAATATTTTAGATTATATTTCAGATTAATTTTGATTATGCCTTCAAAGTAATTACCTTTTCACGTTTTTAGTTTAGTTGCTCAAATGGAATATTAAATTTAAACTTTTTTTTTTTTGCATCGTGACATAGTTAAAAATGTCAGGGAAATTTCAAATTTTGCCTCCCAAAATTTTTTTTTCCAATTTTTTCCCAGGGAATTTTGTATTTTTAGTTCTAATCTTCATTTTTATCAATGTTTCCTGAAAAAAAAAAGTGTAAAAGTTTTGAGGCAAAATGACGCTTGCAATAAAATAAAAAAAGGCGACCAAAAAAACTTCTGTGGACGCCATATTTGCCAATAAACAGTTCCAAAGAAAAAAATCCTAGGGTGAACAGGAATTATGCACAAATTTAACTGGAGAAGAACATTTTCCTCCTTCTAAAACACAAGCCTGCAAATGGTAGGATCAATTGGGAAAATCTTTTTTTAATCGAAAAGTCTTTTCAGCTACGAATTGGACGTAGTCCCCATTTTTGGTCATTCATAAGATGAAAGTAGACACGATGCTTAAATGCCTAAGTTTCCAAAAACAAAGCAAAGTTGGATGTTTTCTTTAACTGCAAACTATTGAAAACAATGCAAAATGTGCTGCAACTTGTTTTTTTTTTAATTTTATTTTAAATATGTAATTTTCTTGAGAAATGAAAAATTTTGTTCTTAAAACTTAATCTTATCCTCCTTGCCTTGGACGCAAATGTGCTAAAAACTTTTCAACTGAATTGTAGTTTCATGAAGATTTATTATTTTTAAATTGTTTTCAGCTACAAATTCAAAAAATTATTTCTTAATTTTTGTTGTAGCCGCCATATTTGGGCATTCCCAAGATGGCAGTACACAAGACTTTTTAAGTGCCTAAGTTTCCGAAAATGGCATTGGATATTTACTGCAAGCAAAGTATTGATAACAGCACAAAATGTGCCCTTTTTTCCGTGTAATTCGTAATTATTTTCTTTAAAAATGCGAAATTTTATCTCCAGAACATTTTTTAAAATTCTCATTGATTTAGACTCTTATGAGCTAAAAACTGACTATTTTGTATTAATTGTAGTTTTTTAAGGATAAATTATTATTTATAACTACTTTTATGCTACAAATTTAAAAATCTACTCAGTCTTAAATTTTTTACTTAGTCGCCATATTTGGTCGTTTGCAAGATGGAAATAGACAAAAACTTACAAAAACATAATTAGATGTTTATTTCAATGTCTTTTGAAAGTCTATTGAAAGTAAATGTGCAAAAAAGAAATTTTTTAATTTTAATGCAAGCATCCTTTATATGCAAAAGGAAAAAACAACAAAACTGATTATTGGCATTGGCCTAATGATCGACGGATGTTGACTTTTGTTAGAATGCGTTTTATGGTACGCCCATCGATGCAACAAGTTAGTCATATTTATACTGAGAAATAGCTTTGTACTTTGCTCAATATGTTTTGTGTTACATACTAAAAAGAAAGTAAAAAGAAGAATCGTAAACCAAAAACGGAGAAAGATTGGTGCCGATTACAGCAAAACGCTAATATGCATGATATGTGGCATCAAAGAAACGTTAAAATAAGTTGAAAGTACTTTGTTTTTAACAAACAGTAAACAAATAAAAACAATTTTAAACAAAATGTTAAAAAAAAACCCTTGTGATAGAATTTTTTTTTTAATCCAGGTTTTTTTTTATTATTTTACAAGTGGAGAAGTTTTAGCTTTACGCATTGCTACTTTGAACGATTTTGACTATTTTGAAAATATTGTTACTTAAGCTTAATTTTGAATGAAGTGAGTAACCTGGAATTTTCTAAAAAATAGCTGGAAAACCTGGAAAAGTCAGGGAATTTTTTTTAACCGAAAGTGTATGAACCCTGTACTTTTTTCAAATTTCTTTTTCTAAAACAGTTTTATGTTTTGCTTTAAATCTTGTTCTGAAAGTATGAAAATATTATGCAAATTTTGGTTCTTTAAAAAAAAACACCAAAATGTATGTTTTTTTACATAAACCCTCAAAGGTCGTTCCGATCCTATTTGATTCCCAATTAACTCAAACAGCCTTTATTCTGAAAATCGTCAAAATAGGAAGATAAATTAATTAATTTAAAACTTGAAAAGGCAACTTGTTTTTAACTGCACAAAGCCCCCTCCCCCCCATTTTACCATTCCTTTGCCATAATCAATGTTCGGTGTTGTCTCATAAATCCTGTATTTCATTAAAAATCCTATACATCATTAAAAATAGTACAAAAAATATATATTTCTGTAAACTATATCTTATAAGCATCACTTTCATAATATTTGTTTCAAAAAATACAAATTGATATCCCCCCCCCCATTCTCGTACCAAAGCGCTGTTTTCGAAACCCGGTAAAACTGGTGGCCACTAAGTTTTTTGAGTCTAGTGGCCATTGGCCACTTGAAAAATGTCTAAATCTTGAGGTCTAATATGTTGTCATACCTCGTTTTCTTGGCGACGCTTTCTTGGCACCAACAGGAAAAAGTCGCCAAAGGTGGGGTATATCACATCAGTTCCAAAAATAACAGATTACCTGAACCCCAATGGGAGAATTCCAAACAAATACAGAACCAGTAGGAGTGCAAACAATGTTCAATAAGCTTTCTAACAGGTACAAAACCTGCACAAGAAGTAATTAAATTGTTGAAAGGTTGAGCTGATAAATCTAAAACTGATAAGACAGTTTCAATAACTGAACCGCTAAGAAAAGGCAAAAAAAAAAGGCAGAATGAAGGGAAAACTTTGTTAAATGAAAAAAGCAGAAAATTGGAAAAAAGAGGAAAGAAGAAAAATAAGACTTGCAGCTGCATTATAAAAGCAGAAAAAAAACAGAAATAAATAATTCAAACTTGATTAAAAAAATAAAAATTAATTTGAATTTTGACATCTGGAATTATGCTTTTCGCAATCGCAAGTGTGCGTGTTTCTGTCTGTGTGCAATCATGAGTGTGTGTGTATAGTTGTGTATGTATGTGCGAGTGTGTAGGATAGGGACGCAACCTGGAGACTGTATATTGCTGGAGGGGCCGGTCGACAGTGGTGCTGCAGAGGGAGGTGGTGGGAAAATAAAATCATAGGACATCCAAGCAGTCAAATAAGAACAATAAGCAATGTGATTGCTCAAAAAAAAAAAACCTTAGGGCAATCTAAATATATAAAATGAATGTTTGTCTGTATGTCATCCATGAACTCAAAAACTACCCGGCAGATTTGACTGAAACTTTCACCGTTTGTTATTTTTGGTACTGGGAATGTTTATAGACCAGTTCAAAAAAATCTGATCGATAGTTCCTTTTTTATTCCAATTTAAGTCACAATCCATTGGATAAATACGAATAAAATTATCGGCTGCAGAAATTAATTCGCGTGAAAGATCTCATTGATAAGAAGTTAGCTGTTGCCATTTTTCTTGAGTTTGAACAAATAAATTCTTTCTTTATTGTTTTATGGCTTTTCATGCAACGGGGGGATTTAAAACTTTTTCTATTTGATATTTTTAGCGATTGATTGATCTTGCAAACTGCGTGAGTACAAAATTTGAGTATAGTCACAGCTTCATTTGATACCTGGATCGATTATTATGAAAATTGCTATATATATGTATTTTTCCACGGAGAAGGTGCATAATATGCTCATTGAAGCCACTCGCCACCAGGTGGCACTGCAGAGTAGCAACTTCTGCCCCGTTCAACCGATTGTCATGAAAATCAGTATAATGATGTATTTTTTTGTTGGCGTAGCAACGCGCGTCGGGTACAGCTAGTATTGTATAAAAATAGATGCCAAACAGCTGAACAATACAGAATAGCTTAAAGATCATTAACCAAGTTTGAACTATTCCTAAAAATAAAGTAAGATTTTCCAAAAAATCAAGATTGGATGAATTGAGTCATGTTTGAATAATTTGATAAGAATTAAAGTCTAAAGAGCGATTTGATTGATTGGATGAGGGATCTTTGGTGATTTTTGCCGTTTCTGCAAGAGGAGACCTTATATCTCGACAAAAAGAATGTTGGGATTGAAGAACTTAGGACCAAAAGAAACAAGAAGATCCCCCCCCCCCGCACTCAGAAGCGTTCAGATCACAGGAATGAAAAAATAATTTGCATGGCCACTTAAATGCAAAATTTTGAGGGGAGGGGGGGGGGGAGCGCACAGATATTTTCCCTATAGAAACCGATTTTAGTACAGATTAGAGTTATTAAAATTTGATGATGTTAATAACTTATTCAGTAATGACTGGAAAAGCTTTTTTTTTTTTTTAACATTTTTGCGAAGAAAAAGTACTAAAAGCTAGAAAGTTCTAGTTTTTAAGGAGGGGGGGGCTTGAGCTCCCTCTTGTCCACCGTCATTTGGGCATCCATGATAATTTGTACTGACATGAGATAACAAAGTCAAGGGGAGCATTGAAGACGAGAAAATAGGACCTGACGGAGGGAGGGGGGAGATATTAGTTACATGTGGGCAATGAAGCTGAAAATGGTCAATAGACTTGATTTGATTTCAAAAAGGGCAAAGCAGGGTATTGCTTCATTTGAAACGGTGGAGATTTTTGTTGACAAGAAAAGTTTTAGTACGGAGTCTGGTGAGGAGTACTTCCATTTTCTGATTTGGTGTTTAATTGATGTAATTGATGATGGAGCAGAGATAAGGCATGTGGCTGTGAAGTACTTGCTGTTAATCCAGTTGCTGTTGATCTTCAATTTGAATTTGTTTTTGTTCGGTGTGATCGTATCTTCAGAGGCGCTGTGGTTGGTGGAGTTGCCTAAAAAGGGACCTTCTTTGGCGAGGTAATATGCTTGTTCGTTGACAGGAATGCCCAGGTGACCTGGAACCCAGATAGTAGAGATAAACTTTACTTTGTGCAGAGCAAGCACAGATCCAAATGGGGGGGGGGGGGAATCTGTGTTTGTTACAATTTATTTGGTTTGTGCACAAATTTATATTACATCCAAAGTTGTAACAAACATAAAAATAATAGGGGGCATGTGTTCTAACCTCATTCCTTCCCCCAGCATAAGCAAGGATGCTGTAAAATAAAGTTTTTGCATTTAAATTTGGAAGATTTTCCGCTGAGATCTCCGGCTTCAAGCATATTGAAACTGCAATGCAGTCTCGAGAGTGCGAATATCACGTGAACCAAAGCGGGAGAGGGGATAGGGATGACATGATAATCATGATACATTCCCTAACCAGATCAAATATTACCCAATACAACTTTCAAGTCTCAAGAATGTGAATCTCAGCCCAAAGTATCTAGTACCTGTAAGAAACAAGGCAATTAACTAAGATGCTTTATTTAAAAAAAAAAAAGAAGAAGCATTTTTCTTGTGTAAAGAGTACGGAGGTAATAATATATAAACAAATTGTAATGAACAAGTTTTGATTTGAAAACCTGCAACTACATCTTGGCATTTTTTAAAAAAAGGGAAAGCCTTGTTCGAACAGGTTACTGTTGAACTGCTATTGCATAGGCAGATTCAATGATAAATTTACTGGAGTAATAATTGGTCAATTGATTCATGTATAAAAATGAAAGATAAATACGAAAAAATTTTGAATTATGGAGATTGTCTCTAAGTTAACCCTCAATATAGCTAAAGTGAATAAAGATGTTTTGTGAACTTTTGTTGTGTTTAACGACAATACATATTTTCTTTCTGAAAAATGCCAAACTGCATCACTTGTCAAGTGTTGAAAACCTAAATTTTGGATCCAAAGTACAATATCTTTTCTAAGTACAATGTCTTTTCTAGATAAGTTATTTGACTAACGGAAATAGTAAAGTATTGTAGATAAAAAAAATAAGGCCTTTATACAGTGTCGTTACCTATGCCGGCTGCCAATTTTACCTTAATCATGAGAAAATAAATCAGAAAGAGAACCTTCTCGGTCTTAAAGTATAAAATAGAAATAATAAGTGTACAAATAGAGTAAAGGTGTCAAAAAGTTTTTTTTAATGAAATTTTGAAAGAAAATGCAATCTTTGTACATTAGATATTAAACATCCAAGGTTCTGGATTATGATTTACCTAATTAAAGACTGCTGAAACGTAAGTTTCAAAAATTTAAAAAAAAAAAAAAATATTCAGTGTATATTAAAAACATATGACAAACTTCAGTCAAATAAAAAATGAATAGCTAAATAACATACCTTCATGAGGGCCGCCAACATGTTTACATTTCTATCTTCTTTCTTTTTCTATGAAAATATGGTAATGAAAATCACAGTTGTATAGGTGGAAAAAAATATATGTGATCCTGAAACACGTTTTGAATAGCGAAAAAGTTAAAACTGCTAAAGGCTGGAAAGTGAAAATTTCATTATGGAAGAACTCAAATGATTTCAGAAAAGAAGAACTGGTGAAGGGTTTTTAACAACATTTTTATCAGTAATTTAATCAATTGAAAAAATAAACAGACATTGCACATGAATAGTTTGGGAGGGTAGTTGTCTCATTTTGGCATGCAATCGCTCTTTCAGCTTTAAATATTTATTAGACAAGGGAGATAATTATGAAGTCGATGCTATAAACCAGGCATGCAGAATTAAAGCGAAAATGATAGACCAGGGCCGGCTCTTGTAGTTTTGCCATCCTAGGCAAAGTTGACAAGTACTAACCCCGGGTGGGATCTTTTGCCAAAGGGAGAACAGAACTCTAAATTTTGCCAAATAGAAATCCAAATTTCGTCGAATGATGATAAGGGCAATTCCTTGGTGTCGGACGTAAAAAATGAAGAGAAATTTCTCGGTTTTAATTCCATTTCCCAAATATAAACTGATCCAAAATGATTAAATTTATTTACAAGATACTTACTTCATCCCACTGAATGAAAAATCATGTTAGTTTTTCAAAATAGATTCCTAAAATATAGATTAAAAAAATTGAAAGAATTGGTGTTGAAAGTAAACACATGTTGTGACTCTTGGTTAAAGTTATTACAGGTTATTTAACATAAACAAACTATTTATTTTTACAACATTAAGGTTTAAAATTAAGATACACATAACAGAAAAAGCACAGAGGTTGGCGTGCAACCTTCTGATCTGGAGTCGGAGACTGAACTGGATGTTGGGATCCTTACCCTTGGAAAAGACAAACTTTGGACACTTTCTATTGGCTGATGTCCACGTGGACAGTGCGTGGTGTACATGTGCAGTACACGTGATGTGTGCGTGTTATACCCCACATAGATATTTTGAGACTGACTGATCGTCACCACACACACAAATAGTAAAATTGATGGTTCACTTAAAAATTATTAAAATCTGTGAATTTACTTACATTTTCATTTTAAAAACAGCTTAATTCTTAAGTATACTTATGATTGAAGCATATTTCAGTTTTCAAATGATATTAGAAAGAAAAAAAATTATTTTTAAAACATTATTAGCTTAGTGTCGAACATAATTTGTTCATGTTGGATGTAAACTATTGCTCTTAAATGTAAATACAGAGCAATGATTTGTAGTTATAAATATGCAAGTTACAGGTTAAATATACTGAAGCAAAATTTACCAAGTAAATTCAGAAGTAGGGTTGGTTGGGGGAAGTATGTCACCCGGTCACCCCCCTAAAACTGAAAAAAGCATAAGGTCTTTTATGATTTTTTACATTGATCATGTCATGGTTCATGACTGTGATTGGTTTTGCATTTTTTTGGGTTTCGTGGAATTTTTTTCTAGGTCAGATAACTTAGTTAAAAAAAAAAAATCTGAAAAATATTTTTTACCTAGTTTAAGCAACATTTTTCCAAAAAATGTTTCCTGGTTAGCTTTTATTATTTTTTTATGATCATAAAACTTTCATGCAAAATGTTTAACTTTAAGTGCATACTGCGACCAGAATTTTTGAATGAAATATTTAAGGACGTACCGAGTACTCGGTAACTACTCGGTAGGGCTCGACCGATGGCATTTTTTGGCCGATGGGCCGATGCCGATTGCTGGCCGATTGTTTTCCTCCAAATGGCCGATGGCCGATGCTGTTGGCCGATGGCAAAAAAAAAAAAAATCTAACAGAAATAAATTGATAAAATTGTCAAGCATTGCAATCTTTAGGTGAAGAAGCATCTAAACTTCTTCTTAGTACTTATAGCTATTTTGATGGTTGGCCTTCCCGTTAGGATTACTTCGAAGAAGTGCAAGCTCAACTAAATGCACCTCATCACAAGTTCCTGAAACACACAACTACCCATTGGCTTACCCTTGGACCTGCAGCAAACAGACTACTGGAACAGTGGGATGCTCTTCAGTATTATTTTTTTAAACATGTGCCTTTAAAAAAGAATTCAACTATGCAATGCAGGTCATATAAAGCTGTTGCAAATATTTTTAAAAGACCTTCTATAAAAGCTGAGCTGCATTTTATCTTTTCATCTGCTGATTTGTTTATGCAGTTCACGAAACGCTTTCAATGCCAAGAACCTATGATACATAATTGTACCAAAAAATAGAGACCATTGTTCAGACTTTTATGGCTTGGGTTATAAAAGCCTCTGTCATAAAGTAAGTTGATTTTTTAAACGTAGACACGGATGAACTGTTTGCAATTGGTAACAGACTACCTCTTGAAGATCTCGTTGTTAGTGGAGAGGTGACAGATGAACTGTCAAAACTGAAAGAAAATGAAAAGGTTATGTTTTTAAGAGCTGTTAAAAAGCATTGTGTGACTGCATGCTAGTATGTAATAGAAAAAAGTTGCATATCAAACGGGTTACTGAAAAGTTTTAAATTTTTGGATCCAAAAGAGAGAAGTAAATCTAGAAGCTGTAAGGATTTGTTAAAGGTTGCCAAAATCATGCCTTTTAATGTTCCACTCGATAAGTTGCAAGATGAATGGAAACTTTTGCAGCTGGAAAAAGATGATGAAGCATCCGAAAACAAAATCATTGATATCTACTGGCAGCAGCACATTTCAAAAAAGGACTCAACTTCCAATGATCTAATGTTTCTAAGGTGATAAAAGCTTCACTTGCATTATCACATGGTAATGCTGACATTGAAAGACTATTTTCTATTTCAAAGCACCTTTTTGATGAAAATAAGACAGCAAGGACTGAAAGATTTTTAAACAGCATACTTGTAGTTAAAGACGCTGTAAAAGAATATCCTCATTTGCTTTCTTTACCAATTGGTCCAGAAATAATTAAATGTGCTCAACAAGCACACGTAAATTACACAACATACATGGATGAATGTAAAAGGAAAAAGGATTTGGAATTGAAACAGAAGCCAAAAGAAGAGCAAAAAAGAAAGGATTATGAAGAAGAAACTAAGAAAATGGAAAAAATTAAAACATATATTGAAAGTGAAACTGTAGAAATCTTTACAAAAAGCATATAGGGCTATTTTGGTAAAAGTCAGTAAAAAGGGATAATCCTTTTCTGTTTTTTGAGTTCTTAACAAGTTGCTTTGGTCACCTTTTAGTTACTTTTTTGTCACCTTTTAGTCACCTTTGTTTTCAAATTTGTCATCTTTCTCACTTTTTTCAAAGGCCATCAGCAGTCCTCGGCCTGGAAATATAAAAATACCTGTGCTTAAAAAATAAATGGAAATAAAACATTGTTAAAAGCACAATGCAGACACGTGTTTTGGCATTACAAGGATTTCCTTTTTCAATGCACAAAATGTGAGCTTGTGGATTTAAAGGCATCCGACAAAAGTCGGATTCTTCTGTCGAATGTCTTTATATTCTTTAGCTCACATTTTATGCGCTGAAAAAGACGTTCCTTGTAACGCAGAAACACGTGTCTGCAGTGTTCCTGCATATTTGTTTTATTTGCTTTTAAAAATTATTTATGTTTGGCGGACTAGAACTATAATAGATTGGTATAATTTGTTTTAATTCCAACTTGATTAATCATACCTTTTATTTATTTATTTTTAATTTTAAAAGTAATTTTTTTGTAAAATTTTTGACGTAAACAAAATTTTTTAAATGCGTAATTAAATTTCAGCAGGAATTTAGTTTTAAAAACTATTATATGGACAAGGAGGTCTATACAACTATTCCAATAGGTTCAAAATTCATATGTGTGTCAGCGGTTCTTCTTAAAACATAATTGGTACTTGGTAACTTGGTACTCGGCCGAGTAATGAAAGGCCGAGTACTCGGTACTCGGCCAAAGTGCTACTCGGTACGTCTCTAGAAATATTATTAATAACTGTTTTAGAGGAGAGGTCCCAATTACCCTGTGAAATTTTGCTATAAGAGGTCCCCATACTAATGAGTAAGTGGTTATCATTGAGAAGAGATAAAATGGAAGGAGTGAAGACTATCATTCATGAAACCAAGACCCCCAAGTCACGTGATATTTTTAAAAGCAAAGCATTGGATGAAACCAGGTTTGTTTCGCGTAAAACATGCCAACCATTCATCGTTGTTGAGTCACGTGACTTGAGGTATTTGGGATAGCTTTTGCTAAGCCAATGATTGGACTTGCTCCCTCCATTTTAATTCCTGCTCTAAGGTGGTTACCCCATAATAGTGATGATTTGAAAATCAAAAGCAACTCTGTTGAAGTATTTGTATTAGTAAAATACAAAACGACTATGATGATTTCGTAGGAATTTATAGTTTAGCTACAAATACTGCTAATGTTGGTGATTAGCTATTTGGGAAACTTATGTCAAAGAAAACCATTAAGATTTATCTAGGACTAATGTTGATAATGATTCTTCCTCTGCCAACTTTACATAGACGCAGTCATTTAATATTTACTTACCCCATTCAACCCTATTTGTATGTACAGTAAATTCACCAAGTTGTTTTTTATGTATGTTTTGCTTTAACTTTGAAATTAAAGGCAAAAATAGGAGAAACACAGTTGAAAACATATGCTGTTTAAAGGAATGTAACAGTGTCGGACGTAATTTTTTTTTTACGTCCGACGCCTAGATTTTAATAACAAATATTCACTTGCAGGGGTCTGTCCAGGATTTTTCACAAGGTCCGTTTTTTGTGAAAAATCTAATCATTTTGTGAAAAATGAATTAATTTTGTCAAAAGTCAAATTTCAGAATTTAGAGATGGCACAAACTGCATTGTTTAAACTTAAAGTTGAGTGTTTTCCTCTTCTATGTTGAGAATATCATTCTAGGGTGTTTTTTAGTATTTTGCGGTGGGGGGGGGGGGGGCATACTCTCAAGCATCAATATTTATCTACAATTCTACTTTATGTTAAATTATACTAGAAATATTTCTGTACAGTATTTAAAATAATTGTAACAAAAAAGTAATAAATAAATAAAATTCAGACAAGGGTTCAGCATTTTACTTTTTTTCTCAAGACAATCTTAAAAAGCACAGAATTTCTTTTAAAACTAATAAATTCCGTGATTTTAATGAAAATAAAAAGAGGTTTTATTTCTTTATCAATTAACAAAGCGTACTAAACATCAATTTGAAAAATCTGATTCCCATAGCGGATGCAAAGAGATCGCAATTCTCAAAGTGAAGGCATCAAAAGTATAAAAACCATTTGTAAAAGAAATATTTTTGATAAAATTACTTTAAAATTGCATTTTTGAGTCCTGTAATAAACATATCATTAATATCTGTGGACACAGTTGAAGCAAAAAAAAAATTGAACCATCGATTCAGCATTTTAATTTTTTAACTCATAAAATAAAATGGAATTTTGCTTTCAAAACTTGAAATGAGCGTTGCAACTTTTCATTTATTTGCATCCTAATAAAGCGAAGTTAGCTTGAAAAGAGAACAAAATAGGATTCTCACATTGGATGTTAGAAGATTGCATTTTTCAAAATGTAGACATCTAAAGAAGAAAAAAGGTAACTAAAAGAGTTTATTTAAAATTAATCATCCTTGTTAGTATCGAAAACTCAAACCAATATAATTTTCTCCCAAAATAAGTTCAACATCGCACCGCACCTGTAAAAACGTAAATACAGTCGAGTCCCGACTTACGCGAGGGATACGTTCCAAGACCTTTCGCGTAAGTTGAAATTTCGTGTTGTGGAAAAGGGTATGTGTAAAACTTCTATAAACATACCCATACGATTAAAGACACTTGTAAACACCACCTCAAACTGTTAAAAACCATTTCTTAACTATACATTACTATTTATTAAATAAAAAATTGAATTTTTATTTATTGTATTTTTAAAAAAAAACTTTTATTTAACATAAAAAACTGCTACGATGCACAAAATCAGTGATCAATGAGAAAGGAAGACGTAAAATAAACCACTAAAATACGTACATTATGTAGTAAGAAAAATGCACTATAGTTGTTGAAACTTTCTCTTTTTCCTTCTATCTTCACAAACTTTAAATGAAACAGCGCTCTTAGGTGTCAATATATTTCATCAACTTTCCCGTATAGAGTGAAAAAAATAAATGGAAAATGAGGAGTAGTTATTTGTATAAGGATGTTTGGACTAGTACAGTGTGGGAACTTCCACTCTCAGTGATGCCAAAGGGATGAAGGTCCATTCACGAAAAAACCGCCATTCCCTTCGGAGAATTTTCATGTTGCGGGTGAAGAATTCGAGTTAGGAATAAAATTCTTTATCAGGGAAAAAATCGCGTTATAGCCATTTCGCGTAGGTCGGATCGCATTGTAGCGGGAGTCGACTGTATTGACAAGCTGGTAAAACAATGAGAATATTTTCTAATCAAGTCGTTGTGAGTGGCAATAATTTTGAAGTTGGTAACCCTATCTGAAGTGATAATATAATTGACATTTATTCAAATAACATTTACAGATATAATTAAGATTTTAAATTAAATTAAGTATACTCATAATTGTATTTCACATGGCACTACACCCGTTGGTTTTCACCATTCGATCAAATGCTTCGAAATTATCAAAATTTGATCAGTCGTGTCAACACTACATTTTGTTATAAAACGAAATAGTTGTGACTTTTGGTTGCTCCAGAACTTCTTTTGTTATTACGTGAAGTGGAAAACAATATTACGGCCTTTTCTCTTTTTGTTGATGTACGAACATATTGTTACATCATCAGTGATAAAGATATAGGAACTTCGTTTCTCTTAGTATGTAGACAATAATATTTCAGTTGGAATATATTATCTGTCCTTTTTTTTTTTTTTTTGAGTATACCTACGAATGTCAGACGGCATGACAGCAAAGGTTGAGCAAATGATAGTGAGGATAAATTACAGATAATATTTTTTGGTACAACAGACCTATGTGTATATGGTATGAGCTTCGCGGGCCTCATGTGGTCTGCGGGTCATAAGTTGAACATCACTGGTATAAATAAATTTAAAACTACGAATTCACTATAAAATACCAAAGTGTAAAATCTAATACATCCAGTATTACGAAAAAACTGGAGAAATACATTTGTTTCGAACAGACAGTTTAGCATGAAACGTAAACATAAAACGCTGGAAAACAATAAACCATTTTCTTTTTTGGTAAAACCAGGATACACAAACTTAGTGTTGACTCTAGAAAAAAAAAAGGGCAGGGTGCTGGTCTTTGAAAGGGGCACTATTTGTTATAAAAAAGGCACTTTTTCAGCGTGGTGTCCCCCCAGCCAAGACCAATGATGCACCCCTCAAAAAGCAACCCCTTCTCCAAAAAAATAAAGAGGGGAAATAACATCTTGAAACACCTTGCAAAAATTCAAACAGTTACACAATGAGCCTTCTCTCCCCCCCCCCCCGATCGCTGCAATCACTGACTTCAGTATTGAATATCATTATTTCATATGGAAAATGTATTTGTCTTTAGAAAAGGATGAGCTCCCCCCCCCCAAACATATGTTTTCCACACTCCATAGGAACATTTAGGTAATGCTGAAACTTGGCTTTGTGAGTTTTTCAACACTTTTCAAACCTTAAATTTGACTACCTATCCTATAAATTCTTGGCATTTCAAAACCCTATGAATTTCAATTTAAGAAGAACATTATTTAATTACTGATCGCCCCTTCTAACCTAAAAAAGCTGCCTAGTAGCGTGCATTGTGCCATTACATATTTTAGTAGACATCAAAATCATGATGAATGTTAATTCTTCTTTTAAATATATATTACACTTCAAACAGAGTAATTAAATTTAAATACTGTATGTAGTGCTTCAAAAATGTAGTCGTAGCAAGATGCAAAACAAAAATAAGCAACTCGGGCCAATCCAAAATTTTTATCTCAGACAATTTTTGTGAAAATTATGTCAATAAGTTTTAAAAATAATCTGTTATACGATTTATATATATATATATTCAAAGATAATAAAAATACTTAGCACAAAGAAACGAAAAAAATGATTATTTTGCAGCAGAAAATTTCCTTGGAAAAGCGATATGTTTCCATTTCAAACGCTTTTTTTTTTTTTTTTTAACTGGGGAAGGGGGTTAAAAATCCAAGGGGCAAAAAAATACCCTTGTATTTTAACTCTGTAATCTTAGTACTATTTTCTACTTAGGAAACAATCAGAAAGCTAACTTTCCAGAAACAGATGTAAAAAGATTGCTACACAATCACTAGCAATGCTCTAAAATTGCTAAGCCTAATTTCCACGTGCAAACGGAAAACGGACACAAAGGGCTGAAATGCTAGGAAAATGTCCTATTCCCTCTCTCATTGTTGATTCTCAGAAGATCAAGGATGGGGATGAATGAAGCAATGATCTCTTCTTTCCCAAAGAACCATACCCCTTCCCACCCCCTGTCAAAAACCCACCTTCAGTAGAAGGAAGAACATGCCTTTGTTTCCTGCTGATAAGCCTGTTAGAATTCCTAGAATCTCATCCCCTTCGCATCTTTGCCAATGGGGGTTTGCTTCCCCTTTTATTTAGGGGCCATTTTCAAGGTGAAATTCTGGGAATTATGATAAGAAATGGGCGTTTTTTGCGGACGATCGCTGGACAAGTAAAATCGGACGATATCGTTCAAATACAAACGATGCTTGAGGCATCTTTTTAAAAACACAGGATGCAATTTCCTTTTTTCTTAAAGGGCGGGGCGTATTCTGCTGATATGGGAAAGGGCAGGGCGCTGCGCCCTTCAAAAACGGCCTAGCGGGAACACTACACAAACTTCCCCAGATGAAGGTGGAAGAAAACGTTTCAATTAAATAGAAGAGGTGTCAGAAAAAAAATTTTTTTTTCTACTCTAAATCTTCGAAATTCAAAATGGGTACCCGGGTACCCGGTTATTGAAAGTAAGGAAAAAGTTTGGTCATTGACGCTAGGGTTAAGAGATACAATTTTTTAGAGATTCAAAATCGATACAAAGTTTTTAAATACTTATCTTGATGAATAGTGTGAAAATCAATATTATATTAAAGCTAAAAAGATAGTAAACAGTTTAAGGGTTGTCAATGGCACAGCTGAAACATCTGTAAAACATTAATTTCTAACTAACGACAGTTTCTATTACAAGTTATGTCCGAATGCTGGCACATTTTTCCACATTCATCAAATATGTCATATTGAAGCCATTACCACTTTAACTTCTCAATGAAAAGATTAAATGATGACTTATAATTTAACAGTGTAAGCAATAAAATTCATTAGGTTTTTTCTTTTCTTTTTTTGTAATTTTAACTCTTGCTTTCTCTTCTGAACTGCTTAGTTATTTTATTTTAAATCAACAATTTGTTGCATTTAATTTTTAAAGTAACTCCAAATGAAGCCTTTTTAATGGATAAATTAAAATCAACAAAGAGCAAATAAATGTAATTGAATATTGTAATTCTTTTAGATCTTTGCATGAAAATTCCTTTTTGATGGTATCTTCCGCGACCTGACTTGAAAAATGCCCATTACCATTCTATAAATTTTGTTTAAAAAATGGATAAGATAACTCATCATGAGAATAAAATTTCCAATAAAATGAGACCAGAACGAAGTTTCTTGGATGAAAAGTTTTGGTTTTAAAGAAGAAAAACTACGATTTTTTGCTAAAAATCAGTTTTTCGTAACTTTAGCCTCTTTGTGGCACTTGTTAATATTATCGGATTGAGCTGAAACTTCGCAAATTATATGTTTTCTAGCCCATTGGCACATTTTAGGGGGGTGCCGCGGAAGAAATTCGAAAATCGATTTTTTGTGACCACCCTAAGTGTACAGGCTCGTCATTTGGGCAATCAGAAGATTCAATTGCCCCCCCCTCTTCCTGGATTAAAAAATATATGATGTAACTAAGAATTTTTCATGTATTTTAATGTTTATTCCTTGAAATGACAGGTATGTAAAAATATATGTTTAAAGTGTTCTGTTATCAGGGTTTCCGCTATGGTCGCATTTTTCGCAGAATGCGAAAAGACTTGCGAAAATGAAGATAGGCATTTTCACTTTTTTGCTCAAGCGAGCAAACACACACAAGTCAAACACACACCAAAAGAAAAAAAAGAGAGAGAGCTAGGGGAAAAAAAAGGAGTTTGCAGGTTCGACGGGCAAAATATTCAACAACGCCATAAATAAGGGGGGGGGGGATACAAACGGAGCAGATAAAAAATATAGTATAATAAAAACCAAATGCTTTTTCCCCCTTCTTGTGAGAAGGGAGAGATGAAAAGGGGGGAAGCAGGTGAGGGAGAACTTTTTTCTCTGGCATCTTTTCTCTAATGCGGAGGGGGGGGGGGGGAGTGAGCGTTCCGCGTGGGATGCATGGGTGTGTGGGGAGGATAGTTTTATAGAGAAAGTAGTCTATTAGTTGAACTTTGAGCTCTTTCTGGAGAAGACTATGATTTCATTATTTCGATTTCACATACATGTACAGCAGCATTTGGTATTTCGAATCATTTGCTACTTGGATTTTTATTCGGAACTAGTTTACTCTCAAGGTGTATCAATGTCCAGATGGATAAATATTTACTAAAGTAAAAGATAAATTGACGATTCTGCATCCAAAATGCAAAAAAAAAAAAAAAAAAATACTATAAGCACACGTATAAACTCCTTGTTAAGTTGTAAACTAAATAATATATTGGTTGAAGAATTAAATGGGATATGAAAGTTTTTAAGAATAAAAAATATCATCTGAAAAAGAATATTAATCATAGCTAAGATTTTTCAATTGCTATAAAGGTTTACAATATTTAGTCTAAGTGGGGGTTATGTCCTACCGGTAAATTGGCAATTCCATGGTGTGAGACGTAAAAAATGAAGAAAATTTCTCAGTTTTAATTCCATTTATCAAATATAAACTGATTCAAAATGATTAAACTTATTTAAAAGATACTTCCTACATCCCACTGAATAAAAAATCATGTTTATAATTTAATCTTTTACACAATGTTTAATCAATTGGCAAAAAATTAAATAATTATATTTAAAATAACTTAATAAATTTAATCATAAAGTGTAAATAATTTTAGGTACAAACATATTTAGTGTTAAATTAAAAGCGTGGATTAAAGATGTTGTCTGCGAACCAGTACACATTTATGTTGACTGTTCCAATGGACCAGTAGGAATTTTTACTGATTTCTAACGCTGTTAATAATAATAATGAGTAGATTAAAATAGTGTGCTATTTGAGATATTTGATTGTATTAAAATATATTTTAGTGTAAAGGTTATATAAATGTTGTGTTTTCTAGATAAACTTATATCATGGACGTAGCAGATCTTATTAAAGAAGAGCATAGTTATGCTTCATTTCATCCTAGGGAGGAAAGGTATGTATGTTTGCATATTTCTTTAGAACAACCCAGTTAAATATTTGTTTATGCCCCAAATTACAAATTAGAAAAAATATTTCGTAAAAAAAATTCAAAATTACGCATTAATGTCAGAATAGAACATTTCTTTATTAATGAAGCATTTAGTTTCAGTCAGAAAATGCATTTCCTCTAAAAAAGGGGGCTGGGACGGGGCTTTGCAGTTTCAAAAAAGTGATTCTTTCTTTTTTGTTTCGTCTTGTAGTTAAATATTTCAAAAATACAGTAGTCGCCGCTTATTTGAATCACGTTTGTTCTATACGTCTTTGATTCGACAAAGCGGCTGATTCAATAAAGCGGCTAATTCAATAAAGCCGGATTTTGTTCTACTTTTGACAATTAGATTCATTAAAGTGGTTGATTCAATTAACCACTGATTCAATTAAACAGCACCCACTGTATATTCCTAATATTTCAAGTTGTTTCGAGAAAAATTCTCAAAGTTATCAAGTATGGAGTCTCTGCTCCTTTAAACTGTAGCTGCAACAGCTGCCAAAGAATGAGGTAGTTCTGACAACTGTGGACGCTCAGAATGTCAGTGCTGCTTGCTTGAGGTTAGTTAAGTATAATGTAAATAAATACGAAAAAAAGAAGAGACTGAGGAGATTGTAGCTGCTACAGGGGCTGTACCATAATTTTGGGTAGATAAGCCGCTGCTTATACGTATTTTAAAGTTGAAATTTAACATCTGTGGCGTATCTGCCAGGGCGGCGTATCTGAAATTTTTTTCCCCCCGCCCTTCTTTCTTAGTGCTTTTCATGTTCGCCCAATCGAGCGGCAATGTTAAAATTCATTAAAAAAAGCTAGTAGAGCTCTCAAATTGCACCATGAAACAAGATTTTTCATTAAATTTAATTTCTCACCCTTAAACCTGCGTTAGTTTGCGCCGATTTTACCGCTGTTCGCTGTTGTTGTTCTTTCCAGTGTTGCCAGATTCGTGATGGTAACAGAATTTTCACTACTTTCATAAAAATAAACAGAACTGTATGCACTATGAAAAACAATTCTGCCGTGTGCAGGTAAACGGCACTATCTTCAGAAATGAGTTTTCGAGATATTTGAAGAAATATGTGAATGATGCAATACTAACAATAGGAAAATGTTGGAATTAGATGTTTTTTTTCCCCAGCGGAAGCCAAATAAGTGAGCTTGTACAATAAAGATAACGTACAATAGATGACAAAAATGCAAAAAAAAAGAAAAATTTGCAGTTACTGCACTTTACCTGCACACGGCAGAATTAATCAATACATATTTATTAAAATATAGCAAATTTAAGTTAAAACAGGTTTTTGAGTTTTTTTCAAAAAATGAATGAATAAATAAATTAGTAAATAAGAAGTTGGCAGGAAACTGCTTTTTAGATGAATGAGTTTGTTTATCAAGTAATAGTCTCGTTTATTTCCATCTTACAAATGACCAAACGTTGCGTCTATGCAAAAAATTCATGATTGTAAATATATTTTTGAATTTGTTACATAAAAGTAGTAATTAATTCAAAATCCTTAAAAAACAAAAATTTAGATTGAAATAGTTTTAGCACATTAGCCTCTAAAGCAATGAAGATAAGATGATATTCTAAAGATAAAATTTTGCATTTTTCAAGAGAATTATTAATAATTATCCGAAAATATGGCACATTTTGCATAATTTTCATCAGTTTGCATTGCAATAAATATCCAATTCCGTTTATGAAAACATACCAACATCTTGGGAATGACCAAACATGGCGACTACGCCAAAAATTAAGATTAGAAATTTCTGAATTTGTTGGGAAAAAATAATTTAAAAATAAAAATCCTCATAAGACTACACTTCAGTTGAAAAGTTTTTAGCGCTTTTGCGTCCAAAGCAATGAGGATAAAGTGAAATTTTAAATATAAAATTTTTTATTTCTCAAGAAAATGGTTAACAAAAAGATTGCTGCACATTTTAAGCTATTTTCATCAGTTTGCAGTTCAAACATCCAATTCTGCTTTGTTTTTAAAAATTTAGGCACTTAAGCATCTTATCTATTTTGATCTTGTGAATGACCAAATATGGCGACTATGTTTCTAGCTTAAATGCTGAAACATCCATCGCCTTTCCGGTGAAAAAAACGATCTCCAAATGATCTTTGCCAAGTTGTATTTCTTTTTTTCCTTTTATTTATTTATTTTTTCTTTCTTTCTTTTTATTCTTTGGTAAAATTATCTGCAGGCCGCTGAAAAATCTGCAACGCACGTCTCGCAGTTTCTGCTACCGGGCTCTGTAAAAAGTTCTGTTATTGGCTTGTCTGTGGATATTTGTTGTTCAAAAATTTATAGAATATTCTTAAAATGATACATAATAGTGCACAAAAAGGTTTTAATACATTAAATCAAACCATTTTTATTTTAATTCGTAAAAAAAGTGAATTTTTGGACGTTAAAAACCCTACCCCATTGAACAAGAAAAGAAAATAAAGAAAAATTGTCTCGCAGAGCAAGACTCATCTTCTAAACATCATCTCCTTGAATAACACTCAGTTAAATTAACTGTTATAATATCAAGAGGGAGTTAAGTTGTACAAATAAATAAATTATAATAAATATCCAACAATTCTCTCCTATATTTTAAACAGTTTCCATCAATGTTCATTGTCAGTTCAAGTTTAATTGCATGTTTGCTTAAAATGTCACTAGTTAAATACTTAATCCTTATATTTGCTTCTAACTCCTTAGAATTTTGATGGGTGAATTTTATGTCCCCGCATTCTTTATCATCTTTTACAAAGTAGAATTTTCTATTAATGTGTCTTACTTATACAACCACATATTTTTCGGTTGTTGATTAAATTCATTACTGCTCTACTATCTGTTTGAATATTGATAGGATTTGGCAATTAGATCTTTTTCCCTTAACTACTTGTTCTTCTTACAGCAGAAGCACTACCACAAGCTGCAATTAATTCGTCTTTCATTGTTGATAAGGCTACAAGTTTTTGCTTTCTACTTTTCCAGCTGACAAGTAATCTTCCGAACTTCAACACATATTGAATATAAGGTTTTGCATCAGGTTTCGTACTACTCCAACTGGCATCTGTGCATGCCCCAAGTTTTCCTTTTGTATTATTGAACTTAAGGTCATTGTCTATTTCAGATAATGAAAAAGTTGTTTAGTCCAGTCAATGAACATATTGTAGCGTGCATGGAATATGCCATAATTTTTGACTTCAGAATATTGTTAGGGGTAGTTAATAAGTAAACATGCTAAAAGTCCCTGACCCTGGGGGTGAGCTAAAAGTGGGAGGGAGGGCGGAAGAAAATTTTGGGTTTTTCGAGAAAATATCGGAAACTGTGGAAAAAATGCATTTGAAATAAAAATTCAAGCTAAATGAAGTTATTATAAACTGTTTCTACACGTATTTGTCAAATTTCCAATAATTTTCTTGATATATGTTATGAAAAATCGATGATTTTCGGAAAAATTCTCTCTCTTTGTCAAACATTTGCTCCTAGGTCCTCCCAGGATCAGTATTCATGAAAATGGTCAGTGAAAAAGTTGTAGAGCTTTAAATTTCCTTCAATTTGATATGCTAATTTGCTATATTTTATTCAACCAATCAAAAGTTACAGAATTTCAAACACGCACTTTCATTGCAAAAAATGGAACACTTGCTATTCACAAATTTCGAACCGACTCGAAAGGATTGCGCACTTCCTCTTTCTTCAATGAATTTAACAGTCCTGATGGACAATAAAGAAGTATTTCTGGATTACTATAACACAAATAATGTTTAAGGTGTGTGTGTGGGGGGGGGGGTCGTGAAATTGCGACTTTGTGACAAGGGGGAAGGCAAGAGTAAGAAGTGTGACATCAAGCATTTTTTAATAGGAATATGTTTATGAAAAGTAGCTTGTAAAACGAATGTTGTGACAAAGGAAAAGGGGAGGGGGGGGAGAGGGTTAAAAATGTTGAGAAAAAGGTGACATTATTTATGGACAGCCCTTTACCAAGGAATCAGACGAAGATTTGCAAAAAACATATATACAGTATGAATTGGCGAACTCAAGATGTGCAGAAAGTCAGCACTATATGTACTGTTTAAGGAAATTGATAACGACATTGATTTAATTAAACTTGAATTTGTTGTTATTGAGGAAACCTAGTGTACAAAACTGTTAGGCAAAAAGAGACGCTTGTATAAACCATATGGATGTCAACATCAGTTAGAAAATTGAAACGACGGTCAAACAAGAAGGTTTCTGTCCAACCTTCATAATAAAAGTCAGCTGACAAATCCGCTAATGATGAAGCTGATGAAAAGCGAGACAAATACGTTCCAAGCTTTAGGTGATGTTGACGTTGATATTGTGAAGACGGCTATCATCAGATGGCAAAATTCTTCTGTAGCTATTATTTGAGAGGAAGTCCTCCTGGTTGTCCTCTTGATAGCCAAATCCTCAACTGATCACAACATTCTGCCGGAAATCTAAAATCATACAACATGTATCTAAGGTATATATCAACAGTTCTTCTTCCCCTAAATCCATTGATGCTACTGGAGTATCTCTCATGGTATGGTGCTCTAGCCAGAGAACAGTCCCTCAATGAGTTCTGTTATAAATCATTTATCAAAGTAGCTGCAAACATCAAGACTGATCTCTAACTCTGCCGTACCACCAAGATAACCTTTAGCTAGCAACTTAAGGGTGAAGTACTGGATTGGGGATTTGGGAAAGGAGGACTTGTGCTGAAACTCTCGAAATCGGATGTTGGAAGATGATTTAGACAGATTGCTTTTCTACAAGTGACCAGGAGGTCACTTGTAGAAAACCATCATTAGACTACTCTGTCGCAAGCTTGCTTTGTTGCAATTGCAGTTGCAACTAAATGTGTATCTAAAATAACGCTGAAAATGTGACATGTATGTAACATATATGTAGAACAATTTTACAATAAATTTAGTTAACTTTTACTTTTATTCCGAACACATTTTTCCTTTGGTTTCCGAGATATAATCAAAAAGCACAAAATTTGGCTCCCCCTTCCCACCTTTAACTCCCCCCTTTCAGTATATTTACTTATTAATAATTTCTTACTGAGAAATTGCTGGCTTTCTGCACTTCCTCAGTTCACTTTCGTTAAATAATGCAATGGGTTTGGAGCTAGTTCATACTGCATAAATGTAGTTCTGCAAATCTTCGTCCGGTTTTCTTGGTAAGGGGATGTTCATAAATGATGTTACACTTTTTCTTAACATTTTGACCCCCTCTCCATTTGTCACAAAGTAATTTTCATAAACTAATTTTTATAAAGATATTCATATTTAAAAATGATTGATGTCACATTTCTTACTCTTTCCCTCCCCCTTTTCACAAAGTCACAATTCGACGCCTCCCCCCCCCAGGGGCCGAATTAAGGAGTCGGAAGTCCTTAGGCATTAGTAGTGATGGGGACCCCTAGAGCCATCGCAAGATCAGAAAACGGGCGGGGGGGTCTGTAGCGTCTAAATTTTTCACACCCAACGCGCAAGCACATAAATTTTTATTGAATACAAACAAGGAAGGAGCACCTCCCTCCCCCTTTTTTTTTGAAGAAAATATAACTTTTTTTTTCTTGTATTTGCAATTTTGATATTTCTCTGGGGCCCTCAGGACCTCGACCCCTTTATTAGATTTCTAGGCTACGGCCTACATTAAGATAAAATAAAATAAATAAATACCTTTGTGCTGAACAGTAAAGTAAGACAAAACAACGTTAGAAGAAGCACAAATTTACAAAAACATCTTTCTAGCGTTCCATTATGCAATTCTCAAATTGAGGCTCTAAAATGTAATGATAATTTTGCTGTGAGTGTTCTTTTCAAAGCTTATTGCTCCTGTTGAGAAAGCTTTTAAATTTAGTGCCTTAACTTCCTCTCAAAAAGATTCGATTCGACATCTTATAACTTCTAATATTGACTTTAACTCGAAAATTTCTAAACCTGTATTTGCTAATATTGTTAGCCGTTCTGTTAAAGATTTAGTTTCGAATTCTGATCTGGTTGTTACCAAAGCTGACAAGGGTAGGCAAATTGTTGTTCTTGACAAATCATCTTTTGTTGATAAAACTAATGATTTAATTTCTTCTGGGCCATATGCTGAAATTTCTAAAGATCCTAGTGATAAAGAGTTAAAAACTATTTCATCTGCTGTCAAGTCTGTTAAGTCTATTCCTTCAGATGTTAAACATCTGTTGTTCCATCTATTGCTAATTGTGCTAGATTTTATGCTTTACCTAAGGTGCATAAAGCTGGTATTCCTTTCAGGCCGATTGTTTCCAATATTGGTACGGCTTCGAACAAACTTGCAAAATATTTAGTCTCTGTGTTTTCTCCTCTTAGGAGTCACAATTTATTTACTATTAAAAATTCTGTTGAGTTTGTTAAAAAAATTCATATTTTCGTTCCAAATAATTCTTTTATGGCTTCTTTTGATGTTAACTCTTTATTTACGAATGTTCCCGTCGAGGGTTCACTGTTATGCCTTCTTAGAAGACTTTCTGAATTTCATTTCACCAATACGGAAATTGAGGATTTAATTTTCCTTACCCGTACTTGTCTTAAGCAATGTTCTTTTGTTTTTAATGGGAAATTTTATATTATGATAGATGGTCTGGCTATGGGGAAACCCACTTAGCCCCATTCTTAGTGATATTTACATGCATTATTTTGAGGTTAAGTTGTTCCAGAAACTGCGGTTTCAATTTTATGTTCGGTATGTTGATGATTGTTTTGTTCTAATGAACCAGAATCAGTTTGAGAGTGATGAGGTTTTATCTCCATTGATCCTCATATTCAGTTTTCTTGTGAGAAAGAACGGAATAATTGCATTTCATTTCTTGATGTACTTGTTTCTCGTACTGAAATTGGTTTTGAAACTACTGTTTATCACAAACCTTTTGCTGTTTCTTTACCTCCTCATAGACTATCGTCTCATCCTCCAAATAAAAAATATTCTGCTTTCAATTCTTTTGTTTATCGCGCAATTAACATTTGTTCTTCGTCGGAACTTCTTAAAGTGGAACTTAATTATCTTAAAGCTGTGGCAATTGATAGAGACTATCCGCCAACTTTGATTGATTCCATTTATAAAAAACTTTCAAATAAATCCCAAACTAATGTTCTTAACCGAACCTTCATCAGAAAGAATTTGGTTGTTTTGACATTCTTTCCATCTGTAAGCTATCAGGTTGCTAAGATTCTAAAACGTTTCCAATTCCAGGTGGTGTTCTCTCCTATTAATAAACTTTCTTTCTCTTCTCTTAAAGATCCTATTCACCCTCTTAATTGTTGTGGAATTTATAGAATTAATTGTAGTTGTAAACTTGCCTATATTGGACAGACTCGGCGTGCTTTAAAAATTCGCTTGAAAGCGCATCAAAATTATGTGAAAAAACAACAATTAAATAAGTCTAGTATTGCTCAACATTGTTGGGATTCAAATCACTCTTTTGATTTTAACTCTTATCAGATTATCCAAAAATGCCCCAATTCATCAGGTCTTGACTTATGGGAATCCTTTCATATTTTGAAGAACAGTTCTAACTTAGTTAACGATCTTAGTGCAGTTCCATATTTTTCCAACATTTGGCTCCCACATCTTTAATACTGTCCTTTCCCCATCCCCCCCTTTTTCCCCACTCATTTTTATCTATCTTCCTTTGTTTATTTTTACCTTTTTGTCTTGATTGACCCCCCCCCCCCCAATTTTCTTCTATTTATCTTTATTTTTCCTTTTTTCGAATATTTTTTGTTTCTGTTTATTTTATTTCATGGTTTTCCATTCAGCTTTTCCTTTCTGCGGTTCACGGTTACTGACAATTTCTTTTCTTTTTGTTTAAGCTTCGGCTTAATCTTTGTCCAATTGAATTCTTTCTTTCTGTGTTCGTACCTAAGAGAAAGCTCTTGGCCTTTGCTTGCATTCCTATTGGTTCCTGATCTGTTTATAACTTTGTCATTGGTGTTTGGCTAATCCGCTGTTTTTATCTTTTAAGCTGCATGCTTATCTGCTCTTGGCTTTTGTTGGATGTCTTTTCATCCATAAGCTCATTATTTTTTGCATTGAAAAAGGCGTTCCCTGTAACGCTGAAACACGTGTCTGCTGTTTTTGCAAATTTGTGCTTCTTCTAACGTTGTTTTGTCGTACTTTACGGCCTACATTGCCTATTTGGTAATCCGGCTCTGCCATCCCCCTACCCTTAAACATCATTTGAGTTGTAGTAATCCACAAATACTTCTTTATTGTCCATCTGGCTTGTTGAATTCATTAAAAAAAGGAAGTGCGTGATCCTTTCAAGTCAGTTTGAAATTTGTGAATGGCAAGTGTTCCATTTTTTGCCATGAAAGTGTGTGTTTGAAATTCTGTAATTTTTCATTGGTTGAATGAAATATAACAAAGTAGCATATCAAATTGAAGAAAATTTAAAGCTCTACAACTTTTTCATTGACCATTTTCATGAATACTGATCCTGGGAGGACGTAGGAGCAAATGTTTGACAAAAAGAGAGAATTTTTCCGAAAATCATCGATTTTTCGATAACATATATCAAGAAAATTATTGGAAATTTGACAAATACGTGTAGAAACAGTTTATAATAACTTCATTTAGCTTGAATTTTTATTTCAAATGCATTTTTTCCACAGTTTCCGATATTTTGTCGAAAAAACCCAAAATTTTTCGAGGAAAACGGGGGGGGGGGGGGGGGGGGTGCGGCACATTTTGCAGAATGTTCAATTATTTGCATTGTATTGCAATAGACATTCAATTCTATTTTTGAAAACTTAGGCACTTAAAGAGTCTTGTCTACTTCCATCTTGGAAGTGACCAAATATGGCGACGGTGCTAAAAATTAAGATTTAAGTTTTTGAACGTGTAACAAAAAAAAAAAAAAAAGATAAATGTAAAATCCTCATTAAACATCAATTTAATTGAACTGTTAAAGCTTTTAGCACATTAGCGTCCAATGCAATAAGGATAAGATTAAATTTTAAATACAAAATTTTTCATTTCTCAAGAAAACAGTTTTAAATAATAAAAATAAATAAATAAAATGCTTTACAGAACATTTTGCGTTATTTTCATTAGTTTGCATTTGAATAAACATCAAATTCTGCTTTGTTTTTGCAAACTTAAGCACTTAAATACTGCTTGACTGCAGATTGTATGTAATTTGGCAATCTGCCAAGTAAAGACTATTCCATCTGAATCAATCTAGCAGGAGAGAAGGGAAAATAATGATGGGATTTGATGCACGTGTTTTATAGTGTCACTAGTGCATTATTCATTTATTGCATTCTCTAAAATAAAGTAAGGGAAAACAAAAATAGTTACCATGGAAACAACAAAAAGAAAAGAAAATATTTTCATTTCGTTCAGGAGCGTAAAAGCAAAATGGTAAGCTCAAATTGTTGTGAATAAATAAATCAATTAATTTTTGCCGTGAGAATATAGATTGAATATACTTTAGATTAAAAAAATGTTGCCGAGATCAAATTTTCATTTTTACAGAACAAAGGCTAAATAATAGATAGGCAAAAGTGCTCATCTGTAACAAACCAACTAACACCCCTATAAACTAATAGATACGTCCATTTCCGCCTATAAACCAGACATATAATCGCCTATTAAACCAGCCTTTCCATGTAATCAATGATCAGACAGTACTAAGGTACTTTGCAAACTTCCATCTTGTGAGTGGCCAAGTATGGCGTCTATGTTTCAGATGTAACTATATTGCAGTTCTGGTTAAAATACAATCTTCCTTGAAGTGTTTATCCTCAGGCGTATGCTTCCAAGCAATTTAGTTTCTTCCACCCTCTTGAGTTTGTGCATAATTCCTGTTCATCCCAAGATTTTTTTTTCTAGGAACAATAGGGGGGGGGATGGCGACTGAGGACGTTTTTTTAGGTCGCCACTTGTTCAAACTAGGTCGCCACGTGGCGAGTGGCAACCGTGAATCTTGACCTTTAGTGAAAACCTGATTGGTTAAAAGTGGTGATCATTGCTACTCAGCAAAAACGCCCCAGAAATTAACCAATGAGGAAACAAAGGCAAAAACGAAAAATGCCACCAAGTGGCAACTGGGGCAAGCTTGTATTACGTGGAGAGACTTGGTGATTGTGGTATGAGGGCAGCAATAGCAAAAAGTGATGTATTCATTATTCAATCGTTTAGTATACATACGGATGGATCTGACTTAAGTTTTTTTAAGCTTGCTTCTTCTAATATTTTATTAAAACTATCATACCAACATCTGCCCTGATGGTGGTATGCCATACATGCTATGCTTAGAGCCAAATTTAAACTTGACGTGCTCCTAGGCAGATTTAAAATCTGCCGCCCTCCTCCCCCCTCTCCACAGACAAATGGAAGCAAAATTTCTTTGACTCTATAAATGCAAAAAATAGTGCTTTCGAAATTTAAACTATCAAGCTTATGAAGAAATAAGGATGACAGTCAGTTTTGCAGTCATTGCGCTCCTAAGGGAGGTTACTGTGACCTCGCGAAAGATTCCTTATTCTGGGACTAAATTTTGCTGATGATTCGGCCAATTTGGAGATAATATACACAGTCCAGTTACATTAATGTGACCATCTGTCAAAAGCCAGAATAACCACCTTTCGCAGAGCGGACTGCTGCGAGACGTGCAGAAAGAGAGTCACTTAGGTCCCTCAAGGTGTTCTCTGGGATGTTGAGCCATGCCAACTCTAATGCTGTGGCTAGCTGCGCTAGATTACGCGGTTGAGGATCCATGGCGCGAACAACTCGATCGAGATGATCCCACAGATGCTCGATTGGGTTTAAGTCAGGTGAGTTTGCTGGCCAGGGGAGGACGGTAAACTCATCCTGGTGCTCTTCTAACCATGCACGTACACTGGCAGCTGTATGGCACCTTGCATTGTCCTGCTGGAAGATGCCATCATCCTGAGGAAAAACAATGCGCATGTAGGGGTGGACATGGTCCGCAAGGACAGATGCGTACTTTTATTGATCCATCGTGCCTTCCACAATGATCAGTGAACCCAGAGAATGCCAGGAAAACATTCCCCGGACCATAATGCTCCCGCCTCCAGCTTGGACCGTTCCGACAATGGTTGCAGGGTGGTTCCTTTCAAAGGTTTCACGCCTTATACGCCAACGTCCATCTGTCCGATGGAGCATAAAACGCGATTCATCTGAAAACGCTACACAATTGTATTTGATCATCATTGCTTTGGAGGCTTTGCTACAGGGTTGTCCTATTTTGTCCGCCCTGGAAAAAACAGCCGGAAAAAACCTGGAAAAAACCCTCCCGGAAAAAATGTCACTTTGTCCACTTCATCAGTAAACTGAAAGTTTTGAGTTAAAAATTTGAAGCTTGAAAATAATAAGTAATTATGTTGATTTTTTTCCTATTCAAGTAATATTTTAATATAAAAATTTCGTAGAGCTTTTTGTACAAAATCCAACAATGCATCTTTTAAACCTTGTTTTTTTGAACCTAATCTGCTGGTCGAATCACAGCTACTTAGCTTAATGCTGGCAGAATATGATAAATGCATACCTGCCAACTCTACTGGATTTTCCGGGAGACTCCCGGATTTTTGACATTTCTCCCGGTCTCCCGATTTTTATTGAAAATCTCCCGGTTTTTATTAATCTCTAAAAAAAATCCTTCCATTTAGGGATTTTCTTGAAAATGAAAACACCAAACCCCTTTAAAATAAATTTTTACATCATTTTAGCGCTTTTACTCCATGGTTTGAAAGTTTCCCACTCAATTTCAAACTTTAGCACATTGGAATCTGGCAACATCAGTTCTTGTTTACATTTGCAATCTCGCTTCGCGCACTCATCGCTAAGCCTATGTTGCTTAATTACAACATTTCTTCCTGTACACAAAACGACCGCTATTATCGGGCACTTTGCGGCCGAAAAAAGTAGATTAAATCTTGTTGAAGACCTGAAAAAAACCTGTCTATGATTGAATTTTTACAGATAATTGAAATTCTTTTTTTCCCTAAATAACTTTTCATTGAAAAAAGTATTACTTTAACTTTTATTCTTCCATTTAATAATTTCATTAATTAAACTCTGTATATGACTCAAGGAACTTGCATATGATTGTACTTTAAGAGATGGTATAACTTTGATATACCCTTCCCCCCTCCCCCCCCCCAAAAAAAATTACGCGCAAAATCTGGCACTCCCTACGGACTTTTTAGGGTTGCTGTTTCTTATTTTTGTGTTGCCCATTTAGGTTTTTTCAGCTTTTAGGTTTTTGCTGTTGCCAAATTTAGTATTTTCTTGTATTTTGTACCATAAGTGAAAAAAAAAAGTGGCCAAATTTCCGATTTGGGGGGAGTATATCAAAGTAGTTCCTTAGAGATAATAAAAAATCCCCATTTTCCCCTCAATAACATGGAAAAAAGCGATATTGTGCTACATTGAAAAAATCTACTGGATTTTTTTCTTTGGATGTTGGCAGGTATGTAAATGTTTTCGCCTAGTGATTGAGCTGCTAAATGACATCCTGAAATGAACCGTTAGACCATAGACCTAAACAACCAAGACATGTTAGCTTATTCCAAAAATAAATTCCCATGATGATGACATTTGTATCAGCGCTAATTATTATTATATGGGTAGCTATGGTTTTTGCAGCGTAAAATATATGATAAAACATTCTAGAATCCGCTTCTAAGTGGTTTTAATTTAATTCAGGTACTTCAAAAAATAAAGAGCCATGTAATTTTAAGCATTTTGATGGATCATCAAATCCTCCACAAATATATAACTTGCAATCTTGATTTTTTTTGTGCATATTTCGTAGCAGCAATACAGAGAAATTGAACAAGCTGTAACTTATTTTCAGTGCTGGAAAAGAAATCATACGACATATCTGTTGCATCTTGTAACTTTTTATTACACAGTAGTTTTTCTTCCTTTTTTATATGTAGTCACAAAGTTGTCAAATTTAATTTTTTTAATAGGGTCGGATAACTTTTTACTTTTTAGAACAAATTGCTCTTTTTCGTACATACTTAATGTAATCTCTCCATTTTCTACAATATTTAGCAAACATTGAGAAGAAGATTCATCAGGAAGTTCACCGGTGTAAATATTTTGGAGCGCGCAATTTTTGCTATTATTATAGGGATTGAAAGCAATAAAATATTTGGCGATTCTTTAGATATCTGTTTCGTCTCTATTGATCCTGGATTGCATCCATTCATTATGGTAATTAATGTCACTTGTAGAATCTGCTTGTATTCCGATATATGAAGAAAAAAGCCTTGTGTATGCTGTTTTTTAAAGGGATAAAGAAGTAGCCATATCTGCATCGCGTCTTCATTTTTTGTAATACCAATCAAACCTCCAGTCACTACTGAAGATCGATTCTGAGACTGCTCTAATGCTAAATCGGGATTTACTGCATTAAATCTACCTTCCATTCGTTTGACAGACAGCATTCCTCTCTTCATATCATTTACAACTTCTAAAGGTAGTTTTATATCTTGTAAATAAAGAGTCACCCCATGAAAGTAATTTATGAGATTCATGGAAAAAAAGTAAGGTAACATTTGTCTAGTTATTAGCAAATGCAGTTCAAAATTATTACTCCTATCAGCCATAACTGAACCTAACAAAATTTCAAGCATTTCACAATAGTTGTTCAAATATTTAAATATTTCATTTTCAGTGATTTTGGCGTGTAAAAAATTGAAAAAACTCATCAAAATATCTGTAATTATTCTTTTACATTGATTATATTTTTCAATTAGGCCTGTATGATCTTTATCAACTGTATTCTCTCTTATTTCTTTGAGACAAGTATTTAGCAAATGCGTCAATAATGATTGTCAAAATAAAAAAGATAGATTTTTATATTCTGCTTTTGAAGACCTGTGCAAAAATTTGATTTTTGGAATTAAATAATTTTTTTCAACAAAAATGATCTATTAATTTTTAATTTTTTTGTTTTATTTTAAATTACCTAGCTTTAAATGTCTTAATTTTTAAGAAACAACGGAACAGTGAGACAAGGAGTCATTAAAATGGCCCAGATGAGTTAGCTAAATTCATTTACTTAGTACCTAAGGGAGCGGGGTATAAAAAATAAATGGACCAACAAGCCTCCTGGCAACATCCAGAATCGTGATCTACAAGATTTTCTGAGTTCAAAATAATTTAAAGAATGGAGTCCTCATATTTTGCATACTCAACTCCACACTGAGCCTGCTCTATAAAGTATTTGCTCTTTCAGCATTGTATTATTTTGCATTGTGTAGGTCCTAATTATGGAATGGGAGATTTTAGAGCTAAAACCAAATTATAGATAATTGGTGGATCCTAGAGTACAGTCGTCCCTCGCTACTTCGCTCTTCAACTTTCGCGGCTTCACTACATCGCGGTTTTTCTAGTTTTTTTTTCAAATATAGTAAATAGTTTTTTTTATGTGCTCGTGTAAACTTTTTTCTACAAAAAAATAACAAAGTATATGTCTTTTAAGTAAGGTAAGCTTTTAAGTAAGGTCTGAGGAGCTAGTTGTACTAGTTGAGGGAGTGGAGGTATAAAATCGCCGAAAAAAGTGTAGGGAATCCCATTTTAACCACTAAGCACTAACTGGAAAGCATAAATCACTGTATTATTACTAGGGGATAAATATATCTGTAAATGGTGTTCAGCAATGTACTAGCTTTTTAAGTTGTACACGTAAATGTAGAGGAAGACGGGGGCACCTACGGTCACTAACGGGCAATTGATTCTTCATCGAACAAGTTGAGGTTTTTCCATAGATTAGTAGTAGTGTATAAGAACTGTGTGTGTGTAGTTTATTTCCCAATAATTAACAATGTGATATGTATCATTTCTAACATATCTAGTTTTCTCATATTTTGTGAAATATATTAAGTAATAGAAATGTAATGGTGGCTAAGGGTGCTGTTTCATGTGTAGGGGTCTCTAACTATGATAAAAGCCTATTTAAATTGCCGTAAGTAAGTTTTATGCGCTGTAATTAGAAAAATATATACAGAATCCTACTTCGCGGAAATTCAGATATCGCGGTCAAGTCTGGAACGAATTAACCGCGATAAACGAGGGTTTACTGTATTTCCAATTCTTCCTTCTTCAACTACTCCTTTCTATTCTTTATGTTCTTTTTTATTTTCATTTGTATATTTTGTGAAGTTGTTCTAAATAGGGAAGATTTTTTGTTTCTTTATACTTAATGAATATCCAATGATTAACTATCCTT
Organism: Uloborus diversus; assembly: GCF_026930045.1. Lineage (NCBI taxonomy): Eukaryota > Metazoa > Arthropoda > Arachnida > Araneae > Uloboridae > Uloborus > Uloborus diversus. Next base: position 169,092,534 of record NC_072733.1, read on the forward strand.
ATTTATTTTCATTTTTTCAGATTGAAAGTTGATGAACATTTAATCGACAAGGAACTCCCTGTTGTTGCTGATCAGCCAGAAGAATCTGACAAAGCTTTGAATATTGCAAGTGAGAATATTTTGCAAAATGCAAAAAATAAAAGTGATCTATTTGTTACAACTATTGTTGATCATCCAAATATAGAAAAGAATCAAGATGAAGAAACACCTTTAAATATTTTTAACAATATAGCTGAAGATAGCAACGATTTAATTACTGAAAAAATTATTGGGTATTCAAAACATAGTCCAGTTGGGACTAAGCCAAGCATTAATATGAGGCATCTTATCAATATAAAGACTATAAAGGCATCTCCAAAGGTTGTTGAATTAGAGAAATCTGTTTTGAAAGTTAGTGAAACTGATAATAATGTTATGAATGAGGTCATACAGATTGCTTCTGAAGAGAACAATAAAGTGCCAGCAAATATTATTGAGCAAGGATCTGATCAAGCTCTAAATGACTCTCAAAATGAGAACATTTTTGGTGTTTTGAAAAGTACTACTAAAAGCAATAAGATATCTACTAAAGCTTGTGATCCTGACAAACCTGGTCAAGGCTTCATTGTTAACCACAATGAGATTGGTTTGAAAGATACCAGCAATAACCCACAAGTTGACCAAGTTCATTCAACAGCCAGATCTAGTGAGCTCTGTAAATGTGGGGGGAACATCTTCAAAACTGATGTTATTTCATTTAAAGTATCTAATCAAGGTATTGAAAGAGTGGTGTGTGATAAAACCAAAACCAAAAGTCTTCCTTCTTACACTACTATTTCTTCTTGCAGTTGCCCTGTTGTTCCAGGAGCAGAAAATGTCCATATTAATAGAGAAGATAAAGAAACAGAAGAACTGGGCAGGTCTGATAAAAGTGAAAATAAAAAAGATGAAGTAGGGATCAGAATTAAAAAAAAAGTTGATTACTTTATTAATGAAGTTGAATCATCAATCAAAAATGTGACACTAAAGCAAAATGAAAAAGAAGTCAAAGTTATTAGAACTGGTTCATATCAGTTAGAAACTACCCCTAGGAGAGAAGCAATGAAATCTGTTTGTAAGGAAAATAGTGAAGAAAGAAAACATTTCAAGAAGATGGTAATAAAAAGTAAAAGTAAAATCATTCCTGGTTTTAAAATAACAGTTTCTGAGGATGGGAAGCCATGTATTGAAAGGTTTGTACTTGAGCTACCGAACCAGGAACAAGGAAGTGTTAAAACAGATAAGGAGCATTTTCGAAAATTTTCTGGTTGTGAAGAAGTAGCTTGCTTGGGAAAAGGAATTCAAATCATGAAACTAAAGAACCTAAATCAGAAAATATTTTCTAACCTAACTGAAATCTGCAATGAGAGTGCAAAAAACACTTCTGAGTCATGTTCTGCTGGTACTGACAATCGTAAAAATGTATTCAGCAAACGAAATGACATAGATGCAGAAGTCACTACGTTGATGAGCTCTTTGCTTTTTCATGCTACAAAAAATTGTCCTGCTGGTACTGACAGTCGTAAAAAAGTGTTCTGCGAAGATGAAAAAATAGATACAGACATCACTAAGTTGATGAACTTTTTGCTTTCTCAGTACATAAGTGGTAAAAAACTAGACACAACTTTTGCTGCTGACAAAGCTATAATAACAGAAATAGAATCTGATGAAAAAAGGCAGGAGATTAATACAATTTCACAGACTGATAACATGAATAATGTTGACTGTAACAGAAATGAAAAACAAATGAACAAAGAAACCAGTAATGATATTACTTCTACAAACTCGGTTAATTTTGAATTTGTAAAAGACAAGAAAAATCATATCCATGAAACATCAGATTTAAACACAGCTATAGTAAAAGAAAAAGATTTAGAAATAGAATCTGATGAAAAAGAGCAGGAGATTAATACAATTTCACAGACTGATAACATGAATAATGTTGACTGTAACAGAAATAGAAAACAATTGAACAAAGAAACCAGTAATGATATTTCTTCTACAAACTCTGTTAATTTTGAATTTGTAAAAGACAAGAAAAATCATATCCATGAAACATCAGATTTAAACACAGCTATAGTAAAAGAAAAAGATTTAGAAATAGAATCTGATGAAAAAGAGCAGGAGATTAATACAATTTCACAGACTGATAACATGAATAATGTTGACTGTAAGAAAAATGAAAAACAAATGAACAAAGAAACCAGTAATGATATTACTTCTACAAACTCAGTTAATTTTGAATTTGTAAAAGACAAGAAAAATCATATCCATGAACCATCAGATTTAAACACAGCTCTAGTAAAAGAAAAAGATTTAGAAATAGAATCTGATGAGAAAGAGCAGGAGATTAATACAATTTCGCAGACTGATAACATGAATAATGTTGACTGTAACAGAAATGAAAAACAATTGAACAAAGAAATCAGTAATGATATTTCTTCTACAAACTTGGTTAATTTTGAATTTGTAAAAGACAAGAAAAATCATATCCATGAAACATCAGATTTAAACACAGCTATAGTAAAAGAAAAAGATTTAGAAATAGAATCTGATGAAAAAGAGCAGGAGATTAATACAATTTCACAGACTGATAACATGAATAATGTTGACTGTAACAAAAATGAACAACAAATAAACAAAGAAACCAGTAATGATATTACTTCTACAAACTTGGTTAATTTTGAATTTGTAACAGACAAGAAAAATCATATCCATGAAACATCAGATTTAAACACAGCTATAGTAAAAGAAAAAGATTTAGAAATAGATTCTGATGAAAAAGAGCAGGAGATTAATACAATTTCTCAGACTGATAACATGAATAATGTTGACTGTAACAAAAATGAAAAACAAATGAACAAAGAAACCAGTAATGATATTTCTTCCACAAACTCTGTTAATTTTGAATTTGTAAAAGACAAGAAAAATCATATCCATGAAACATCAGATTTAAACACAGCAATTCTTAAAGTATGCGAAAAAAAGGGGAATGATGAAAGTTCAGATATTGAGTGCACTATGTTGGAAGTTGAAGAAAGCAATAAGCCCAATCTTTCCAGTCCAAATCCAACGTCAAAAAGTTTGGGAGAAGAACCCGAGCAGAAAGCTCTTTCAGATAAACAGGATGGTTTGATAAAACTAAAAGAGAAATCATCGAGTGACACAATGGAGTATGAAAAACAAGAGAGCAGTAAATCCTTCAATGTTTGTTCAGATGTCAAAAAATTGTCAATTTTCAAACATCAGGAGCTTGAAGAAAGTGAGGAGAAAAATTCTGATGCAACATCTTCTGCTGTTGAAATATCCTCTGATAGTGAAATTGAATGCATATATGATGAGCTTCAAAATAACAAGGAGTCTTGTACTAATGACAAACCTTGTTTTGATAGTATGGAAACTCATAAATTTCTGAATAACGTTTGCACAAGCAAAATGGGGGATGAACTGCAACTGAATGAAATGCCAGAAAGTTTGAAAGTTAACTATGGTAACAATTTTTCGGATGAATTAAAGTTCTGGAACGAAAATATTGTAAGAGAGACTGTATCTGTTCAGCATGAACCAGAAAAAAATGTTTCAAATAATGAAGGAAAACATGAAAATGATCAACAGGTCTTATTTGGCATCACTAATCTGTGCTCCTCTAATGATGGAGAAAGCAAAAGTAATGAAGAAAAACTTGCACAAGTCCAACAAATTACCACTGAAAAACATCTGTCTTCTTCGACTGAGAGGATTATGTCACTTCAAACAAAAGAAATCGAATGCATAACTTTAGATGATGATCCAGAAAATGGTGAATTTAATGATAATAGCGAAAGTTTAGCTGACGTTAATAAAGCAGTAACAAACATTTGCAACCTTGATAAAGAAAAGCTTAGAGATATGGAAAATTATAAGTATAATTCTTCCGAGGGAGTTCAAATCCCTAATAAAAAGGTTCCTTGTTATGATGAAGAGTTCTTTCATGGTACTCAAACCAAAGAGAAAAATAAAATTAACAATGCTCATACTGAATTTGATAATCATGTAATGCATAACACTGCAGATTTTAAAGTGGATGAATATTCTCTTGTAGAGAACAGCAAAATGACATTTATAGAGTCTAATGAAGTAAACAGAAAAAGTGAAAAATCTTCAGATAAAATAAATGTTCTGGAAAAACTTGGTACAGTGTGTATCACTTTGGATGATGCCGATGAACCTGATTCTAATAGTGAAATCCATTGCATAATTAATAAAAGTGTGGACAATGAACTCAATGCTTCACATAATCTTGGAAGAATTACACAATACAGTAAAACTGATCCCAGAAACCAAATTCACCTAAATGTTTGTCACTCTAAATCTTCTGATGAGACTGAAACCAGTAATACCGATATAATAGCAGATTTTATTGCTTCACAAGATGTGAAGGGAAGAAAAGAACTTGACCTTTCTGACATGAAGCTTAACAATGAAGAGCCCACAGAAAGTCATACTCTGAATATGAAAAGCTTGGAAAATATTATCATTGATGAGCAGCAAAATTTTTCAAATAAGAAAAGGCTTAGTTCTGAGAAAGAAAACATAGTGGGTATGATTGTCCAAGTAAGCAATGATGTATCTAAAGAAGATTGTAGTTTGAATGAAAGGTTAACTGAAAATGTTCTCCATAGTAAAGAAAATAACTTTAAAGACGTTCAGACAATAAAAGAAATGGTAGAAGAAATACAAGCAACGGTAGAACAGGAAATAATTGAACAAGAAAGAAAGAGTGAGTATAATGGTAATGTGAATGCAGATTCAAAATCTATAGACAAAAATCTAAATGATGATTGCATTGAAAGTACTTGTAACTACATAATCTCTTATGTAACAAACAAAGTCAATCTTGAGGTAAACAACAGTAAGGAGATGAAGAATGTAAAAACGAATGTTTGTGTGAGTAATCTTAAAGAAATTGCCTTGGAATCTTCTATCCAAGAGCCTAGTAAAGAAAGTGCACAACATTGCATGTGGAAAAATATGGGTTGTAAAATAAGTGGAACGACAGAGGAACAGCAGAAAGTGCTTGATGTTGAACATGTGAAAACAGTTCATAATCAAGACTCATTATTAATTAACTGTAAGAACATGAAACAAGCATGTATCCAGATAAAAAAACTGACTAATAAAGATATTGCTGCTTATCCGTGTGCTGCTGAGCATCTTGCAGAGGTTATAGATGAAGTGTCTCAAAACAATAATGAAGAAAACAAGAGCTCAATCAGCTCCATAAGTGAAAATCAAAGATGTTTACGTGTAAGAAAATCAGAGACAAAAGTTGTGAAAAGGGATAAAAAGAACAAATGTTCAAAGAAAACCAGTTTCAGAACAAAATTTTTGAACACTGTAGAAACTGACTTACACAGCACTGAAACTGTTCTAAAAGGTGGGGATGACATTATTCATCAATGCAACGTAACCATAGAAGAATCATGTGAGACTATTCCTGATGCAAATGAAGAGCCTGAAAACATTATAAAGCATCTTGAAGAATCGCCCAATAAATCTAATAATCTGCTCTCTGAGGAAAATCTAGAAGAATCACCTAGTAAATCTAGGAATCTACATACAAAACGGCAAAATACTTTCATTGATGGTCACACACCTGATCAAACTAAAAGTCTTGTAAGCAAATCAAGGGAAATCACACAAATAATTAACTCTGAAATAGGAGAAAGAAAAAAAAATACAGAACAGAGAATCAAAAAATCTAAAAAGGGCAATAAAAATATCCATAGCTTTGTGGAGAGAAAAGCTACTACTTCAAAAAAAAGAACTTTAAGTGTTGATGAAAGTAAGAACAGTGTCAAAAATGTTGCTCATTCTGAGGGAAGTTCTCCCATAGGTAAGAAGAGAGCTATTTCATTATCTGATGGAAAAGATAAAATGGATATAATAAACATCTGTAAGAAAAAGCTGAAAACATCTTTCAGTTCAACTGATACTTTTCAAGAAAATAAAGCATCTGCTGCTGTATGCAAAGTTCCTGTTAAACGCAAAAAGCATGGTAAAGATAGTCAGCGTTTTGCCTTGCTTGAAGCTGAACCTGCATTATTTAGTCAGCCTGATATTATGGTGAAGGTTGACAGTTCTCGAAATAAAGAAAAAAAGCCAAAAACTGATTTAATTGTCAACGTTCCTACTTCATCATCAGAAAAGAGGAAGTTTACAAAAAATCAGAATTCTTTACCTGATTTAATTTCATTTAGCAATTTGAAGAAATATGTAAACAATGAATCAAAAACATTTAAGGATAATGTGGACTCGGAAAATTCTAACAAAACCCCCCGTATAGATCAAATTCATGTAGATGGGAAGTCTGATCATGTGTGTCATGAGCATTCTTCTTTAAAAGCCTGCTACATACTTGCAAAAGAGGACGAAAAATATCTTGGAAAAGAAAAAAATTGTGTAAGTCCTATTACTGATTCTCCATCAGCTTTAAAAAATCAAATACTGTTGCTTTCTGAAGATGAAACTGAAAATGCAACTGAAAGCATCATGGAAAGCCCTAATTCTGCTTTTGATATTTCTAAGTCTAATTTAAAGTTCAGTGACCTGAATATGGAGAGTAATATTGAAGCTTTTTCATCAGCACCTTCCACCATTGAAGAAAATCAGTCACAAGGAAGAAAGTCAATACGTCTACTTAAAAAAAAAAATCAGAGTTTCTGTGCATCTGAAAATACTGAGAAGAAGGTGCTTACAAAGAAAGGTAATTACATTTTTAAAAATATTTTTAGACAAATAATTTTATTAGTAAGCTCTTTGCATGTTCAAGAGCTTTGTATTCTGGGGCAGTCTATCCAGATTCATGTAATAGCTGCGCTCAAACACTTCTATTTCTCTTGATACTCCTACCTCTTACAACAACCATTTATAAAATGTTTGAAACACTTTTTATTTTTTCTCTATCTTCGATTTTATTGTGGTCATCAAAAGTTATTCCCTCAGTCATAAGTGGGATTACCTGGATTTAACGCTTTGGCCCAAATCTATTTGAATTACATTTATAGATTCTAATATTACATTTTGGCATTAAGGTACATGATGGTCTTATATGAGGATTAATTTATCAAAAGCTAAGATATCCATTTTCCAAAAATGTTCAGGAGGAGAAAAAAATAAGTTAGACTAACTGCAAACGACCAATTTTTCCGTTTTTTATGATCATTTGAAATTTTGGACCCTTACCTTTAATGCCGCCTATCTTTTTCGGAAGACGTTTCGACCCTTATTTTTGCCATTACATTGTTTGTCCTGATATGTACTACCATCCCTTAAAGTTTTCCTCAAGAGTTCAGAAACACCCTGTATACATTTAAATAAAATGTCAAGTTCAAAAATTATTAGCAAACACATTTTCAAATCAACATTTGCAAATGAATAATAAAAAAAGAATATATTTAAAATGAAAAATTTAACTCAATTGAAAAAATTCATAGTTTGAGTACCATGTGGGAGGCACATGTACAGAGCAAAAATTGCTCTTAAATGCATAATTAGTATAATTGTCGACCCTACTGTTTATGTTTTTCAGCTTGATAACTTCCTAAAATGTACCTTAATTTTTAAAAAAAATATATATAGAAAAAAGATCAATTTTTTGAAAAAAATTAAATTTTAGGCCTGCTGCTGGACACCTAAATATTTTTTGATTTTGATAAATTTTTTTGAGGTACATGTGGCTCTATAAGGACAACATTTTATAAGCACGATTGGTTTAAACCAAGTGGTAAAAAAAAAAAGTTTTTTTTTTTTAATTTTTTTTTTTTTTAAATACTTCTTTGTGTTCCGCCAAATGTTTTCTTAAATTTCACATATTATTGCAAAGAATGAAATTTAATTGAAGCTTTATAGATAAATTACAAATTTAATAAATTTAGAAACTTATTTTTTAAGGTAATGCAAGTTTGCTGAATAGGTTTTCTTTTGTTTTTTTAAATCAATGCTTTCCTATAGGTACATAATAGGTATAGGTTCCAGCTACCCTATTTACATAAATATACAAGGCAGACCAACTAAGATTCTTTTAAAAATTAGATGGAGAAAAAATTCAAATAGCTCTTTTTTTATTTATTCAATTATCATTATTTTTTAGTCTTTTACATTTCAAAATAGCCCAAATTGCATATTTCAACCAAAATTTCATTTACTACCTAATTTGCTTGATTACTTAAGATTTATTGAGATAGATAATGTACCATTGAAGCGATGCATAGTGTATAAAAATTTTAACGGTAGAATATGTAAATGCCAAGAGAAAAAAAAATAACTAAAGAAGTCTAAGAACACTTAGAGTTGGCTTAAAATTGTGCTTATACCTGCACACTTTTTGCATAGGCATAAAATTGTGCTTATACCTGCACACTTTTTGCATCCTCAATAGATGATGTAGTCAGCAAGAAAATACAAAATTATGCAAACAGAAAATATCCATGTAACTTAGTGCTTTTATTTTAAAAAAAAAAGCAAAATTTTCACTTTTCAAAGAACCCAGGGCCACGCCAAGCCTGATCGGCGCCGTCATGCAACTGTCTTTTGAGCGCCTTCATGCAGTGGTGTTCGGGGAAAATATGGTTAACACCTGGAGTGAGATTTTGTAGACAAATACAATGGGGGAAAAAATACATTAGGCATTTAATTTACTTTAAAAAAAAAAAAAATGTAAAAAATTTGTGCTTGTTAAAAATTACACTTAAATATATTTATTGAAACATAGGTTTATATATATTTTTAAATAGCATTGAAAGCAAAATTTATACAGATGTATATTACCCCCCCCCCCAACCCCCATGTTTTTTTTTTTTGCATAATATGTTCCACGAATTCAAAGATATTTTCAGATATTTATATAATTATAATTGCAAAGAATTTTGAAAAGAAAGCTAAAACGAATCAGAGAAAAAAACGTAAATAAAAAGTAAACAAACCCCTCCTGCTCAAGAGAAAATTATGTTAATATTGGAAAGTTATCTTCTCTCAGGAAAGAAATTTCCACTAGCTTTAAATTAAAAAAATAATAGAAATACATACAATACGAAAGAAACACACACACACAAGGGTTTTTCCAAAAATGACATGCAACAGGCTGAATTTTTTTTAAAGATTTAATAGTTTCAGGCAATTAAATTAGAGGAGGTGTATCACGCATTGTTAACAGTACCACTGACCTGTGTGAATTCAGAAAGAGTAGTTTCAACTGTAGGAAAGTTGAGCACTAAAATGAGTTCCAGGCTTAGAGACAATTCTATAGATGCATTATGTATTTTACTTACATTGATTTTTTATTATGACATTTGTTCCTTCATTTTATATTTGTTCGCAATACGTTTTCAAAATAATACAATTTTTTTACAAAATTACGAAATGTGACAGCGAAACAATACGTTTTTAAGCAATATTTGAGAAATTTCAAATACCGCTATTAATTCCGGTATCACGTTTCAAAAATACCGAAAACTGGTATTGAATTTTTGGTCTGGTATTGCAATCCCTAAAGCTAATCAAATGACCTTTTAATTTTCTACTACGGGCAACGTCGTGCGGGAACCGCTAGTACTAAATAAACTTATTGACACTATTGGCCAAGAGCTACGAAACAGTGACGCAACTGGAAATTAGTTTTAGGGGAGGGGGACGACACTTATTTTTTGTTTCCATATAAGCTTAGCTTCAATTCTTCATCAGTCAAAACAAGAAATTTTATTCGATCTTTGGAGCTGTAAGAGGGAGAAAAAGTTACGGAAATCTCTCCAATATTTTTCGACATTGATGTCTTAAAAACACGATTATAGACTATTCTTGCTGCCGAAGGGAATCACTTAGGGAGTTTCTGTTCGATTAAGTGTCCCCTCAATGTTTCGAAATTTAAAGTCCTCAAAATGAAGATTTTAGATGTTCATAATGGTATTAAGAAGGAAAGATCAGAGGTTCTCCGTCTTAATTTTTTCGAAGTTGTTATTTTAAAAGCTCATTTTTCGTCTTTCTTAAGTGATATAGCAGGTTTTGGGACACCCCTACACGAATATTTTTTGAAATTAAAGACTTAAAAATGCAGTTGTTGACCATTTTCTAGTAACGTTACGGTCTCGGCAGAAATAGAAGCTCCAAAAACACAATCTAAGACTAATCTAGACAATGTTGTTCAAACACAAATGTTTGGTGGATCTCTTCAAATTGAGGATGATCTGCAATGATTTTTTGGGGGAGGCTTCCAAGTCTTGGCATTTTGAAAATATTTTCGTCTCGATATGGAACAAAAAGGGTAAAAAAAAGGGGGGGGGGGAATAAAAGAAAGAGAAATGTGGTTGGATAGTAATTAGCTGACAAATAATCTGCAACATGGAAATTTTTAATCCAAAAAATTATTTTTAGAAGATCTAAAATTTCCCCCCGACATTTTATAAGCTGAAGTGTGAAGATCTTAACACCAAAAATGAAATGTATCTACATTTTCATTAAAAATATCATAAAACATTTTACATGAAAATACAGGAAGTTAAAATCTACATTAATTGACTAATACTACACTTGAAAAGTTGTAATATGCATTTAAATCATTTTCGAGTATCACCTTCGGTTTCGGCGCAAAACGCATTTCTACCCTTTATTGACAGTGCGGACTTAAAATACATCTTAAACCGTTAAAATAAAAAAAAAAACTATTAGTACATACCAAATATGTAGCTCAAGATGCTGGTGGTACTCTCTACATTTTTTATTTAAGAAAAAAAAATCTAATTTGAAGAATAGATTTAAGACATAATAAACGAATGAAAAATTTGCTTCTGGTTTTGCGAATGTCTGAAAATTGGAAAATGGCAAATATTAAACTTTGAAATACAGTGTACATTTTTATTTCATAGCTCAAAGTTATTTCAAGTTCAGTAACCAAAATGAGGAACAGAAAATTTGTTGCGCCGCTCCGGCTCATATGCTCACCCAAAAAAGCATTCACGACTGCACATTAGGAAGAAAAATGCTAATTTATGCATTAGTTAGCATCAAGTGTTTTCAGTGTAAAAGCTTGCGCCTTGGACTAGCATGTTTTGACACAACAAGGCAATAAGTTTTCCTTTAAGATAAGCAGCGAGACAGATTGCTTGTTTCAATGAGCAGTATAATTTCACCCACCATTTATTATTTAATGAAAAGTTCAATTTTATTTTTTTGTGTTGGGCTAAATGCCTTTATTTTTGTTTCTTGAAGGATTTCATTAATATTGTTAAAGAAAAAAAAAAGATTTGTAACTTACCTTTTGCCATTCCGGAAAAACCTTGCACGGGGAATCCCATCCACCTGCCACCGACACTCAAATGTTTAAGTTTGAATCGGAAGTGATTGGGAAAATTAGTGGCACGCTATGATTGGTTGCCGCGATTCGGCAGAAGTCGGCAAACTTCCGACAGCGCACATGTTAATTACGTAAGATAACCTGTTGAGGTGTTAGGTGCTGAATATCGAATAAGATAAGGATTGAGCAACCTGCAAGCTGTGTGTTTCCAGAGTTGGGCTGCTCTTGCAAGTTGCAAATGAGGTAACGTCACATTACTACGAGCACGGTCGGATCTGGCAATAAATATGCGGGCCGATCGTAGCTCACTCTCTCACTCATCCTCTCGCTTGTGCTGTTTGGTGTTTGTGTTCGTCCATATGTTTTGATAACGTTTTGGCTGCCGGCCTCTCTGGTGAGGTCGGGTATTTGGATTGCTTCCTTGTTGATGCCCCCACTTTGGAAGCGCGTGCTGTGGTGATGTTCATCACAATGAAAAGTTATTATTGTTCAAGTTAAGCCAGTTGTTTAGTCTTCAGTGCTAAGGGAAGGAGCGAGTCCGTCTACATGGCTTACCTGGATGTGGTGAATTGGTGTCCGAGGCATGAACTGATTACCGAGCGATTATGACGAATTGCGGTGTTGTCCTTCTGCCTATGCGGAATTCACGGTAATAAGCCGATAGAACTTTTACATCCTGCGTGTTCATCTTGATTCAACTTGGACTTACTGTAAGCCTTTTTTTGACTTAGCATACCTAACATTTTTGAGGACTAAACTATTGTGTTGTAACTATTTTTACTAATGCATGTTTAAATAAATGTTTTCCAATGTTAAAATGATTCATGTTTTATTTTCTTCGGGCAGACCACTTCCTCAAAATTCAGTTGGTAATGAGTTGCCTAATTCTCAGCTTAGCTGTAGGCTACTAACTCAATCAGATCTAAATATATCCAACATTTTGTTTGGAGATTTTTTCCCCTATATGGAACATTTTTGATCAGTAGAGCTTGGCGCCTTTTTGACTCTGACGCCGTTGTGCGCTGCACGTCCTTGCACATATGGACGGCGCAGCCCTGAAAGAACCTTTTTTTTAATCCGAATATAATAAAAAAAGTCTCATATATGAATGGTGGAAGAATCAATTAACATTGATTTTTATGACTCTTCATTGTTAAAATATGTTAAAAGAGTATTTTAATACTGAGGCTTTTAATTAATTATTTTTTCTTTGATAAAAAAATTGTATGTTGTATAATGGTAACTTCGTTACCGGTTTTTAAATTTGATTTAAACAAAAAGTTGCAAACAAAAAATTCTTGGCTTGGGTTTTTTTTAGCAACTTACCGTGATGTGTATAAAAGTCTATGCATCAGTTTTTGAAAAATGTGTATTTTGATAAGCTCACAGACAGAAATGCATCAATTTTTTTTGGAAAACTGTCCTTCCGTTACTGCTGGAATTCACCATATATGTGTGTGTGTATAAAATAATGAACATAAATTTAATACATAATCTAATAATAATGACTATAATTATTATTCTAAAAATTAAAATAAAATAAAAATGTCAATTAAATTTTAAATGTAATAAACAAACATGCCTAATTATCCAAAATAAAAAAAAAAACCTACTTATTTTATAAGTCACAAAAACAAGAGTAAAATGAACAAATCTACAGTCTCTACATAAGTCGGGAAAAGCTAACATGAAAGCCTAGTGGTACCATATGGTCCCGCCAAATTTGAGAACAAAGAGTTTGGTACAAAATAAGACAGATTTTATTTCTAAATGAGGTCTACAGAAAATGCATACAAATGTAAATAAAAATACACATTTCATCAATTTACTTAAAATTTTTAAATATCTATAAAATGTACTTATTTTTTTCGATGAGATATTTTTCCACTTGACTTCTGGACTAAAAGCATGCACGCATGTTTTACTATTCTGTCTGGCTGTCAGTGGCGCTATTTATTAACTAATAATCATAACCTCACGTTTTACCACCAAAAAAAAAACGTATTTTTGAAATTCCAATTGCTGGTACCAAATGGTACCGCTAGGACTTCCTGGGTTAATTTTCTTGTTTATCATAGATAAATCAATGTACAGGAATTTACTCTTGTTTATTTGTAATTAATAATGTCTGAACTATCACAGTAAATTATTTCTTTGATTATTTATACCAAGGCCCATTGAGGTAATTGTATTTTTTATAATAGTTAAAGATTTTCGAACAATATTCTCCTATAGAAATCTCTACCTATGAGGAAATGAAATTACAAGATCTTACTCTTAATTATTTAATTAATTATGAAGAAATTAGGTACAAATATGAATATTAAACATCCTTAACACTTAATTGATAAAATCTTTGATGATTTTCCAAAAATAAAATTGTTTTTCTGACAAATAGTGTTTAAACCAAATAAACCCAGTTTAAACCAAAAAATCCATTTTTTTGGATGTAAAAGAAAAAAAACGTTTTTTTTTAAAAACCAACCTTGCTTTAAAGTAGCCAGGTGCAGCTTTTCATTTTTATAGAGAATCACATTACTTATACTTAAGGTTGTGTGTTGCGATAGGTCGCATGTGCTTAATCCAAAAAGTTACAGTAATAGCCTGCATTAGTTGATCTTCTTCAATAATGTCATGAATGTCAACAATATTGTCTGCAGTCTCCTTTCATTAGGTTCGTTTTCTCCAGCTTCTCTTCCTGCCATGTTTTTAAATCTTTTCTATGTAACTGGTCAAAGTTACATAGAAACTGATCAGCATCTAAAATGGACAATAATCATGTTTCTGTACGAAAAATGTTTGTTTTCGCGATGAAAAATTTTTTTGTTTCTTTATTGCGAATGTCTGTTATTTGTCGCTTTTATTCTGTATTAAAATTAATAAATGTATACAGGTTTTTTAGTTTTGCTCCCTTACAGTTGTTTTAAGCTTTTACATTCCCTTTAAAAAAAAACGAACTCCATTCAACTTGTAATCAACTGTACAAAACATTTGTGAATAGGATATTCAGCTTTTCCCGCACTTTTCAAAGTCCACAGTTTACTGTAATTAAAGCTTTTAATTAACAAATAGATAACATATAACTGTATTGGAATGTGTAAGTATCTATTTCTTTATTGTTTCATTAAAGCAATTAGGCTAAAATCGGGTTGATAAAAAGAAAAGTCGATCCTAAATGAGCCATCAGCAAAAAGGCTGCACTATTGAAAATTTAACTTTTAAACACATAAACGGCATGGAGTTTCTTCCAGAGATTACTGTATATAACAGCGGATACAGCTCACCCTCTTCAGAAAAAAGAAGTCTCCAAAAATATCCAATAAATTTTTCTAACAATTTTTTAAAATGCAGAACAAGACCCAAACTCTGTGCATTGCTGAAACATCACTCCCATGGGATCTAACAGGAGTTACTTGCTTTTTCTCTTAAAACAGCAACCTCAATTTTTTATACACATTTACAGATTTCATTTTTAAAAAAATTTTTCCAACTGTTCCATATTTTTTGCTTTATTTATTTTATTACTTTAGGTTAAATATTTGTGCACATTTTAATTCAATAAACACTGGGATTTTTTTTCATATGCAAATGCTTGTTTCTTACATACTATGAGGAACACAGAGAGAGCACTTTTCTCTTACGCTTCTTTTTGTTACATAAATACGTAGAGCCTGCAGCTTGTGCTTGTGGAATAGGATTTTAGGTAAGGTTAAAAAAAGTTGAGATGAATAAACAGAGACCTAGATATACCTTGAATGACAGATACAGGAATAGATAAAGAAATGTTTATTAAAATTAATATTTACACAGATAATAGTATATCCCTAACTTTATTCAAATGATCCTCGAAGTGCCCAATCTTGATGTTAAAAGGTGAATGGCATAAAAAGATAACTGTGCACCTAGCCCCTTGTTGCTAGTATATGATACATACAGAAATCTCTATAAATGGAAAAGAGCAGGAAGCTTTCCTAAAAAAAAAAGACATTTCTTTTGTTTTGGTCTCTTAGAAAATGAAACCAGACTCTAGATTCAACTTACAAATTTTCCCTTTTTCCCAACATTTATTTTTTAAGCAAGCATTTTTTCTAGTTTTTCTAGAGAAAATATTTCAATCTTGTCAAAGAAATTTTCACTGTTGTCTTTTGCAAGGTTTTTCCTTTTATTTCTTATGTATATTTTTATATTGCTATTTCCTAGAGTCTGAGAATTCACCCAAAGGTGATGGCAATAAAAAGCGAAAAAGAAGAAATTCTGATTCGGAAGAGGAAGATCCAGATAAGTTATGGTGCATTTGTCGTAAGCCACACAATAACAGGTATTTATCAGTTCTTGTTCCGATAATTTATAGAATAATGCTTTATTTCTTATATTTTGAAATTCAAATAAACACAAGGAACTGTTATTTCAATGCAAGAAGATGTGAGTTTATGACGTCCGGCAAAAGCCGAAAATTCTTACAGAATAAGATAATGTAGGCAAATAGAAGCTTGAAACTCAAATGTATACAATTGTCTTTAAGGAAACTTGCTGTGTTGCTTTAAGGATAACATAACTCTTAAAAAAGAATAATAATGGATGTATGTCTGAAAATTATGAGACGTTTTAAAAAGTGATGCATTAAAAAGTTAATGTTAGTGTTTTATTGAAAGTAATATTGATTGGCTACCAATATTATTGAAAAAAAAAAAAAAATCTACTGCTCATGAAAAGTGGTATGAGATGCAGAAATTAGTTAGAGTTCATGGATTTGTATTTAATTTTTTTTCTGAGTCTTACCTTTGGTTTCCTTTTTTTTTAAACACTTTTCCCCTACAATTTAATTTTTATTTTCTGTTTTTTTTTTTTTTTTTTTTTTTACATTAAATTCTGCTGTATTCACTCACCTAATTATTTCCCAACCCCTCCCCCCCATCTTTTTTTTTTGGGTGGGGGAGAAGGAATGGAGAGAATTAACTTCAATATTTGTATCATTCAGTGCTGCATTTGAGCATCCACTATGTTCTAGTTCACAACTGATTAATCCTGTTTTTCAAATTTGTTTCATATTAAACAAGGTAAAAAAATAATTCAGACTTAAAAATAAAAATTGAAGATACGAGGAGTAACACTGCAAATAAGACTTCTCCAATCATTATTTTGATATTGCTTGACATGTGTACATAACTCAATCAACTTGGTGGTCTTTTATTGCAAGTTACCAGTATACTAGTATTATCAATCTTTTTTTTTTTTACCTGGATATATTTGGAAATTTACGTTGTAGAAATTTTGTTACCATTCAATTCTCCAATTTGTTTTTTCTATATTTGTATAGCTGCATATTGGGATACTGGGGAGGAGAGATGTGCTTGAATTTTAAATAAATTTTAAAATTAAAAAAAAAACAGATAATTTTCTCTTGATTGGAATTTACTTTTAAAACATAATGCCTTCAAAACAATTTAAAGGTGTAATTTTGATATTGTTCTTATATCAGCTAAGAAGTTTTATTTCATTCAGAAAATTAGTTTTGTTTCTAAAGAGGTCACTTAAAAGTACTTGTTTTAGTTTGCAACCTATGGTTGGTGGAAGAGATGTGCAGCTAAGGTTAGGAAAATCAGTATTTGTACACATGAAAGTGCCATGAAATACTGAATTAGTATCCTCTTTAATCTTGTCAAACTTCGAAAAAATACTGGAGAGCACTTAAACGGTAGTAAAATTTTTAAAAATATGGAAGGGAACTACCATATCAATAAGTTTTAGTATTCTTTATTTATCATTCCATCTCATTAATGATAATAATAATTAAAAAAAACAGTCCCACTGAATACAGTCGGCTCCCAATTATCCGTTTTATCGTTTATTCAAGGTCTTTCTCACCTTTTTTTGTGGCAATGATTTACTGAATGTGGAAAAACGCACCCAGTTTAACATAACAAGTTAACCTATCTATTTTCAGACATTCCAATTTTTTTGCTTCCCACTTCCTCCCAATGACATTAAACCTTCCAAGGTCACAAAAACCTAAATTGGTTTAAACCTGATTTTTATATCTTCACTCTTTACGCTTGCATATGAGTCAGGTATATGAGTCTTCACTTGCATTACCATGAAAATACCTCATGTACCGAATAATTTATTGCTGCTTAGTAACTACAATCAGAAGTGAAATGATAGGTTGTTTTAGGGATCAAACACACAGCACCCTTGGTTTTTGAACCATCTTCCCTATCCTAGGAGGAAATTTTATGTACAAATAAGGATTTTTATGACCCCTTCCTCTCTTCTTTTCTTTAGTCAAGTAAATTCTGGCTGCACTAGTGGCTACAGTGTTCATTCATTTTACAGCTTTTTTTTTTATAAATCAATCAGGTTTATCTCTCCACTAAACCACATATTGCAAAAGGTATTAAAATTTGCATGAATATTTTTCCAGGCATATAATAATGTATATCAAATTTAATATTACAAAATAATGTTTAATAAACAAGGGAGTTATTGAAGATCCAAATTATCTGACCAAATACACTTACATGTCTACTATACATAGCATGTTAGGGTCATTATACAAAAACGTAGGTTTTTGATGTTGGAATTCATGAAAAAAAAATCTTCAATTTTTTTAAAAGTTACTTTATATTGTTCCTTTTAGGCACCTTTTTACTCTCACATAGTTAGTCATATTCTTTATTGGTTATTTTGTAACTTTCTTTTGTAGTTAAAATTTTGGATGTGAACGGAGGGTAATGGATAGAGTAAATATATATTTTAAACGTTATTTTAAAACTTTTCATTTAAATAAACATTGTATCTTTTATGAGGAACACGATTTGCGAAACTGATTAAAATGTACACATCTTTCTTAAAACGGATTTTGATCATTGTGTTGATTTAGGGTTAAAGCAACATGTTATTTAGAATTTACTTTAAAAAAGTGATTCAATTTTAACTATAAAAATTTTTTGTACACAAACAATTCTTTCCTTTTTAACTCAAGAATGGAGGATACACAAAGTTAAGGACCTATTTGACTTCAAAGAGAATAATGCTGAAATTCTTTCACACTAAGTTCTTTAGTTTCACGAAGAAGACCCAGAGTTGAAAAGGGCTAACTTGTGATTCTAAACCTGTGTAATGAGCTGCCAGTACTGCTGTCTATAGGAAATTCTATTACTTAATTAAATCCTGAACTGAGGATACAAGAAATACTGTGACAGTGATTCAAAAGATTATGAATGCTGTTTAATGCAGACTCAAATTCCAATGATGAATTACTTTATCAGGACTGCATTAATCAATGCGGGGTGCTAGAATCCAATAAGATCACCTTTTCTTCATAAAAAGTCATTTATTTCGCTAAAACTACAAGAAAACTACAGAGCCAAAAATATCTATGCAGTACAGCTCCTTTTTCGAACTCCAACCTAATTTCAATTTAATTTTACAGTGTTCTGACGATTTCTTGTGCATCACAATTATCATTCACTGGGCACTTTCTTCACTTCTGTTCCCAACATACCTCCCCCTTTTGAGACTCTGAGAGGAGTCTCAAACAGGTAACACTCATTATTCAAAAGACCCAGTCTTTTTGTGTGTGAAGGTGTGTGAAAGACCCCAGTCTTTCACACACCTTCCACATCTGGTATATTTTCCCAAAACAATATCAGGATAACTCTTTTTAACAACAGAAGTCTTCTGAACAAATTCCTTAGGATTTGACTCCATCTCACACATGCCTTTGTCGGCAATTGCAGCCGCCTCATCATCAGTGTGTATCTCCAATGGGTTAACACGTTGCACTGGACGAACAAAAATCCCATTTTTAGTTTTGAGCCTTACAGCCTGAACCCATTTATCTCACCCAGGAATCAATTCAACAATTCTCGCCAAAGGCCAAAACACACGTTTTTTATTATCGTCGCCCATTAAAACAATTTCGCCAACTCTTGGTTCTCGGGTTGGCTTCTCATTGTGTTTTTGAATTAATTGGCCTAAATATTCTTTTCTGAAATGCTGTCTTAAATCATTGAACAGCTTATACCTTATTCTCTTTCTTAGACTTTGCCAATCCACATGATCAATATCTGTAACATCAAAACTACGTTTTTCAATAAGGAACATTGCAGGTGTGAGAGGAATCAACTCCTGAGGGTTTTCCGACACATATGTTACAGGCCTTGAATTAAAGACTAATTCACAATCACATATCAATGCATTCAGCTCATCATAATTCAATACTGACTTTTCAAGAGTTCGTTTTAGTAAGTCTTTATCAACACGAACCAACTTTGGAGGCAAAAGCGGTGCGTCCTGATTCAGATCAATAGTGGTAATTTTTAATATTTTTCTTTCCGCATCTACTTCTTTTGGTCCCCAATCTACTTCACTTAATAGCCAGTTTTTTGGCGCCAACTTCAGCCTGCTCGGTCCTTCCCACCACTTGAAGTCAAAGAATTGTCTAGGGCTGCATTCTTGCGTCAATTCATCAGCTATATTCATTGTTTCAAAAATATGTTTCCACAACTCAGGCTGAGTCAATTTCCATTTTTCTTGCAAAAGTCTAGCACCTATGCAGCAAGCGATAACCTCTAACTGAGGAATACTCAGTGATTTTAGTGGATCTATTCTACATTTAGCCCTAACAAGATATATTTTAACTTCATTTTCCACTACTGATCGAACGTAGACGCACGCCACATAAGCTCCTTTAGAAGCATCCACAAATACATACAGTTCTGTTGTAGAATTGGTTGTTATGTAGCATGTCAAAGTTACGTTATTTGACAATGCAATTTCCTTGAAACATTTCAAAAATTTATTTATAATATCAGGGGGTAGTTCTAAGTCCCAGGAATGTTTTAACTTCCAAGCCTCTTGCAGTATCATTTTAGGAAGCAATGTAGCAGGGCTTAATAAGCCGATGGGATCAAAAATCTTTTGCACTTTAAATAAAATTAAACGCTTTATAATTTTTGTTTCACAAGTCAATGCTTCTATATCTAATGTCATTAACCAAATTCCATAAAATTTCTAAAACAGACATTTCCCCTGAATGCTTAGTAACACTTTCACAAGCTGCATTGCTTTCAAACCCTTGCAAGTTAAAAACATCCCTTTGACATAATAAGTTGCGATTGTTCGATGAACTTCGCTTCTTCTTCAGTATTATGAACCCCTGTTACACAATTGTTCACAAAGAAAGAACATTCCAACTTCTGCGCAATCTCATATTCAGGAGGGCTATATGCCTTTTCAATGCCTACACTCAACCCTATAGGATGCAGTCTCAATCTATCAATATCTGGTATTAATTCAATAAGGTTCATTGCTTTAAACAAGCATTCATTCAAAGAAGGCTTACCTCTCTGGGACGCAGAAGCATCAAAAACAGGCCGAACTTTTGTGGTCTTACTATTTTTATAACAGACGTATGTGGTAGATAGTGGCACTTACTCTCTAACTCCCAATGTGGTACGCGCTCAATAATATTCAAGTTTTCCCATTCTTTGAATACATTTTGGTAATCCTCAAGAAAATTCTTACATTTTGACTTACGAATCATTTTTTCATGCCTTTTCCAGGCTAAATCCTTATTATCTGGTAAAAAATCATAATTCAAAAAATCATACTTCCAAGGAAGCTTTACTTCATATATTCCGCAAGGAAGAATTTTCAATTTATCCTCAAATACAGATAAATGTTCTTCTATGCATGCTTTCTTACTAACATCGCAAGTGGGATCTGTTATTCCTATACTTTAAAGTTCCTACAATTCATTCAAAGGAATATTTTTAGCATGCATTGATAATGTTTTGAAAACATCATCTTTCTCATTAGTGTTCTGTTTACCCATAACAGTCCTCCCAAGTAGTTTTCACTCTAGAAAAAAAAAGGGGAGGGTGCTGGTCTTTGAAAGGGGCACTATTTGTTATAAAAAAGGCACTTTTTCTGTGCGGTGTCCCCCTAGCCAAGACCGATGATGCACCCCTCAAAAAGTACTGAGTCCCCCCTTCTCCAAAAAAATAAAGAGGTGAAATAACATCTTGAAACACCTTGCAAAAATTTAAACAGTGTAGTCTGCACTATGACCCCCCCCCCTCGATTGCGGCCATCACTGACTTCAGTATTAAATATCTTTATTTCATACGAAAAATGTATTTGTTTTTAGAAAAGGATTAGGCCCCTCTCCCAAACAAATGTTTTCCACACTCCATAGGAACATTTAGATGATGCTGAAACTTGGTTTGTGTGTTTTTCAACACTTTTCAAGCCTTAAATTTGACTACCTGTCCTATAAGTTATAGGCATTTCAAAACCCTATGAATTTCAATTTAAGAAGAACAGCATTTAATTATTATTGATCTCCCCTTCCAACCTAAAAAAAAAAATGCCTAGTAATGTGCATTGTGCCATTACATATTTTAGTAGACATCAAAACAATGATGAATGTTAATTCTCCTTTTTAAATATATTACACGTCAAACAAAATAATTAAATTAAAACTGTGTGTAGTGCTTCAAAAATGCAGTCGTAGCAAGGTGCAAAACAAAAATAAGCAGCTCTGGCCAATCCAAAATTTTTATCTCAGACAATTTTTGTGAAAATTATGTCAATAAGTTTTTAAAATAATCTGTTATATGAATTATATATATATATATATATTCAAAAATAATAAAAATATTTATCACAAAGGAACGAAAAAATTGATTATTTTGCCGCAGAAAATTTCCTTGGGAAAGCGATATGTTTCCATTTCAAGCGCTTTTTTTTTTTTGAACTGGGGAAGGGGGTTAAAAACCCAAGGGGCAAAAAATACCCTTGCATTTTAGCTCTGTATGCTTTGTACTATTTTCTACTTAGGAAACAATCAGAAAGTTAACTTTCCAGAAACAGATATGAAAAGAATGCTACACAATCACTAGCAATGCGCTAAAATTGCTAAGCCTAACTTCCACGTGCGAACGAAAAACGGACACAAAGGGCTGAAATGCTAGGAAAATGTCCTATTCCCTCTCTCATTGTTGATTCTCAGAAGATCAAGGATGGGGATGAATGAAACAATGATCTCTTCCTTCCCAAAGAACCATACCCCTTCCCACCCCCTGTCAAAAACCCACCTTCAGTAGAAGGAAGAACATGCCTTTGTTTCCTGCTGATAAGCCTGTTAGAATTCCTAGAATCTCATCCCCTTCGCATCTTTGCCATAGTGTTTGCTTCCCCTTTTATTTAGGGGCCATTTTCAAGGTGAAATTCTGGGAATTATGATAAGAAATGGGCGTTTTTGCGGACGATTGCTGGACAAGTAAAATTGCCCCAATATTGTGCGAGTACAAACAATGTTTGAGGCATCTTTTTTAGAAACACAAGGTGCAATTTCCTTTTTTCTTAAGGGGCAGGGCGCATTTTGCGATCTAAAAAAAGGGCAGGACGCATTCTGCTGATGTGGAAAAGGGCAGGGCGCTGCGCCCTTCAAAAACGGCCTAGCGGGAATACTACTCCCAAGCTTCATTTCTACAGCAGTAAGGCCGGAATCTAAATCTACTGAATGTCCCGTCAGCAATTTTCCTAAAACATCTGCCCCTATTGAAAGATCCATTTCTTTCATTTTACAAATGGAATCAGAAACTTCAATATTCTTTTTCTTTCATTCACTCAAAATATAACGATTGCTAACTTTTGGGATAAAACTACAAATTTTCTTTTCAGAAAGAGCTTCAAAACTATAAGCAAAAGATCCTTTCAAACCCCTCACTTCAACAGTGAATATTTTATGCCGTTTTGGGTTTGTTTCCTTCTCCCCAAATAACGAGTGAATCACTGTTTCTTCACGAAGTGAAGTTGCCTTCAGCTCAGATAAAACTTTCTGCCTTACATAACTACTTTGACTACCAGAATCTGCCAAAGCCTGAATTATTTTTTCTCGATTATTACATTTAATCCGGACACACAGAGTTTGCAAAAATACAGTTTGAGTTTTATCAAAGTTAGAGAGAGAATTTTCATACTTAGAAACTACTACATCGTTAGATTCACAACTTTTGCCTTCTAGCTTTGGACACATTACATAAAAATGAGGTTCTCTACAACCACTACATTTTAACTCTCTTTTTACATTACAATATTTACTAATATGATTTGAATTAAAACATATAAAACAAACCCCTTTTTTATTAATATTTTTTGTTTCTCATTTACAGTCATTTTTTCTGCAATAAAACATTTTTTACTTGGATGATCTTTTCTACAAAAAATACAACTTTGAAATCACTAACCTTCTTTCTCAGTACTTACTAACGCTGCAGCTGTCATCAGGTCGCTTTCCTTCTCAGTTGTGGGCTCTCATTTGCGCAAATTTGAATTCGCGCCGAAACCAGTTCTTGCTAGACGAACCATTTCTTCTCCATTGACTTCTTCAAAGTTCATTAACTGCTCTAAACTGCGACAGTTCTTATCTTCGATTAAATCATGATTTTGGCTTCTTTCCCACGTTTCTAAAACTTCTCCCGGCAGACAGCTCTCAACCAAAGATGTCATGAAATCTCCATACTTTTCTTTGGTCCGTCCAAGAGTTTGTAACGAACGAAGTTTTCCTTCCAATTCGTCATAGAGGGGTGGAAGATCAGCTTTCCCCCGTCCTGCGGCAGCATTTTTGATAACTACTCTCAATAAATCTGGAACATACACTTGCACCAGCAGATCACCACTGCCAAATCTTTCTTTTTACTACTGTATTGCTTTACTATAATTTTCTCCGGTAGCAGGGAAACTCAGCACTAATCTTTCTGCCTTCAAACCAGGTTCCATCCATTGAATTAAATATTGCATTTTATCTTCATTATCAATGCCCTTGTCATCATGGAATTTCTTGAATTGACTCCAAAAATTTAAAAATTCTCTTGCTTCGCTGTTAAACTTTTTAAGTTCTATCGTCAGCAGCTTAAATTTGCGCTTACTAATTTGGTTATTACGCTGAACATTTTCAAATTTTAAATCAAGCAGAGAGCAAATTTGAATAAACTTGTCTCGATAATTTTCTGCTTTTTCACAATCTTCATAATATGCCTCCTCGTCATTTTCATCTTTCAACAACAGCTCAGATATTATATTCTGACAATCATCTAGCCGCTTGAATTTGTCACAACTCTGATTTCTTAAAATTAAAAGTTCATTCAAATCAGAAATTTCCTTCAAAATATCATTAATTTTTTTCATACTGAGGGTAAAAGCCCTTTTCTCTGAGCTTTCAAGGTAGTTAAATCCATCTTCTTATATGTTTCTTATATAAGTACCCGTCCTGTCACGGACGCCAAATTATGTTGAATACAGACTCAAATTCCAACGATGAATTACTTTATCCGGACTGCATTAATCAATGCGGGGTGCTAGAATCCAATAAGATCATCTTTTCTTCATAAAAAGACATTTATTTCGCTAAAACTTCAAGAAAACTACAGAGCCAAAAATATCTATTCAGTACAGCACCTTTTTCAAACTCCAAACTAATTTCAATTTAATTTTACAGTGTTCTGACGATTTCTTGTGCATCACAATTATCATTCACTGGGCACTCTCTTCACTTCTGTTCCCAACAAATGCTATGTATTTTTTTTATTTTACAACATAATTCTTTTAACCTATTAAAAAAAATCAAATAATTTAAATTTCATTATTAAATCTGATATAGTTTTTTGTATTGAGTAAATAAATGAAAAAGTACATGGTATAAGAAATGTTTTGGGACATGTAACAGAGGCATACAAGTATCCCTCCGTTCAGTGAAAAAAACATTTAAAATTTTTTATAACATCATTAATTTGTATTGATCATCTTCAAAACTTGTTATACTTTTCTCAATCTCAAAAAGTGCTTAAAAATAAATATTTTTGAAACTAACCACCCTGGACCAAAGAAAGCTCATTTTTTGTAGAATGACCCGTTATTGCTATGCGTACAGTCATTAGCTTAACTTCATAGCAGCAACAATATTTTTATTGAGTAATGCTGGATTTAAAATCTATTTATATAAAGCAATATTTCTGCAGTGGTTAGTATTTTCTGACCATTCAGTAGTTCTACTTTCCACCTCTGGTTTTTTAAAATATAATTTCAGTCTGTAAAACGTAGATAATTGTAAATTACAGCAAAACTTCATATAAAATAATTGAACGAAGAGCACTATATACAAATATTAACATTAAATTTAAGTTAAATGCCCCTTTTAAAATATTTTTTATTATTGTCCCCCTAATAGGAGGGATCAAATCCCTAAAACCCTCCCTTTGATCATGGCTTGATACGAGCAACTACCCCCCCCCCCCCACACACACAGTTTTGAAAAAAAAAAAAAAACTCTCAGCCGTACGTTTTTAGTGTAACTGAACTTGATCTAATTTAGCTGAACTGTTTGCTCATTTCGCTGCATATGCATGTAATCTGCTATAGGGACTTCTTTTTTAACTTTTATACACACTGCTGTTGTTTTTATATGGAATTTAAATGTATGTCTCACTGTTATCGATTTTTTAAGCAATTGTATCATACACTAGTATTATTTTTTGCCTAGCTGTGAAATTTGCTTATTTGCCTTTCCTGTGCCACCCTATTCCATGGATAAAATCCATTGGGAGTTTAGTGTAGAAAGATGTTTTTCCTTCTTTCTTTTACCTGTTATTCTCTTTAATTAATAATAATAACCCGTGTGGCACACACAGTTGAGAGATGGATGGTTAATGGTAGGAACCGGTGGAGAATGGTGTGTTGGCAACGCAACGATGAACCAGAGATGGCCTTACAGTTTTTGGGCATCGTTAGGCCAACCGAGAATGTTTTAGAAGGGCCAACTATTTCTGAAGTTTGTTGGGCTAACCAAAAATAACTTTGTTTAACCATGGTTGGGAAATCGGCCATTTTCCAACAGTTTCTTTCTTTTTTATTTTTTACTGTACAAATAATAACTAACAGTTTTCCAAATGTTTTCATTGTTCTTAATAATATTTTACCGCAAAACATTTTTTTAAACAGATTTTTTTTAACGGTAAAAATGAAAAATACATGTTATATGGAATGTTTTAGAATTTTCCTTCCTCTTACCATCCCAGCAATAAAATTTCTAATTATTGGGGCCAATAGCTTCTTTTTCTTTTCAAACTTATTGAGCAATCACGATTGCTAATGGTTCTCATTTGACCGTCCTTGGCGTTATGGTTCCTTTTTCAACCCCACTGTCCTCCACAGGCGCAGCTCCTCCAGTCCCGTGCCTGTGCACTGTCCAACGGAATCTGCTTCTCCTAATCGGTGGCGCCCATGTTCTACACACACGCACGCTTATACACATACACACTCACACAAGCGCCCTTACACACATAAACTACACACACGCCAACGTGCATTCACTTAGGTCTACGCACACACACAAGCTTACACATACACAACTACACCACGTCACGTAACCGCCCAAGAGAAGGGGCAGGCTTGGGGGGACAAGAGCCGTTTCTAGAAACAACTCGGACGAGTAGGGTCCTGTCGCAGCTCGTGATTGCAAAAAACATAATTTAAATTCAAAATTTCAGAATTCAAATTAAGTTTTTTTTTTTTTAAATTTTGTTCAGACATTTATGAGGAACATTAAAACAAAATTTTGATTTGTTTAAACAAATAGTTTTTTTGCTAAAAAAGCATCTGCCCCCCCCCCCTCCCCCCAATTTTGGTGCATGTTCTTTTAAAATTTTCTCCAAACTTGTGAAACTTCTTATAATAAAATTTTTTTTGAAAGATCATAATCTGCATTCTTTATTTAAAATATTTAAAAACCAATTGTTTATGCAGTTTATAAAGTTTTAAAAATAGTATTTGTTCACATATACATTCAAATGTTTGATGTACAATTGCAAATCAAATTGCGCTTATTTTTCATTCGCCAAAAGCAGATACACACAGGTATTTGCAAATATACATAGCGTACTACATACCTTAAATTATTTCTCCACACAGTCACCACATCAGTTTAGACATTTGTCCCATCGCAGCACTAAATTAGAGATCCCCCTGTCGCAGAATTCTTCCGGCTGCCTCTGGAATTGATACCCTTCATTATTATTTTCTCATTACTTTCTTGATACTTTGTGCTGAAGCATTTAATATTTATTGAATGAGTTGGTAGTTTATGTTGCACTGGATCTTGATATACACTGGTGTGCAAAAATTAAGGACGAGACGGTTTTTTCAATATAACTTTGTACAAAAGCTTTCCAAATCAACACATTTAATACCGTAAGATCCCCAATACGTAAGGACATGTGTAATGTAAGCAACACTTACTAAAAGAGAAATCAGAGGGATAAAAAGAAGCTTTATTGAAAAAGTAGCATGGAGCGCAATGCGACTAAAGGCCGAAACATCCCTGTGATGGGTGTCCAGCAAGAAACATCCGGTCTTTAGTAGCGGATATGATCTCCCCCGACTGCTAAACAGGTTTCACAGCGTCTGCCCATGCTGAGAATGAGGGTGTCAATGAGTTGTTGAGGCATTGCTGCCCATTCGTCTTGCAGCGCCAATCGAAGCTCCGGAATCGTTACTGGTGGTAAGGTACGAGCTGCCAAGCTTCTGCCTAGAAAATCCCTTACATGCTCGGTGGGATTGAGATCCGGAGATCGTGCCGGCCAATCCATATGTTCAATATCCTCACTCTTTAAGAGCTGTTTGGCAGCTACTGTGCGATGACATGGTGCATTGTCGTGCATGAAAAGGAACTGCGGACCCATAGCGCCTCTAAAAAGACGCACATATGGAAGAAGAATCTCGTTACAATAACGGGTCCCATTGACTGAACCTGCGTCGAAGATGTGAAGGTCTGTACGACTACCAAGCATGATGCCTCTCCAAACGAGAACACCAGGACCTCCATACCTGTCCCTTTCAATGATGTTCGAGGGATGATTGCGGCTTCCCCGCTCTCTCCAGATGAGTATGCGATGAGAATCGCTACTCAGACAACCTGCTCTCATCTGTAAAGAGTACTCGTCCCCATTCATTGTCTCTCCAATTCCGGTGTTCCCGGCGCCAGAGAACGCTTTCTCCGATGGGCAGGCGTTAGAGGTACACACCGTATAGGGCGTCGTGCAAACAGACCACCACCGTGCAGTCTTCTGGCCACGGTATAACGCGATATCGGTCGTCCAGTCGCCTGTGTCGTGTGTCTAGCGATTTCTCCCGCTGTCTGCCGCCTGTTTCTTCTGGCCTGTGAGACAATATACCGGTCATCTGCGGGTGTGGTTCCTCGTGGACGACCACTACTGAACCCCCGGATAGCTGTTCCTGTAGTTTGAAATTGTCTCCAAAGTCGTGAAACGATGCTGTGAGCACAATTCTGAACTCTGCAGCCACATTTGTCACACTGCGGCCTTCCTCCAACTTCCCAATGATTCGACCTCGGGTAAAAGCATCCAGATATCGTCTAACAGATTGATTACTCGCCATTTCTCGCTGAGGCAGCAACTCGTTGTGATTTTAACTGCTATACGGCGTGCAATCTCTTTGCCAGAAATACTGATCTTACCCAGACAACATGCTTTATACTACTCAGACACTCCCCCATTTCGTCTGCCTGCATATCTGCGCATGTGCTACCGTACATCACCTTACTTAATCTCCTGATTGGTCTTTCTGTCCGCTCTGCCTCTTCATTCAGCTGATATGCTAATTTTTCGACTTCGTCCTTAATTTTTGCACACCAGTGTAGTATGAGAAGGTTAGGTGAGATAAATGTTTTTTTTTTTAATTATTCAATTCTACTTTTATCTAAACTGTTCAAAAAAACTCTTAATTTCCTAACACAATCTTTAAACTTAGATTTTTTTAAAATAAATTTTTACAAATTTTCACATTTTAATTTCCTAAAACCTATTCCTATAAAGCTACATACATAAACAAATGTCACAAAAACATTGTTACAACATCAGCATTTTTTTTTCTTAGATAAAAAAAGAAAAAACCCATTTATCTCACCTAAACCTCTCATACTATATCCAGATCCTGTGCAACATAAACTATCAACAATCTTTTACGAGCTATGAAAACTATCTTGACAAAGTTGAAATTTATACAAAAAACATCCTTATGGAACTGTTACCTCAATTATCCAGCAGCTCAAACTAATACAACATGGCTGATATAAACTTAAAGATCCAAAAGACAAGATGCATCAAACAGGCAGACTGCAATCTTAAATACATGATTCAGTGCATGTGTTCAATCCTGATTGGTCAGCAGAAACACCCCCTATTCATTCAATAAGGAAAATGCTAACAGAGCACCCCCAAATGGTAACTAGTGCAAGCTTCTATTGCATTACTAGTTTTGATGAGTGTTGTATCAAACTAGAGATGGTAAACAAATCTGCACAGTAAGTACAGAAACTTCACTTAAACTTATCTCATTCAATAAATATTAAATGCTTCAGTGCTAAGTGTCAAGTAAGTAATGAGAAAATAATGATAAAGGGTATCAGGAATCACAATCGGACAGCGTTCTTGGGTTCTGTCCTGCCAGAAACTTCTTCAGTGGACCGAAATCGTAAAAATCGCTAGGGGCAAGGTCTAAACTGCAGGTGCATTTCCCTGTGAAATGCTATGGGCGTTTGTTCCTTGCTCCATGCAAAACTAATAACACTTTGCTGCTAATAAGCTGTGGACATCTAAAGAACAACCGTCATCTTAAATGACTAATAGCAGCTCCGCTCATCAGAGCAAACGGCTGATACGGTTCAAGAAATAGTCACTCCTGGGATTGTATATGATTGCTTTGTATTCACAGAACTAATTTGGCTAGAAAAAAATAGGCGCAAAGACTTTTTGATTTGCCGTCGTATTAATGTATTCAATGTGTTTATTTTAGCATCCTTTAAATGCTTTCGCTTTTTCCTCTGTGAGTGAAATTTGCTTTTTTTTTTAAATTGGTAGATTCATGATACAATGTGACAGTTGCAAAGAATGGTATCATGGATCTTGTGTAGGTATTAATCGAAGTCTTGGACTGCGTCTTGAAAAAGAGAAAAAGGAATGGAGATGTCCAGTTTGCAGTCAGAGAAGTAAGTGATAAATTGTTGTGTCAGCTTATTTGAAACTTGTTTGTGTTTGCTATTAATCTAGAACGTGTGCTTTTGATATATTTAAAAAATAAATAAATCAGGGAAACTGGATAGTTATTGGCAACTTCAGGAGCCACATGAAAAAAAAAATCACCCAAAGAAATCAAACCACAATCACCAAACTCCGCAAGAATATAGTCTAGTAATAGGTATGAGAATGATTTAAATTTGAATGCCAATTAGATGCAGCAAAATTCGCCCTTGGGTATGAGATTGCAGGATTCTCACAATTTTTCTAAAATCTCACTCTGTTAGGAAAAAAACTAACTAAAGTTCAGATTAATCAACTCACAAATGTGTTTTGGATCACAGCATAGCATTTGGAAGAAGCATATTTAAGAAACTCATTAACATTTATCAAGTTCTAATTTTACTAAAGGTTAGTTAAATTAAAATTTCTAAATATCTCATGTAGAGTCCTAGAGAGTCCAGCAACAAGAAAACATTACAATAACTTGAAAAGTTCAAAATCAAAAAGTTTGTACCATCTGGAAACATTAGAGGATATGGTAGTCCACTGTTGAAATCTATTTTCTTGAAATAATACATAGGAAGCACTTGGAATCAAACTCCCTAAAGCACTCCTGAACAAGACAGGGGCTGGCCTGCTCAACTTGAAAAATCAACTACTAGATATCATCACATTCTTTCAGACGTAGACCTCCGTCACCATATACCATGGACGATGAACCACTCATCAAGGCCCAATCCACAAGGCAAGGTTGATGGAAAAAACAAGACCATGCAAGACATAGAGCTTTAGACATAGAGCCTTGCACTTAAATAGCACTCTGATGACTATTTTCCTCATTTACATTTGCTAGTTGAGATATTCGGCATAATTCTTGAAAATAACTCATAGTTTTCTATATGGTAACATTTTGTACAGTGAAAACACCCGACCATTTCCGCTTCCTTGCGAAATAAGAACCATCTAGCATGTTTACATTTTTGACTTGGTGTACGAACGTGACCTTTAATATTGAAGTATTGGGATGTTGCTTATTTTTTATTCAATTCAAGATATGAAAGTTCTTCTTACAGGGTTCGTACTTCCTTAAAAAACCCTTAAGAAACCCTTAATTTCATCAAGCAAAATTAAGGTCCCTAAAAAACCCTTAAAAGTCCTTAATTTTCTGAAAATTTCCTTAATATTTTAAACACTGTATCAAGTTTGATTCCCCTTTGCTTCTTTTTTTTCTTTTTTACCCCTTCAAATCTTTATCCTCCGCGATATCTGCCGAAAACGTATGTTTTGCAGACATGCCAACCACGTTAAACACGTGCTTCGCCGAAAATTGCTTGGCTTGTTTGAGATTGCAATCTTTTTGCATCCTGCAAATATTTCAATCTTTTTAAATGTTGAAGGTTTCTTTACTATATGCTACTTTATATCTGTTTATTTTTTTCATTATTTCGATAATATTTTTATTTCTTAAATTTATTTTAGAAAAAATGCAAAAGACTATCGAAAAAATGTGGTCCTACTCCCACAGTCTCTGATTGTATTTAAACTTGTCATGGTTACTATTTTTATGTATTTAAAAAAGCTTTCAATATATTTATGGTGAATCTCTAATGGTTTTGGTTAGGCTTTACAGCCTGTAAAAAATTATGAGTTCCAATGCAAGGAAAAAGGATAATAAATTATATATATTTATTTTCAAATGTTTTTTCGCAAAAGAAATATTCCCCCCCCCCCCAAATATATATATATATATATATATATGAAAAACATTGATATTAGTGAGTGATACAGACCAGAACTATGGCTCCATCAACCCCTTTATTCAAGGACTCAGGAGTTAGAAATTGCTTTCTCTTTCAAAATTTAACTTTATAATGAAATAAACTTGCGAGAAATAGTACGATATAGCAAATTTGTTCAAAATAGGATTTTAGTAACAATGACAGATCAAAAGCAATCATAACAAAACACTAGTTTAAATATCTTGAAGAAAAGAGATTTTAGTTTTTTTTCCTTCAATTTGCCTCTCACTCCAATCATGTATGCTAAAAAATAATGCTTTAATATACAACTCATTTTCTACAGCTATCCCCATTTTCCTAATCTTTTTTATGATTGAAATTTGAGAATTAAATGCTATGTTTTAAGAACAATATGTGCCATCTATTGTATTAATTACTACCCAATCATTTCAATTACAGTGATCTCTCGCTTATACGCGACCTCTGTTATACGTGTTTTTCACTTATGCGCGTTTTTCTCACGGGCCCAGCTAGCGATATAGGAAAACAATGTTAACCCTTGTTCATTTATACGCGAAACCTAAAATGCACCTTTCACTTATGCGCGATAAAAAAATTTCAAGTTTTAGTTAAATCGCCAATTCACGCTTTGCTCATCGGAAGATTTGTACCCTTCTTGATGTCTCTTGGAATGCTTTCACACACCTTTATTCTAATGTTCAAAATGTTTCCAAGAACGCATTTTTTTCGCACAAGTGTGCGATTGGGGTCGCAGTTAGTCTTGTGATTGACATCGAGAGGGGAGAAAGCATTGACATAGCCTATCGAGGACCTTTTGTATCCTCACAGACTATGATACTGATCACGCGACAGTTTTTAGGTTTTGTGGAATTCGCTTACATACTGTACAGTGTATAAAAAATGACAAAACGTGCATCTTCAAATTTTACATTTTTATTGAATTACAATGCATAAATGGAAATTATGTGCTTATTTATTCATTAGTATCAGTAGTGTACTATTAGTATTACTATAACTGTTGATAACTTACTGTATTTAAGCTTATTTTTGGGGGTTTTCACTTATGGGCGAATCTCACTTGTGCGCGAAAATTTCGTTGTCCCCTTTGGTCGCGTATAAGTGAGAGGTCACTGTAATAGGGAAAAACTTTTGTATTATGTTTGAAACTGGTTAATTTGCCATTTTTTGTTGAATTTTGGAATGTCATGGACTCAAAGGGCTATTTTGATCTCATCGCTTTTCTGCTTGATTTTAAGAACACTTTTTTTGTGGGGGGAAGGGTCCTCCTTTTTGCTCTTTGATCACTCTCATCCCTATGATGTGAAATTTCAAAATTTTATTCACTGATAATAAGACATCCCAGTCGATTACGCCTCTCCCTGCTTTTTGGAAACAGTGATGCATTTGTGCATATATATATATATATATATATATAATATGTATAATGTACTTTGCCCCCCCCCCCCGCAGGAAAACTTTTAAGTGGTATACATAAAGCTATCTAATCATTTCCCCGCTAAGTCCTTTTTTTTGAGTCCTTAAAAAGTCCTTAATTTTTACTTTTAAAAATGAGTATGAACCCTGTCTTACATAAAAAACAAGTAAGTACAATTATTATGAATCTCCAAGTACCGAAATGGCAAGAATTCAACAAAAATCTCTCTGATCCCCATTAGCGGACATGCGTTAAAAATATAGCAAAATTTCTCATCTTCGAGATTTCTACTTTTCATTTTTTTTAAGAAGATGGTCAATGTAAATTTAATGACTTTTGATAATTTTCAACTGCTACCTTATTATTAATAAACACTACACTCCAGGATCTCCATACCTACCACTAGACATTGTTCAACCAGTTGGATGGGAGTCCTAAAGAGAGCTCTGTTGGTTTCCTTAAGAGGTTTTCCACCTCCAGCTCAGTCACGCCTATGCCGGGCTGATGAGTGATAATAAGCATGAAACTGCAATCCTCGACTGGAATTGACTGAGCTGGCGGTGTATTTCATGTATTTCTGCCTTAGCCCTGGCTATAGGGCGGTAACTTACTGAATAAACCACATAACAGTTTTCGATTTTTTTAGAAAGGAAATTCAACTCGAATTTCACGTTAATTATAGGAATAATATCTCAGTATATTACTCCTCTGTCGATACCTTTAAACTCAGTATGTTCTTTAAGAGCTTTTTTTTTTCTATATCACGAATAGAGAGGAAAATTCAACAAAATAATTAAGGAAACATTTCAGCAAGTACTTCATAAACATGCTTTTGATAAAATGAAACATGAAAGAAATGGTTAGTATTGCTAAACTTGCAATAAAAAGAAGTAACTAATGAAATTTTACCTTAGTTCAAGTTACTCTAGTAACAAAAATACGCTGATACCAATGATTAAAATTTTGTAACATCTAAAAGACACTTCAATATGTTACGTTAAAAAAATTGAGTTAATTTAGAGCATTCCCTCATCTTCAGAAAAAAAAAAAAAAAACATCTGAAATCGAGGAAAAAATGAAATTTTCGGAAATTTTTGATTTTTTAAAGTACGATTTCGTCATCAAGAAATTCATAAACAATTACTATATTAGAGCAGATAGTTAGTTATAGATAGTTTTTCAATCTGAATCATTTTTACTGTTATTTTTTCATTAAAAGAGCTAGAAGAGTGATTTGAAATCTGAAGTAAGTTGGCAAAATTTCAATCTTTGTCAATATCTCAGATTCAAAAAAAAAGATCCGAACAAATATTACTTTGCTCTTTCCCAATAGAGATTTGTTTATAGAATGTGGAAATATTTATTTTTTAAGTGTACATTTATAACTTATGGAGTCATTGAGTCACAAACTGTCTGCAATGAACTGTGAAAATTTAGGCTTAGCATAAGCATCAACTTCTAATTTCAATAACAAAGCAACAAACAGTTTTTCAACTTCCATATTTTACATTCCCTCATAGATATGCATGGTTTACCTAAATAAAAATTTTCATTGAAATCTGACATGTCAACCACAGCTGATTTGCTCATTTCGCATCGAATGACCCGTTAGTCAAATCTGATGTAGGTCCAAAATGGAGGATACCACCTGAAACATACCCCTGATGGCGTCCGGGAGTCTGGCCGGGCTGGATGTTCGTTTAGTAGGGTTCTTCAACGGATGGAATGAACCTTAGTGTCTAAAAATTGACTGGCCTATTGAGAATAAGGCATGACTACCATCCCCGCGGGAAGGGGTAGTATCAACTCTTCTGGATATCTAATGTGCCGATAGGTGCCTTCATGTGTTGTGTGTGCTATCTTTTAAGAGTGAATTATCCTGTGGTATGACTTTCTTATAATGTTGTTTTACCAGAACTTTTTCGTATTTTGGCAGGAACTCAAAATGGAACTAGATAGATAGTCATTTTGAAAATATTTAGAACTTTAAACTAAACTTGTTCTGAATTTTTTTTATGAATATTTTGTTTTTTTTTCCTAGTCATAATTGTTTTGGGAATATGTATTGTGATACATACAATTGCTGTTGTTTTTTTCCCTGTTAACTGTTTAATAAAATGTTTTTGACTGTTAAAATGTATCTGTAATTCTTTTCCCCCCAGACAGATCATTCCAAAATTTTCAGTTGGGCTTGCTTTCAACCTGTTTTAGTTCCTTAAACTTCAGGTTTTCAATTAAGCTATAAGAATAAGTTCAACAAATTATACTCCTATTTCGAAGGGCTTATTTTCTAAATTTCTAATAAGTGACTAAGGTAACAACAAACCAGTTTTTATTTTCCATGCGAATGTTTAAAGTTGCTTTCCGAGCTATATATTGTCAGCAGACTTCATTAAATGTCCATGCCACCATTTCTGTAAGCTACTGTAGCACGTTACCATGCTCTCACTTGTCGACTGACCATATTTTTTTAATATATGCAACTGCTTCATTATGATTATTCTTTTAGGTGTTACTGCTGTGACAAATCATGATGAAACATGAAGTATGGGGAATTGTGTTTGAAAGGGCACTCTTTTAAATCAATGTTCACGTTTAATTTATCAGTAATATTCAGAGCATGTTATAACTTAATGAAAATCTCAATAATTAGTAAGATAATGGTAGATATTGTATCTGACCGATTAACAATATGATGAAGTAATTTTAGCTGCTTGACGACTCTGCAGTTGATGTTTTCAGACAAAAGGGGGTACTAAAACTGATTACGCATCTGCACGAACTCTGGTCCGGGAAATATCTTCGTTGTCTAGTCATGGAACCGTTTGATTGATGGCAACCTTCCCCTATCCTCCCCGTCAGGGCTGTCCAACTGCAAAGAGCCCATGGGCCTGAATTCCGGTGATTGATGCCCTGGCAGGCCGCAGTTTGAAAAAGTTGAGCAATAACCTCTTACTTCTCATACAGTAACAATTAATAGTTAAACTATTTATCATAAAACAATGAAACAGAAGGATTATAAAGCAATTTGGTTACATTTTAATGGGAAAACTGAAGGCCAATCCGCCTTCTTTACAAGAGCAGGAATGTCAGTGTCGATATCATGAATGGAAAAGAGCAAAGAGTTGATGAGAGCAAGCTCTCAATTTCTTTTTTGAAATCAACAAAGTCCGTGGAATCAGTGAGAGGGGTCTTTATTTTTAACCAATTTCAGGCAAGTTTTACTTCCCTGAAATGTTTTTCTCTCCCACCCCTGTCTCCCCTGGCCAATGCAAGGCAATACTATTTCTAGGAATTCGTTTGAACATCAGCATGTATGGTAGGACTGCTTGACCTTGACTTGTAGATATCTTGTACCTTTTTCTCCCAATACAATGAAAGGAGCAAAAGAGCAATCAAAAGGAAATTTTGGGTACCCTGGCTTGACCAAAAATGGTAGTCTCAGATGCTTCTTGATACCATAAAATGTCGGAAAAAGATATATGCTGAATAAGAAGTTCGCGGGCTGCGCAATATGTGTTGATGGGCTGCATGCGACCTGTGGGCCGCCAGTTGGACAGCCTTGCCCAAAGTTTTGTGCCATGTGATGTTCGAATAATATTTATCAAACATGTTCAATCAATTTAAAAAAAACTACAACAACTTCAAAACTCCGGCATGAAATTTGATGGGCTATAATTCAACAAAATCCTTGACTTTACATTCCTCTTTAGACGAAAACAACATCCAACTCACACTATCCAGCATTCCGCTTGCAAGATCTGGTATCCAGCCTGCGGCATTGTGGCATGCGGCATGTGGCATTAATTTGAATTTTGAAACCTTGAATTTTAACACCTTGAATTTTATTATGTTTGATTGTGATAGGAGCCAATTGTAGAAGCAAGAAACCTAATGAGTAGTGTCCTATCGCAATTTATGTTTGCAAAAAACCTAATTTATTGGTAATAACTGGTCAGGATTCAAATTACTGCCAAGGGCTGGATGTTGGATGTTTTTTTAATCATTATTTATTTATTTTATTTAATTTTTGACACTTTTTAATTTTGCAGTGGCTGATTTGGAAGAAATGAACTGCAATGAAAGTGAACCAGTCATTTTAGAAAACAAGGTAAAACTATTAAATTCTATCTTATTTGTGGTAAAAGTCAAATGTAGGTGGAAAATGAAGAAAATGAACTTTGTTTCTGTGTTACTAAATGTTAAGGTGGAGCAATAAAACATTTTTTTCCGGGTTTTGATATGCCATAGTGTGGCAAAGCTGTGTCATGATAAGTAAACCTTGTGCAAAAAATTTAAGACAAATCAAATAATTTCTACCAATTGTCACAGACCCCCAACTTTTCCATTTTGATCAAAATTTACAAACTTTTGCTACTGATCTTATATTTCCTTTAAAAAAAAAAAAAAAAAAAACATTTTGATTTTCAATATGGCGTAGCATTTGAAAGTTGTGTAAAGGTAAGTAAACATTGTGCAAAATGTTTGAGGAAAATCAAATATCTTTCATTGAAATATATTTCATTTTCCTCATTTTTTCAGCTGAATCAATGCCTTATAATCTCCCAAATTATCAGTTTTCAACTAAATTCATGACTTTTCACCTCTAATCTTTCTTTGCTTTCCTGTTTTCTTTTATTTATTTATTCTTTCTATGCTTTAGTATGAAACAGTTGGGTAATGGTAATTGAACCACATTCAAATATAGAAAAAAAATCAATTAATATCTCATGGTTCCTTGTGAAACCTATATTACCTGTATTGAGGAAAATTTATGAATTTTCCTACTATTCTTTTCTGCCCCTTTACAGGATGATGAGAAATAAACTTGACACACATAATATATTATAATTTTATTGCTAATGAAAATACAGCTACCAAACTTCAAAATAAATATGAATGCATTATTTCGTCTAATATATTTACAATTTTTCAAAGTGGCTGCCTTTAGCCTGAACACAGCTTTAAACATGTCACAAAACTTTTGGCTATGGGTTGCAACTCATTTAATTTTATCCCATTCCTTGCATAAAGATTTCTTTAGAGATTCCAAAGTTTTATGAGGTTTTTGTACACACCCTCATCTCCAAGACCTTCTTGAATTGTTGAACAGCATCAGCGACCCCAATCTGTAATGGTTTGGGGAAAGATATGTGCTAGTGGGAAGATGCTACTTGTTTTTGTAGATTAGGGGATAAAATTAATCAAGAAACATTTCCTTAACTCCTTTCGGAAGGTGTTGTCTTACCTGTGTGTAGTTTAAAAATGCAAAATTTTTCAACTCAAAAGCAACTTATTCCAAATTATAAAATTATACAAAAATTGAAATTCATATAAATTGCAAAATTACTGTATTTTTGGGTTTATTTTTTCCTTTATAAGTTTTACTTTTGCATGTAAATATAAGCAGTGTACACAATTTCTTGCCACTTTTTTAAAAAGGTGTGAAAATAATCCCATAAAGAAGAATGAAAATCGTTCATCTATTTCTACTGGAAAATCATGTTAATAAAATCTGATAAGCTAAGCATAATAAAATGACATTAATGTCAAAAAAAAAGAAAGAACTATATATATATATATATATATATATATATATATATATATATATATATATATATATATATATATATATATAAACAATTAAAAGTGGTTTAGGCAAAGAATGCTGTAAAAATCTTGTAGATACTTTTATAATTCATAACTTCCAGTTCTGTTTGTTTTAATTTTTGCTCTGAATGATGTTGTAGTAATACATTTTGTCACAAAGACATTTATAAAAAAATTACTGAATAAATTTGGTATGTTTGAATTCAATATATGTTATGAAAGCAAAATTGTACAGATAATTTTTCTGAAATATGTCTTCAAAAAATAAATCTTTCAACTGAAAACCAAGATCATTAAAAATTGAAATAAACTCCTTCAAAACTCCTCAAAAATTCCTTACTTTTAATTTTCAAATTTGAGTTTGAACCCTGTATAGTGAACTACAAAATCCTTTACAATATAGGTGACTAGAATTTTTAATGACTCTTCAGACTTTCTAGAACCAACACACAAAAAGTGATTAGCTATTGTTAATAAAGAGTCCTCAATTTTTCCCTCCTGCCTAACAATGTACAATTTTTGGATGCTAGAGCACATGAAAAAAAAAAAAAAAACAAATAATAATAACAAGTGGGATTTGTGTAAAGTTTTGAACAAACTTGTATCAAGCGATTTCGGTCGAACTAATAAACTCGGAATCTTCTTTCATTTTGCAAATAGTTTCAATTACCCGAAATGAACCTCCCATAGCAGTAAAAACTTGATCTAACCATTTTTAAAAAACTATACCCCAAACTTTGGTCAAGCGATTTGATGAATTTTGGGGAGGAAGAGCCAGAAGATTTGACTTAATTGCATTCAATGTTTTTTTTTTTCACTCTTAACCTATCAAAGCACAAATTTTCAACACTAAGAAATTTTGGCAAGTGGGGTGGGGGGGGGGGGGGAGAAAAAAGCAGTAGCGAAAAGTCATAATTTTGCCCAAAACGGAGAATTTTCGAGCCCATGAGAAATCTGAAGACATTATTTGATTTTCCTCAATTTTTTTTCTTGAAGTTTATTTACTGCTACACATCCTTTTTACACTAAGGTGTACTGGAAACTAAAAAACCTTTTTTTTTGCTCCCCCCTACTAAATATTGTACTAGAAACAACAAACTGCTTTTTTTGATTAAATAACTAAGTTCTTGAGGCAGGTCCTTCCTATTTTTTTTAATCCAACTACTTACTTTCTTCCTGATGTTTTAGTGAAAGATATATCATTTTAGTGAAGAGCTACTAACATTGTGAGGTAACCTTAATGACTGTATCAGCCAGTTCATCTTCAGATGTGTTGCTCGCAAGTTAGCCTTTAAATTTAAAATACTGCACAGTAGTCTTCACTTAATATGATCATTTGGGATATAATGATTAGGGTGTGTCTAAAAAATATTTTTTTTTTCCCAAAGCGCTATGCCACAGAAAACTTGTTTCTGGGTTAGATAAGTAAAATTCAAGTTTAACAGCAAAAAAGAAGAAAAAAAAGTCCCGAGCTAGCACATTATTCTACGTAAAAATTCAATATCTTCAAAAATCAATCCATTGTACATTTTTTTTTTTTACAATACTCAGACAATAATATTTGGAATTGCTATGTTGAAAAACCTTAACCAGAACAAATCAGAAACGTGAAAAAGGATTTTTACCATTAAAATGCTATAATTTGCGTGAGCTGTGAACTCAATTTTTCTTGTTGTTATCTTTTGTATTTTACTTGCCTATCCTAGAGGCAAGTTTTCCATGGTACAGTGCTTCAGAATTTTTCCTTTTTCATGGCCACATTAATAATGATTTTGATAACAATAAGCAAGTCATAAAATAAAAACAAATGTACCATTTTAAGTCACATAAACTAAGTGGATTAAGTGGCTAAGTGGTAAGTAAATTCGGACCAGTAAAATGTGTCCTTAAATTGCGGAAATCGTTAAATTCGGTATTGTTAAATTGAAGTTCTACTGTATTGTGCTTAAAATTCTTGGATATTTTTTTAAGTTCTGTGTGCTTCATGGTCGTATTTCTTTCCCCCCTCCCCTCTGTTCTAGAACGAAGACAACCAACCTATTGAAAGTATTGAAGAGTGTATTCTTGATTCAGTTCCTTTTCCAACTCCACATTTGAAGTCACAAACTGTTTCTCTGATGGGTCATTCCATTCCACAAGGTATTCCTGGAAAAAATACTGACTCTACCTATTCTGTTGTGGAGAAATCTACCAATGAAGCGGAAATACAGGCATATAGTAATGACTGTAAAAACCTTGTAAAAACTTCATCTGATGTTAATAGAATAAACTCAAATAAGTGTGAGCTGAAAACCAGTTTGAAAAGCCAACCATCTATGTCGAAAAGCCAACAATCCACGTCAAAAAGCCAACCATCAACGTCAAAAAGCCAACCATCAACGTCAAAAAGCCAACCATCAACGTCAAAAAACCAACCATCAACGTCGGAAAACCAACCATCAACTTCTGCTGCAATGGTAGAAAAGGATGTAAAAACTGCTAGTCTGAATGAAGCAAGTTCCGCTTCCAAGATGGTCGATAAGGTAAAAAGCAATTACCCTGTTTTTGGGAATAAGCGCCGTACCCGGTGTAAGTGGCGCATCATAATATATTCTAAGAGATAAAAATTTTCAATGTATGTGCCACTCCCGGTGTAAGTGCCGCACTTTCTATAAGCGTGCACCCAACATCAAACAACTTTACAGCACAATCAGTAGTAAAGAAAGCTGGATTAAATGTAAATAAAAAATAATTTTTTATTTCTCATTAGCATTTTTAATTAACAACAATGAAATATTTTTAAACATCCCAAATTTTTCACTTTTTGCCTTCGGCATCCCTCGATTAACCATCACTTTCGATGGTTAATTTATCCGATTTCCAACCAAACGCATCTCTTGTCAATACCAAACTCTCTGGCAGAAAGACAATTTCCAATTGCTTCTGCCTTTATTACTTTAAACTTAAAGGCTGCAGTGTAACTTTTCAATCGCATAGGAGCCATTTGAAAAGCAACTCTGTGAAAAAATTCGGTAAAAAAAGATAAGCCAAGAAGGAACAAACGACAGAGAAAGATGCAACGCGACAATGTGAATGAATAATAAAATTAGAGCTAGAAGACAAGCTTAAATTTGGTTGCTTGACCGAGCAACCCATTTTTGTGAGGGGGGTGGTAAATTTCCTTTACAAAACTGGACATCCATCCCTCTCCCTACTTTTGCTGCCTCCTCTCCCTGACCCCTTCGCTCCAATGTGATAAGGCCTGTTCGCCCACGCAGATAAGTGTTTCTCTCCTCAGTGAAACACGTACAATCGCTGACTCACCTTCCTTCCCCCTCTTTGCTTTACTTGTCGCCCAAGGTCGAAGGATTTCCTTACCTCTTCATTCCCACGCGATGCGATAAGGCTCGCTCGCTCACTTGGATCAGCGTTTCTCTCCTCAGTGAAACGCATGCAGTCGCTGATTCGCCTTTCCTCCCTCTTCTTTGTTTTACTTGTCACCCAAGGTCGAAGGATTTTGCAAAATGAAAGGAAACGATCTGGTGCCATTTATTAGCAGCATTTTCAACTTTTCTTTAAAACTTAGAACTTTAATTTTGACTGGAAAATAAAAAAAAAGCCTGTATCCGCCGCACCCATTATATGCGCCGTACCAGCAATTTTTTAACTTTTTCTTGTATGCGCCCCGGTGCTTATTCCCAAAAATACGGTAAACATTTATTTCATTATAATGTCTGGAAAAAAATATATATTAGTGTAAATGCATGAAACACTCATACATTGTGTGTGTCTGTGTATTTTATAAGGTCAGGTATCCATTTAAAATTGATTTTATTTTTCTACATAATTTCCCTCGTCTTCAACAAACTTAGTTCAGCGTTTCTCCAACATTAGTATTCTTTCCCGAAAGTAAGAGCCTAGAGGGATGTGAAAATATTCATCTCCAGCCCTCTCAAGCCCTTTCCAGAAACATTCATTTACGTTTGTTAGCAGATGGAAATCTGAGGGTGCCAGTAGAAGGGCAAGACCCTCAGATTGTAGTCCTCATCAAAATAAACCCGTGCAATAAGCACCAAAAGGAAGAAAGTCTACTAATTCGATTTTCATCTCTAACATGTTGCATTTGTTTTTGCCTTGATTCAAGGGACTGAGTTTCGCGGTGTGTACTTTCTTGACAGGCTTTTTTAGTTTTGCGAGAAAGATAGGGTTCGACCGATGGCATTTTTTGGCCGATGGGCCGATGCCGATTATTGGCCGATTGTTCAAAGACGGCCGATGGGCGATTATTTCCCTCAGAATGGCCGATTGCCGATGGCCGATGCCGTCGGCCGATGGCAAAAAAAAAAAAATAAATAAAACAGAAATAAATTGATAAGATTATCAGGGATTTAAAGGATCGCTGATTCATTT
Source organism: Uloborus diversus (assembly GCF_026930045.1). Lineage (NCBI taxonomy): Eukaryota > Metazoa > Arthropoda > Arachnida > Araneae > Uloboridae > Uloborus > Uloborus diversus. The sequence goes on from NC_072733.1 coordinate 169,136,172, forward strand.
CATTTTACTTTCTTTCTACGAATAAGAAATCGTATAATCACAAAAAAAAAAAAAAAAAAAATCAGATTTCGACCTAAACTTCCATTTTAGGATCACCCAGTTTAAAGTTCACTAGTTTTCCGGCACATTTGTACATGCATGTGTATTTAAGAACATATAGATGACCGACATATCCATTTTGAACGTCTCCTCAGTTAATTATCGCAAATTCTCTTGTGATGTCTTCATGCGCGTAAACTTGCGTCACTCAAAAATGTTATGAAATAGTAAGTTGAAAACTCATGCGTACGTAGTATGATCTAAAATTTAAAGGACAAGTTGTACAAAACCTTACCCTGAATAGTTCACATTACCGAAGCACATCTATCTACAAAAGAGTCACCTTGGACGACTATGCACTTCTGCCAACGTTCGTATAGTTTTTAGAAATACTCCTGGAAGACATTTTTCGCAACCTCCTGTAAGGCCTCTTGCGCTGCTGCTTTAACTTCAACGTGGGGAAGAAGGCGACTTTCATGCTGAGGATGCACGGTTCGATTGGTCAGTACTCTGATATGACAAACAATTAACATTACGTTTCGTGGGACTTAGCTCCGTGTGACTTTTACCTGTTCTCAGCAAAAAAACATTTGCATGGAGGGCCGCTTTCTTCCGTCAGGAGAAGATAAAGCTGCATCATAGAAGGTAGCGAAAAATGGCTTCCAGGAGAGTTTCCAAAAGTTATATGAAGACTGGCAGAAGTACATAGTCCCTCAAGGTAACCTTTTGAAGGTGGATGTGCTTCTATAATATGAACTATTCTAGGTAAGGTTTTATACAGCTTGTTGCCGAACTTTTGGATTGTACTACGTACAATCTGTATAGGGTGTAGTTATGCTTCTCCTTTTTTGACTGCTGTATGATGAAAGAGAAAGAGCAACAGTCAAAAAAAAAAAAAAAGAAAAAAAAGAAAGAAAAAAGGGGGGGGGGAAACAAAGAGACTGTTTTTTTAATTGAACATGTAACTAAGATTTCAGTAATATTGTAATGATGTATGGATTTAGGTACACTAAACATACTTAAAAAAAAAACATTAAATTATGTTGTTAAAAGATTCAAAAAAAAATTTAAGAATAAAACTATGAAACCGTCAACAAACGCAATTAAAGTGGAAAGACTGCACATAGACATTTTTTAGTCATCAAATTAAACAAAAAAGGTAACAGATAAATTACAATATTAGATCATAATAGTTATATTTTTATACTTATTTAAAATTTATGAACTGAAAAGTTTGCATTTTTCATAAAAGCTATAAACAGTGACATAAATTTTGCGAAAAAAAAAAGAAATAGCCATGAAAAGAGCAAGGTTTTTAAAACGCAGCCACAATAAACAAACTCAATATTTAGACCAAGTTAATAACTGAATACATATACTACTCGATCTGATGTTTGCACACGTAATATTGAACAATTTGATTGTTTAATCTCTTATGAAGCACTACAAACAAGTTCAAATTAAATTTTTCAATTTAACAATAATTTTCCGAAATTCAAAAATTTGCATAATAGAAAATCCTTCAAACTTTTCTATAAAAAACGAAAATAACTTATTCATTGATTTTATATAAATACATAAAAATAGTTACTTACAACAGAAAAAAAAATCGATTGCTATTAATGATACAAAAGAGATGCCGCATTACAAAATGGGAAGGGGGGGGGGGGTCACCCTCTGATTTTGCAGTGACTCACACTTCGGCCCCAACCTCGGCCTCATTTTTTTAGTACAGAACCGCTAAAATCAACGCTTTGGAAGAGTTTCTGAATCTATTTCAGCACTTCCGAAGAAAAAATTCAAAAGTCAATTCGATTTCCGACTTCTATCACCATTCAAAACGTCTTTAATCAATTTCTTACATTAATGCTCTAAATTCTTTCTAAACAATAGATAAAGTTTGAAAAAAAAATCTCTAATTTTATGAATGGTGTTAGTTTTAAACAACTTGGAAGTACAACTAGAGTTTAATTTCAGAAATTGAGGAAGTGGGAGGGGGGGCACACAAGTGTTCTCGGAAATTCAAAAAATAGTCATAAAAAATAGAATTCAAGATAATCATAAACATTGAGAATAAACCCTTTCAAAACTTGCACCCAGTGGCGGATTTAAAATGTAGCAAATGTTGCAATTGCACGAGAGGCCCCATAACCATAGGGGCACCGTAGGAGTTACAAAAATGCAAATGATAAATGTTTTACAATTTCTGTGATAGAGAAATAGGGCCCCAAAATGTATTTCGACGGGTCTCAAACTTGTAACTCCGCCGAAGCGATACAGAAAAGACTGCATTACTGTGATTCATATTACAAATATCGAAAAATTAAAAATTACCTTCGGTTCAACGGGAATCTAACAAAATGACACAAAAACCGGTTTCGCCATCTCATATTTGTTTCCATGGTCTCCCATTCGGCAATATATCACCAAATGATCATCAGTCTGAGATGCTATATTAGTTTTGCGTTGAAATATGTAACTAATAGCCACAAAACATGAGTAAACAGGCTTTTCAGAACGCCTGATCGAAAACAAAAAGGGAAGTGCACAACTGGAACGTACGCACACCCCACATGCGAAAACTTATCCTTCTACAGTTTACCATTTTGGAGTTATGACTTATGAGAGATACCTGCATCCAGCAGCAAGAAACAATGCAATAATTAACTTGTTTGGTACCTGAATGCAGTATTAAAAACTCTTTCAGGGGTGACTAAAATAGAAATTCATACTGAAATTTAGTAAACAATTTTATATGAAAACAACCTTTACTTTGTATTAAAAGGTAATCAATAATCATCAAAGGTCCTTTTTTTTTCAAAAACATCGGCCAATTCCATCGGCTTTTCGATGTATTTAAGGCCGATGGGCCGATGTTTCCTGCAATTTAGCATCGGCCGCCGATGCCGATGGCTAAATTGTTGAACCATCGGCGCCGATGCATCGGTCGAGTCCTAGAGAAAGATTTGACTGACGGGGCCTAGTAACCAATCGGTCGGAGTGACTGTTTGACATTGGCACACTTGAGGCTGTGAGTTCGACTCCCACCCTCCCTCCGATTGTACTTTCCCTTTGTAATGTAAATTCTTTCATGTGTTGTTTATATATGTAATAAAAATATATATCATGCAAAAGGGAGGCAAGAAACACAGATTGTAGTCCTCATCAAAATATACCTGTGCAATTCAGCACCAAAAGAAAGAAAAGATTTGACTGACGACGTACTTTCTTGACGGCTTTTTTAGTTTTACGAGAAAGATTTGACTGACGGGGGCCTCTGTGGCCGAGCGGTCTGAGTGACTGCTTGACATTGGCACACTTGAGGTGGTGGGTTCGACTCCCACCCCCGCTCAGGTTGTACTTTCCCTTCTTTGTGATGCAAATTCTTTCATGTGTTGTTTATATGTGTAAAGAAAATATATATCATGCGTAAGGGAGGCAAATCACACAGATTGTAGTCCGCATCAAAATATCCCTGTGCAATTAAGCCCCAAAAGAAAGAAAAGATATGACTGACGACATTTCCGATTTCGTGTCATCAGGCTGTGTATATAGCTGTGCTGTGTTTGACCGAAGTTCGCGCATTTTTGCCAAAGGTGAAGCACATGTAGCTTTAAGCTGAGTTGTGTCCCTAGAGGGATTAATTATCAATAGTTTAGATCACCACAAGTTAATTAATAAATCTCGCAATACGAGCAACCTCTCTCAATGAAATGACAAGATTACAAAATATACCGTCTCATAATCATAATAACTAAGTCAATGAAAATTAACTAAAAAGTGTAAAATTAAAAAAATATTAAATAAAAATAAAAAACCCGACTTTGTAACAACTAAAAAGGAAAATGTATAAGCCCAGTAATTTAGAATGTTATTAAGTACTACTGAATAACTACACCGTTGAAATAGTTTTATAACCGTACACAGATAAGACAAATAAATCATAAACTCTCTCAAAAGCATAATAGAAGGATCAACAGTCGGGGCCCATTCAAATTTTACGGGATTCCTTGAATCAGAAAGGAGTGGGCCCTGACTGTTGATCCTTCTATTCTGCTTTTGAATTTATGATTTGTCTTATCTGTGTACGGTTATAAAACTACTTCAATGGTGTAGTTATTCAGTAGTACTTAATAACATTCTAAATTACTGGGCTTATCATTTTTCTTTTTAGTTTTTTTGGTTTTTATGCAGTTGAGTGTTTTTTGTTTTTATTTAATAATTTTTTTTATGGACCCATCCACCCTTAAACAGTAGTTAGGGAGTAGCTTAAATGATGGGAAATATTTTCTCTACTTTTGTTTTTGGGTGAAAAATGATTTGCTGAATTGTCATAGCAGCCAAGTTATCTTTGTTTATCTTGTAACTTATCCAATTTTATTCGCATACTCTGATTTTTTTTTTTTTTTTTTGCAAAAAAATTCAATTTATTTTAGGAAAATCTTTTTTTTTTCTTTTTTGTGGATCATCTACTTTTTGAAAAATGCCAATCTATCTTTTACCAAAATAGATTTTTTCGTTCTCAATGTTTACTAAGTTTTATTAAACCGCTAATAAATAAAAATTCTTCTTATTGTGGCTAAAACTTAAATTTGGGAATTTGCAAAGAAAATTCCATAAATGTTTTTAGGACAATCATTCATTACGTAAACTACTAAATCGCTGGCTTTGTTTCCATTTTCGTCAAGTTTTGTAATCTTTGCATACCACTTCTGATTAATCTCTTTCACACTTTGAAGCACTAAGCATTGTAATATTTCACTTAGTAGCACTTGATTCAAAGTACATTTTAAAAACATCTAAGAGCTATGTAACATTTATATCAATTTTTTTTTTGTTCTTTATGCTTTCTTGTTGCTTAGTTAAAAACATAATATATGACCTAAAAACATGCTGACCATATAAAATAATACATAAATGATGTAAAAATAAAAATTCTTCATAGTAAAATAATTTGGAACCCTGTCTTTCAATTCAGACTTTTAAAAACATCTTCTCTAGAAATTCAATGCTTTGCAAATGTTTAAAAAAAAAAAGAGTTCTTGATTCCTCTCATGGGGAATATTGGCCAACACTTTCCATTTAACAGGATTTTTTTTCTAAAAATAAATGAAAATGGAAACTTTCTGCATTAAGCCGTTTCTGTATGAAGCTATTTATGAGGCACCGAACCACATTAAGTATTGCCAAACTAGGATTTTTTTGGTGAAGCGAGATTTACTTTACATACAAGGTTTGGCTTAGGTGTTAAGGGAAAACTTTTAGTTAGCTGTTTTCAGTGAACTGATGAATTTCTTCTGATAATTGACTTCATATTTTGCACTTATATTTTTTTCATATGTAGCAAATAAAAAAAAAATTCTCTAAATCTAACACAGTCGCGGAAGGTTAGATTTAAGATCAAGACACAGATTTCTAATTTTATGTGATGTATGCTTGTATTTTAATCTTATGACGTCGATAATCCAAAATAAGATAAGATCAAATCCGGTTAATATGAAATATTATCATGGTCCCGTGCATTTCACGTTTTCAAGTTTTGAGCTTACTGCTTTTCTTTATCATTTTTCTTAGGTAGTTTTTTGGCAATCTTAAACAAGTGTACTTTGAAAAATATATTATGTATTTTCTGTTCAGGCATCCAAAAATAAAGCTGCCATAAAACCTTCCAAGAGGTGCATGGCTTGTTCTAATCCTGCTCTTCGACATTCTTGCTATTGCTGTGATGAATGCATTGAAAATCATGTTGCATATGTAATAGAGGCTTTGCGAACAACTAAAGGACTGAAAGTAAGTCTTTTAAATAATATTTGTTTCATGCTAAATATTCCTGAGTGCACTATTCTGCTGTATAGATGTAGTACTTACTGCTAATTTTAGAGCCAGTTATGTGGTATTTTGTTAGGCTCATGTTTTTACTAAAATCTATTGTAAAAGCTCATTTTTTCCAAAGTTGTAAAGATTCATTTTTGCTTCAGATACTAAATCAGAGATAACTATGTTAAATGAAAAATGACTATGTGACATTGTAACTTCAAAATTGCTGAGTTATTTTTAGTGGACATATAAATGCGCCATTTTTAACTGCATTACTTATTATTGTTACATTGTTTGAGAATTCCAGAAGTAACTACCTAAAAAATGATGATTCCATATCAGTTGCATAATGTTGAATGTATTTAAAATATGATATTTTTACAAATAATAGTTCCTATATAAAAGTTTATAGTCAAAAATGTTTTTCAACTTCAGTTAAATGAGAGTCTAATGTACTTTCTAATGAAAACTAAGTCCTAAAATAAGGGATCAAATTCTCTTATGCCTGTCCTGAAAAAAAAAATCTGTTTTGACCATTGGTCCTCATGCTGTGGGAGCATGGTATGTTCACACTTTTGTGTGTCGTAACATTGTTTATCTAGTCCATGAAAGTGAGTGTAAGTGGAATTATTTAGAATGTGGATTTATTTTAACCTTTTATATATATATATATATACTAGCCGCCTGCGGCGACCAGCTGGTTCGCCTTCTTACACCATTCACCTTTCTATGCAAGCAGCCACTTACGGCGGCTGTTTGGCTAACTTGTCATTTAACTTTTCACTTCAAGTTTGCCGCCTTCGGCAGCTGTTTAAATAAATTTGGCAGCAGTATTAATCCATCCATCTCTATCTTTTTTTTTTGTGCCATTCACATTTTTACGCCAAGATTGACGCCTTCGGCGGCTATCTACCTTTACGATATATCTCTAAAATTTCTTATCCATCTCTATTTATTTTAACCTCCCAGCTCATTTCCTAATAAAAACAAAGATCACTCAAAAAACCGCTTTTTTATTTAAGTAGAGCAAAAGAAAAAAAGTTATCTGCAAAATTCCCCGTAGTGTGCCAAAAGTAACAAAGTAAAGTAAGTGACAAAGAAAAAAAAACTCGCTGTTTTTAGTGACTTAAATGCACACAACTATGAAATGTAATGTAATATAGAAACAACAAAACGTCCAGCTTGGGGGGGGGGGAATGAAAAAAGAAATAAATGCAATCTCTAAATAAAACAAAAAAAAGGAAAGAAAAAAAGCAAGCGCTGCCGGAAAACACGTGGTCATCACGTCATAAAATTAGAAGTAAGCTATATAGTAAAAAAAAAAAAAGATTAACATTGTTTGTGATTAAGATTCCGTCGTAAATATCGAATCGAAATCCAAGTAGTGACGTCAGAGCCATAGAAGATTGAAGAACGCTTTTTTCGACTGATGCGTGGAAACACATGATGTGTTCAGCATTAAAAAAAATGTAAAAAAAACTATTGCGTATTTTTAAGAACTTTTTTCTTCTGAAGAGGGCAAAATGTTTTTACTATTACCAACTTAAATTTTAGAAATGAGGCTTTGATACTTCTCGCAGGATGATATTAGAAAAATATAAAACCCAGAAAAAAATGCAAAATAAAGGTTTCTTCAAAAATTTATAAAAAATACAAAAATTGCTCTATTTTCAAAACTTTTTTGTTCATCATATTTAAAATTAAATTTCGGACCCTATAGTACAAAAAATATTTGTCTGGCGCGATTGATTCGGTGTCTGTGAGGTTAAAAGTACTAAAAAGTGCTAAAAATCAAATAAAACATAAAATAACTTTTTTCTTATTAAAATATCAAAAATCGAAGCCCGAGGTGCACAACTTCAGCAGAAACTACACCTGTATACCAAATTTCATCTTTCTAGGCCTTACCGTTTTCCCGGGATGCGCGCCACACACACACACACAAACATCTTATTTTATTATATGTATAGAAGATATATTGTATATATATATATATATATATATATATATATATATATATATATATATATATATATATATATAGAGAGAGAGAGAGAGAGAGAGAGAGAGAGAGCAGATGTTTCAACATTTTCATCCCATACTTATATTTTGCTAAGGTTTTTATCTGTTTTTTCTCTTAGTTCTTAAAAAGTGTGTCACAGCACATACTTCACTCTCTATGACTCATGTTAATTTACATTTCTTAGCTTGCTCTCAGTTTTATTCCTACAAGTAGTTATTCAGTTATATATTTAAAAATTATTCATCTCTGAGACATGATTAAAGTGAGCCTATTATTTGAACTCATTTAAAAAAAAAATCTTTTTATTCTCTCAGACAAAAAAACTTTTTCCCTAAGTCTTTTTGCCAGAACTTCTTGAAGGCCTTCCTTTCCGAAGTTTATTTCTTATTTATTTGTTAATTTTTTTACTGATAGAAATCCAATATTTATTTTCAAAATGCCATGATATTTTGATTTTTTTCTAACTGCAATATTTGCTATACATAAATTACATCTATTAATTATATTAATGCTCATTTATTCTTAAAAATAACCTAAAGTAAGTGTTCTTCTTTTATATGATATATTGTATATCAGTAATGTCATGGTTTTAATATAGATAAAAAGTGTCCAGGTAAAAATTAAAACTGATCAGAAAATAATTTTTGACTTACAAAAAAATATAATGAGTTTCAGTTTTCTAAAATTGCTTTTATTATCATATTCTTTGATTTTCAGAGGTAACTTTTTTTTTAACTGGAATAGACTACATGTGTTACTACATAGTTAAAATATTACCAGATAGATGGTATTAAAATGAAGTTAATATTTCAGCATTTCACTTTGTACCACATTCCCCTACTAATGTAAGAAATCAAACAACAGTGATTTGAGGATACAGCTGCTTTGAAACGATTTTAGCTTGTGCTGATTGAAAAATCTGATATATATCAAAATATCAGATATTTTTGAGAATATCACGATACAGTAGAACCTCCCTTAAGGGACATTTTTTCTGGTCCCAGTCCCTTTGAATAGGGACCTCCATGTATTTGCCTCTAATTAAGGGACAGTCACAGAGAAAAGAAATAAGTACAAGTGCATAAGAAAGAGTGAATTTACTGGAACTCAAGTTTCACTTTTTCTCTAAAAATTAATTTAAGAGAGTTTAACATTCACATATGTTAAAGAAACAGGTATATATTGTAAAAGTCTTGTTGAAAGTTACATGCCTTATTTTCCCACCCTGATATTTATTTAAGTAGGCTCAGGGCCAAAGGAGAGGGCACAAACTGACTAGCTTTTTATATAATAATTGAAATGTGAACACTAATTGTAATTCACAATATCTTCAGGGTTGCCACGCCACAGGGAAACCTGAAGAAACAGGGAAACCACAGGGAATTCAAAAATCAAAAAAAAAAAAAAAAAAAAAAAAAAAAAACAGGGAAAATCCAGGGAATTTCGAAAATTTCCTCAAAAACCTGGAAAATACAGGGAATTTTTTTTCCTTCTTAAATTAAAGTTACAAAAATCAATTCCCAAATATATAAACTACCAAAAATTAAATAAATAGTAATAATTATAATGAGAATATTAATAAAGTTCAGAAATAAAGTAAAATAAAAAATGGTAATTTTGCTTGAAAGTTTTTTTTTTAAAAGTATTTATTAAAATATTTATCATAAAAATAGAATCTTGAATTTCATGATAATTTAGAGTGTATGAAATTAGTCGTCAATAATCATTGTTCTGGGTCACTTATACACTTTTAGATCCATGGCTAAGAGAATTTTTTTTTTTTGAATAAAAAGTTCATATATTCAATCACCATGCTATTATTTCAGTTATTATGAATTCGTATTTATTTTCCCTTATTTATTTAGAAATTTGTGTTTCATTTTTTTACCCTGTGGTGAAATTATCAAGATATTAATGTTCTTTTCCAAATAATCAGTGCTCGCTCGTTTGTAATGTTTTATTTTCATACAGGGAAAACAGGGAATTTTTTTTCCAAAATTGAGTGGCAACCCTGATCTTGCATTGTAAATTAAGTGACATGAAGCAAATTCATGCAATGAATTACTTCAAAATAATTGCTTTATGCTGCAAAATTTTGGACTTACCAAAATTTTGACTCAATTATAATAAATAAAATAATAACTGAAAAAATTATAAAGTATAAATTTATTTAGTTGTGTAAGAAAAAATGCATAGTATTTAATCTTTGCTGTTAATAGTCTAAGTTCATAAAAAAAATTATATTGAGTTAACACATTGCATGCATAAACTAAAACATCTCCGAAGAAGAGACACCTTTATTTCAGGGACAAATTTTCTGATTCCAGTGTCTCTTATTGATAGGTTCTACTGTATTTTCAAACGTGAGTATAGCCTTGGTGAACGTTTTATGTAAAAATAAATTCTTCCTTTTATTTTCACAAGTACCTTTTTGTTCTCAATTTTAAACTTGTTAATTGCTGAAAGAATTAAAATTTTTTCCTATTTAAAGCTTTTTATGATGATAATGAGATGTGCTTAATCTATTTAAATTTCTAAAAACCTAATAAAATTTATATACGTGCAGTTATATTAAGATTTGTACTGTATTATGCAGATCTTTTTTGCTGACTCTAGCTTTTTTTTGCCAAACTAGGAAATTTGTTCAATTCATCACTTAGACGAATGAAGTTTTATACGAAAGAAATGAAATCAAACTGTCTCAACTTAACCTTTTTACAACTACAATCTAACACATTTAGTGTAAAATTCTTGCCAAAAAAAAATATATGTATATATTTGGGGTTTGCTTTAAAGTTTATTATTTTTAACTGGCAATCAAACCATAAAATTCACTATGAGATGTGAAAAAATATTTTAGTGGCATGCTAATTGAAAATTTATTGGAAACAACTATTTTTTCTTGTATTTTGAAAATTGTTTGAAGTCTTCTTTTTATTTTGTGAAATTTCAGAGATTTTTACAATGCATATTATACAGTAAAACCTGTAAAGTTGACCACCTTTGTAAGTTGACCACCCGTCTATGTTGACCGCTTTTGTCAGGAACGGAATTAGTCCTATCTTATATAATGAAAGCAAACCTCTGTAACTTGACCACCTCTCTATCTTGACCACCTGTCTATCTTGACCACTAATGAACCCCAAGTTTGGTTTGGAGTATTGTAAAAAACCCTTTGTAAGTTGACCACTTGGTTTATTTTTAAAAATTTTATTCAACAAATTATTATTTTTATTATTTTTTTTATAGCTTTTCAAGAATATTTTTTGATGCCAGACCAGCATTTTACCAACTAATGAAACAGCAGCATAACTAAACCTCCTTTTGAGTTTAACCACATGGGAAAACTACTAAGAACACTTTTATTCTCCAAACTTGTTTTTCTTTTGTTGTTAAACGAAAAAAATTTTATTTTTTGATTAACTATAATTTTTTAGGAACTATTAATATAAAATGATTAACTTTTCATAAAAAATAAGACTTTTTTTTTTGATCAATTTACTGAAATTTTAAATTTTCATAACATACGATACATCATTCTGGGAAAATAATCTCTAAAATTATTCAAATAACATTTTATATTATTGATTCAAAGTAATGCTAAACAATGAAAGTGAGTTGAACAGAAAGAGTAAGTGTCAATTAGGCAAAAAATGAATGCATGGTGCAAGACTTACAAAAAAAAAAAATAATAATCATCATCATCATCATTACACCCTTTATAAGTTGACCACCTGTCTAAGTTGACCACCAAAGTATTGCACCGCAAGTGGTCAACTTACACAGGTTTCACTGTACTGTATTCTTGCATAATTACTATGATGATTCTCATTTCTAAAATTTAATTGTAAAGGGTTTCTTATGGAAAATGTGTTATATTTTAAGTTTTAATGAATGAATTATCAGTAATGTTAACCCGTTCTATAATTTTTTAGGGGTTGGAACTGGACAATCACAAGTTGATTTTATACGAACGCTCGAAAGGTCACGTCGTTGCCGGAGAAAAGGCCCCCTCTGTTAGGGAAGCTGCAAAATGGTTGAAATCACATAAGAATTATGCAATAGCATGTAAAAACTACTCAATTAATGTGAGAAAAGAGTCTGCTGTTTCAAGTATGTTTAATACTAGACTTTGCTTTTGTTTTTTTTTTCATTTACTGGATTACATATTATTCATTAATAAGATTTTTTTTTCTGATTTTGCTCAGTATCAAACAAGCATCAAGTGTCAGAATTTAACCTTAAAGTTTTCAAGTACAAATCTCTTTCTTGGTCCTTTTTTTTTCTGATCCCTTTTTTCCCTTGGAAACAAACTGAAATATGTTGTCAGTCCTGCTCAGTTAATAAAACCTGCTAACCAGGCCTCACAGTCTTCTAGATTTCCCGCATTATCTGTTTGGCAGATAATATCCTATTTTTCCTATATTTTAACTTTAACTCCTATATTTTTTATATCTACTCTTATTTGTTACCAAAAACTGCAAAGAGTCATACCACCACAACATATTTCTCAGGAAGATATATTTTAAATTTAACTCTTTAGGATGTTGTTCCGCCTAAATCGAGTTAGTTTTTAAGGGGTTTTGACTGCATTCTAAGAGACATGTAATCCATATTTTTCATTTATTTACTTTCTGACACATATATACATTAGGGTGGGTCATCGTCTTATGGTTAAAAAAAAGTTTTTGATTTCCATTGGGCAGGGTAAGACAAAAGGTGCCAAATGACGTTTTAAGGTTATATATAAAATTTCATTCAAGTAAGAGTTCATTTTCTGCATCCAGATTGAATTTGAAAAACCTGTATTTAAGGGAAAAAAATCTATTTTCATTAAAAAACTGAAAAAAGAAAATTACAAATATATATAACATTTTAAGGTTGTCCAAGTATTAATCATTTATTTGCAAAAAGATTTATGATAATCATTAATCTTCAAAACTAAAAATATTCATCTTAAAATAGCTTGAAAATCCTTACTATCTAGTTCTGGCATAAGTTTCCGGGACTCCAGTTGTCTCTTTATTAAAGCTTCTCTTTTTGCACAATGTAGTTGAAACTTATGTCAATTTTAACTGCCCTACCACAGGGGTGTGCCCATTCCTAAAGGGTGATGGAACCCCCACCCCAAATGCTGGGAAGTGCCCTCCCCAGAACAAGAGCCCCCCCCCCCCCCCGCCCCAGAAAAGTCAAAAATCTGTAAAAATGAACCCTCTTAATTTTAATGCTGCAGTCTGCGCCATGAATTCCCTGGTGGGCACCCCTGCCTTTCAATAGCCTGTGTGTATGGCATGGTAGGTATAAAAACAGTTCTTTTTTTGGCTGAAACAAACATTTGAATATCTTCTTCAGAGATTGATTTCAGTATTGGTGGATCAGACACAGTTTTCCACTCATTGAGATCAATATAAGATTATGCATCCAACTTAACAACAAGAATGTGAAAAATGTCTTTTGGGAATCTATTTTGCTGAACACTACACTCTTCTAAAATCCAACCGATTGCCAATTTGTGGATGTGCTGTTCCAACCCTGTCAGCATTGCAATAAATTAATTTTTAGGACATACGAAAACAGTTTCTTTGGATTACTGGATCTATGTTGCACTTTAACTCAGTGGATAAATATCTTGTTGCAGTGACTTTGAACAACTGCCAAGCCGATCTGTACATATAGGTTAACTTTTGATAGCTAACCAGATTGGAGCATAAACTTTGACAACTTATATAGCAAGAATTATTAAATTTTCAGAAGGAGATTCCACTGAAACACACAAACTTAGAATTCGATTAGCACGAGTTAGCCATAGAACACGAGACATTTCTTAGACTTCGGCTCTATCCAGGGCAGATTTTCATGCTACTTTGTGCTTCCGAGGGAGCATGTTTTTCTCAATAATTTCTGAAGTGGTGGGATAAAGTACTGCTGAAGTAATAGCTACTCCAGTCCTGTCTGATACTTTGTATCTATCATATGTCCATGAAAACAAATTAAAGTCTACCTTATTGCTTGTAGTAGTAAATTAATTGATATTTGCATTTGTAGTTTGAAGCTTGTAAAGATCCCTTGAATTCATCCTCACTGTTCGAACTTGATAGAATAGATGCTATGAAGTAAGAATACTAAAACTGTCTTCACTTTCTTCTTGAGACTGAAGCTGCAATTTTTCTCCCCCTCTCATGTTTTTTTCTCTCTCGAAAAAATGCAGTCGTTAATATTTTTGCATTTGCAAGATGAAGTGTCAAATAGCAATTTACTAGCTTGGTAAAATGATTCTGATTATTTTCTTAGTTATTTTCGGATAGGATTTCAAAAGACTGCTGCTGCATTTCAAGAGGTAGTTTTTTACCATCTCTCACTTATTTATGGTGCACAGCAGGCAGGGAGCATTTGACCAAATTCATACGTTTCAGCCCATTCTAACACTTAAAATGGCAAGTGTGAATTTAAACCAGGTACAAATTGAAAGTTTGATCACTTGTTTCTGTAAACAAAGTAACATTTATTATTATTGCAATCTGATTGGAACGCATCCTATTTGGGTAAGGAAATCCAAACTTCAAACTCAATCTGGAGGCAAAAAGACTTAGCAGAATGGAATAAAATCTCACTCATATTAGTTTGAAACCATTTAGCACCTTTTTAGTCCTCTGCCCCTTAACATTTTGAAAAAAAAAAATTTTTTTTGACCCACCCTAATATACATTCAACATTTGCTGTTAAAAATATTATCCTTTTTGCTTCATAAATAGCAAGATCTTTCCTTGTTCTAAACACAAAAGGTTATCCAAATGAGTCAAATCATCACTCAGCCATTAGTTTGGGATAAGATATGGTTTTAGTAATTCTTAAATTGATCTTTTCAACAGTAATTTGCAAGATTTTTTTAAATAAGTAAATTGAAACTTTTGAAAAGAAAATTGTTTCTCTCCCCCCCCCCCCTTCTGTATAACATTCATTTATATACAAAAGTGAGAACCTGTATACATTCATGTTAAATAGACTATATTATACTAAGTCATTTCCTGTAATTTACATTATTAATTTAATTATGTTATGCATAAAACATTAATTCAGTATTAGTGTGAAAGTAGTAAATAATACTTGGTGTACGGAGACATTAAAAACTTATAGCTTCTTGCATTTACCAAAGTTAGTGATTTCATGTAAGAAACCGACAGAAAACAACATTTGAAGAAAAGCAGCATTAGATTGTAAATACAGTAAAACCTCGTTAAGTCGTCACTCAAGGGACCAATAATTTTTGACCACTTATGCAGAGTGACTACTTATGTGGAGTGGGAATTAAGGAAGAAAAAAAAAAGCCTTACACATATTCATGAATAGCAGTAGAATTCTGTGAGAAAAACAATAGCTTATGTAATCAATGTCTATAAATTAGTGGAAATATTAAAAAGTTGGAAAAATGCTAATGCTAGTTACTTTGTTTTATTTTATCTTACTTATACATTACTAAATTACAAAAACTTAATGGTACATTAATACATTCCTTCAATGTCTACTCATGAAGTTGTTGCTTACGGAAAAGAATGATCTCTTCTAACATACATCAAGCTTTAAATTCTGTGTTTGCAGTTCCTTGAACGGATGTTAAATACTGACAAACTTTCCCAGGTATTAGATTTTGTATGTCTTGCTGAAAGGAGTTTGATTCATACTCTTGGCACTCGGCAGAGTCACAGCAAGAAGTATGCTTTGAACGACCAGAACGGAGGATCGAGATTTCAGGGAAAAATGACTATCAACTAAGCCTTTCAACTAAGTCCGACACTGTTTTCTAAGTTCCGATAAGGAAAAGGAATTTTAGAAAACAACTTTTGAGTGACTAATTAAGCGGGTAAAATTAAATTTGGTGACCAGTAAAGGAGGATCATTTTACATTACTGTGAATGAGACCTTTTCGGGACCAAAGAAATACGATCACTTAAACGGAGTGACCACTTAACCGGTCGACTACTTATTGAGGTTTCACTGTATAACTTTCTAAGCACTGTGGAAACAAAACCCTTTTGGAGAAAAAAACTGAAAAAAGAAAATAAAAGAAAGTCAACCCCCCTCCCCAACTTTCCCCAACCATTCACATCTCTAGTTCTCTAGCTAAGAATAATTATTAATAATGTATTTGAGATATTTATTTGTGTCTTTTAAGACTGCCTTTATTTTGGAATAAAAGTAAAGTTTTAAATTGAATATTTAAGTAAGAGTTTATTAATTTGTTTTAAAAAGTGTAAGTATTTAGCATAACTCTTAATAATGTATTGTGAAGATGTCAATTTGCATCTTTCAAGGCCATGTACCTATACTTTTTGATGTTAAAGTAAACTTTTAAGTGGATTATTTGGGTTTAAGTTTCTTTATTTGTTTTAAAACTCTTAATATAGTTAAGATATTAATTTGCATCTTTTAAGACTGTGTACCTGAATTTTTTGAAATGAAAGTAAAATTTTAAGTTGTTTATTTAAGTATTAATTATAATTTGTTTCAAAAAATTAAACATGTTTCTTTGATGTTAATTTGCATCTTTCAAGATTATGTACTGCATTTTTTGGAATTTATATTTAAGGTGTTAAATTGTTTGTTTAAGACTGTGTCCCTGAGTTTTTTGGAATTTGAGTACAATTTTAAGTTTATTATTTAAGTATGAATTTATTAATTTGTTTAAAAAAAGTAAATGTATTTAGCATAAGTGTTAATATTATCTAAGATGTTAATTTTTCTTTTGAGACTATGTGCCTGAATTCTTTGGAATCAATATTTAAGCTATTAATTTGCATCTTTTAAGAATGTGTACCTTTATTTTTTGGAATTAAAGTAAAATTTTAAGATGATTATCAACGTATAAGTTTACTTATTTGTTTTTAAAAAAGTGAGCATGACCTGTTTTAATATTTTCTATTTCAACTTGTACCTTAGAAATATTTTACATGTGTATTATTCTTAAAATACAAACGAATTTAAAAGCAAATTTTGTTTTATGTCATTACAAAACTAGAAACAAGAAAATGTAGTATTTTATAGTGTAGGTTTTTTTTTTCTATGTCATGTAAATCTAATTACAATTACAACTCATTACAAAGATAAATGTGATTTTTAAAACTTTTTAATAATAATGATTTATTTTTTTAAAGAAACAATTTAACTAAGTTTGAGAGGTTTCCTTTTTTTTTTGTGAAACCAACTGAACATGGATAAAATATTAGTAAAATATTGTATAACATAAAATATTATTTAATTGGTCTCTGAGACAGAAAAGCTCCAAAATGTTTGCTAACAATAATTAATACGTTCAAACTGAGAGCATATACAAACATATTTTTGTTTGAAGTTTGTCTCCAACAAAAAAAAAAAAAAAAAAAAAAAATCTAGAGAAAAAAAAAAAAAAAAGAAAGTGCAATAATTTAGTCTTTCATTTTATATGCAGCACTACTCAAATACACTATACATTAAAATATTGAGGTTTTGAAAATTATTTTAAAATGTATTTAATATGTGTTTAAAAAATGAGTTGTGAAACAAGTTTGGTTTATTATTTTGAAATAGCATTACATAAAAATAAGTGAACATGCAATGTAATTAAAACAACTGAAAAGCCAGATATCTGAATTCAGCGAAGAGGCACAGGATATCCGGAAAAATCACTATCCGGTTCATCCCTACTAAAAAATACATATGATTAAGGTGAAAAACGTAAATAAAGCACAAATATGGCTATATGCGCTATATGGCTATATATAGTATATGCACTATTTTGAGACTAAACTTTTGAAACCATAACGTTTCCGTTCTATGTTCGGTACGTTGACGATTGCTTTGTTTTGCTTGACCAAAACCATGTTGATAATGAATTTTTACTTTCTACTTTAAATTCTATCGATCCTTGCATCCAATTCACTATTGAAATGGAAACTGATAGTTCTCTTTCATTTTTAGACGTCTTTATTACAAAAAGTAATGATGAATTTATGACTTCGGTGTTTCGTAAGCCTTTTGCTGTTACACTACCTCCTCACAAATGTTCTTCTCATCGTCCAAACCAAAAGTTGGCCTCATTCAAGGCTTTTGTGTTCCGTGCTTTGAACATCTGTTCTTCCTCCAATTCTTTAAATGCTGAGCTTTCTTATCTTAAAGCAGTGGCTTTCGATCGTGGTTATTCTCCTAGCATCATTGATTCAATTTATAATAAGTTAATTAAGCCCTCTCATTCTGAAAAGGTTTCTGCTTCTAGTGCTTCGTATACTATTGTTTTGCCTTATTATCCAAAAGTTAGTCATCAAGTTGCAAAGATTTTGAAGAAATTTGGTTTCGATACAGCTTTTTCTCCAGTTAATAAGATAAAATTTACAAACTTAAAGGACTCCATTGATTGCCATAGCAACTGGGGCATTTATAGTATCTCCTGCAAGTGTGGACTTGGCTACGTTGGACAGACTAAACGTGCTCTCAAGCACCGTCTGAAAGAGCACGAAAACTATGTTAAGCATAAAGAACTTGCTCGTTCTTCCATTGCTCAGCATTGCTGGACTTCTGGTCACTGTTTTGATTTTTCATCTGCAAAGATTATTTGTAAATGTTCTTCGGTTTATGTCCTCGATTTCTGGGAAACTTACCATATTTGGAAAAATTCTCATTCTCTTGTCAATGATTTTTTCAGCACTCCATTTTTTCATGATATTTGGAAGCAATTTCTATATTGCCTTTCCTGTTTCTTTGGTGTCTCGCACTCTTTTTGTCTCCTGGCTTCTGATTGGTTGTCTCTTGCCTTGCTTTGAGCCCGGAGCGTACATGCTGTTCGCTGATTGGTTGTTTGTTGTCATGTTCCTGTATTCTTATTGGTTGGCTCTCTTTGGTATAAATACCGGTGTCCACCTGGTTTTTTGTCAGTTCTCTCGCAACTTCTGGTTGTGTTGGTGAGCTTTTTGCACTGATGAAGAGGCTCCATTGTAGCCTTGAAATAGCTATATGCTGCATTTTCTCGAATATTTGTGCTTTATTTACGTTGTTTTTTCACCTTAATCATATTGTAGCACAAAGCTTATATGATAATTTTTCATTTAAAAAATACATGCTTCTACAAAAAAAAGATTGAAGGCATGTCCAATTGGTGTAGTGGTTAGATTAAAATATTCAATTTTCAAACTCGAAACATAGTTCTATAAATTAAAATTGATTTCATTTTTTTAGAAATATAATTGGTTAGTTTTTGATTCTTACATAACATTTGTTTCAATTCAATAAGAGAAAAAAAAATTCATAAAATCTTTTATATTATACCCGTAATTAATTCAACAAGTTCCTTGTGTTTTAATTTCAGAAAAAGATGCTGAATCAGTTGAAAGTAAGAAATCCTGTCCTAAACTAGTAGAACCTAGAATTAGATCCAGTGTACGAAGGTCATTGAAGAACACATTAGTAGATAGGTCAGTGATATTCTTGTATGTTTTTTAAAGAAACTTGCAGTAGAACATGTTTATCTCATAAGATAAGGGTGAAAGAAAAAAAAAGACTTGAGGCTCAGATTTTAAAGTTTCTATTTAACAGTACAGTTCAAATTCCAAAATCTTCCAAATTTCAGCAATTTCAAGTTTAATATTTTTTTGATGTTTAGATCACTAGTCTCCAAACTAATCTGCTCCTCAATTTTGTTCATATGCTATTTATGTCTAGAACATGTTTGCAAGTTTGATATTTTATTATCAATATTTGTTTTTTAATTTAATGTTTTCATCGCACTGCAAGAACATTTGCGAAGAAATTTTTAGTGTATTGAAATGCAACTTTAGGTGATAAAAGTGAACATTTCTGTTCTTTTGTGCTGCTTCATCAAATTGGACAATAATATAGATGGAGGATAGAGCAAAACCTCCTGGGCTAAAAGTTGTTCTATAGTTTCTCAAGTTCCTACTTTAATAAAAACTGTTCTAAAATTTATAATATTTTAAACTGTGTCCTAAAAATATTAAAATTTTCAGTGTTTCACTATCATTCTTGCAGAAAAAAAAGAAAGTTCCACTGAGATGTATAAAAATTTTTTAAACTAGTCTTGTTTACTTGCTGTTTACATTCTGAAATTTCTATTAAAGGCACATGGCATTTGCATGTGGTAAAAATCACGTGTGTGTGAAAAACTGCCAACTTCAGAGAATTTTTTACTGCAATCTGAGTGTATGTAATGGTGCATGGTTCAAAATATTCAAATTTTCAGTTTGTACCCAGTGATTCTTAAACCACCTTGCTAAAATTAGTAGCAGCCATTTTATCCAGGACTTAAGTCTTTTTAATCAAAACAGTAAATCAGTTATAAGGGTTTATGCCTTCTTCTTAGCCGATGCCCACTTCTTCGCTTAACAATCCCCCCCCCCCTCCCCATTTTCACTTCAGGTGATTTTTTATGAAATTACGATCACTCTTGAGTATTATAGGACTTCTAAATTTAAATTGTAACTCAAATGTTTGAAATGTCATTTATTTCCAAAATACGAAGGTAGGTCAAACATAAACCCGAAATTGACTCTTACTCTGCTGGTATTAACAAATCTGAGGTCCTGTTTTGCCAATATGTTGGTGGGGGGCATCTGAAAAAGGGTTTTTATGTTTGCACACATTTTGGAGATTTTGGCTGCTTCAGTACACCATGAATGAATTAGTAATGCACATGTCTGTTCTGCAATGCATCATCATTAAATTTCGCTGCACACAAGAATGCCAAGCGATACATGACGTCATTTTTCTCTATGAAAGTTAGGGATTGTAACACCAGTATGGTATTTGCTGAGGTAAAAAACTGGTATTTTCAGTATTAGCTGAAAATAATAAATAATTTTAATTAAAAAATTTTCAATTAAACTTATTTAATAGCTACTCCTATTTTAATTGTACCTACAGTTCTTTTTCCATGATCCAGAACCAAAATTCTATTGATGGAATAATTTGGCTTCAAAATCATGAACTATTAGAATATTATTAAACAAAAGTAGCGGAACTATTGAGAAATGAGATTTTCATTACTAGATTGGGAAGTGAATTGCAATATTGTGTGTTTATGTGCACTGTGTTTTTTTTTCTATTTCTCTGATCACTCATTTTCCCTTTTGTGAAAGTTAGTTTAGAGTATAGTTTTGAATGTATTTCTTCTACAAATAATTTATTCCCACCATCAATTGCAGTAATACTTTATGATATTTTCTTTAAGTATTTGTCTTAATTGTACTGAATTTTTTCAGAAAAACCTTTTTTTGCTAGTAAAACAAATAACAGTTTGTTGCCATTGGTATTGGTCTGTTGTCATGTCTTGGTTTATATTTGGAAAGATAATATTTCGAAATTATAGTGCTTAGAGGTAAATCATAATCAT
The DNA here is from genome assembly GCF_026930045.1 of Uloborus diversus. Classification (NCBI taxonomy): domain Eukaryota; kingdom Metazoa; phylum Arthropoda; class Arachnida; order Araneae; family Uloboridae; genus Uloborus; species Uloborus diversus. Next base: position 169,157,423 of record NC_072733.1, read on the forward strand.
TCGAAACTTCATTTCAGATATTTACATTAATTGTAATTGTCCAGACTTTCGAAAAGAACGCAAAAACAAATAAGAAAAACTAATAGTATTAAATTTAGTCAAGTTTATTGTAATAATGCACAATTATTGTTCATACATAATAATAAGGTGCAATAATTGTATTGCACAATACAAAAAAAAAAAAAAAAAGCACACACAAAGAATTTTCCATAAATAACACTCAAGAGACCAAATTCTTTGAAGATGAAAGACTTTCAGACAATTAGAGGAGGTGTATCCCACATTGTTAACAGTACCACTCATCTATGTGAATTCAGTAGAAAGAGTATTTTCAACTGCAGGAAAGTTATGCACTAAAATGAGTTCCAGGTTTACAGACAATTCAATAGATGCATTATGTTTTTTACTATTATTAATTTTTTAATATGAAATTTGTTCCTTGATTTTACATTTAATCACAATGTATTTTCATAAACAATACAATTTTTCTACAAAATTAAAAAGAGTGTTTTCAAACATTTTTTCAAACAAACGTGTTTTTAACTCTGTACAGTACATTCATTGACTTGTGTCTGCCATTTAGTTTGGAACACTCAAAAAAAGCTTCATGATGCACTTGTACCGAGGAGCTCTTGTGCAAATCGCTCTGCGCGTGTTCCCCCTTCTTTCTATCACGACGGCATCCAATCTGATAGAAAAAAAGGAACAGAGGAAGGACACTAGGTAGAAAAAGGATTGTATATGGGTCATTCTCCAGAAAACATAACTTTTGAGCATAAATATTTTTCAATTTTGAAATCTTTTGTTTTCTTTTTTTTTCCATTCTAACATGAAAGTGTTATCTATTAGAAGTAACCATAAACAATGGCCCAGCTAAGTTCCAATTATTTTACTCATAAATAAATAAAAAAAAAAATGCCTCAAACATAAAACCAACTGTATTTCTATTTATCTGTATGTTTCTTATTTGTTTTCCATTTTAGATCCTCAGTTTCCAGTCGAATTAAGTTTTCTTCCTAATAAATTGTGTATCATTTTGCCATAGCATAAATATAAATAATATAATATTGCTCCGTGACTTTGATGTTGGAAACACTGCATGTGTTTCACTGAAATCTGTACTGCATTTCCTTTGAATAGTCATCATTTTTATAAATCTGTAGCTGCATCTGCTAACAAAATTATTGACTGCTAAACTTTGCATTTTATACTCAGAATATAATACTATATACTAAAGTTAGTTTTATGTTTATGATGAAACTACTGCTTATTCAATCATTTTCATTGTTTAATATGTTTTAATCCTGTGTTTAGGTGCGAAAAGTCAGATGATTTTAAAAGATCAGAAGATTTTGTTCATAAAAGAGCTATGAAAATAGAAAGTGAGCTCTATGCAATATTAAAAGAGGATCAGTCCAAATATTGTACTAAATACAGAAGTTTGCTTTATAACATTGGGGATCTGAAGAATCACGTATGTAAATAAGTAACTATTCTTCATGTTTTTTGTGTTGAAAGACTAATTATGTTTGGTGAGACACTCATTTTCAAACAGATTTAATTCACTCCTCTGTTTTCTTTATATATATATATATATATATATATATATATATATATATAGGGTGTTTCAAAATAAATAGTGGAGTTTTAACATGTTATAATATTTATTGCACCAAACTTACAGCAACAAGTGATATATCAAATGAAAGAGAAACTCAAACAGTTTTGTTTGTTCGCATCAGTGCGCATGCGCGTGGAATGTTTCTGCTGCAATCCGTCTTCTTATCTGGATACTTTACAGCTATGGCTCTTCTCTCAACTGACACAAGATGAACCAAAAAACTTCATCTTTCAGCAAGATGGTGCGCCGTCTCACTGGCATAATGAGGTATGTGATTGACTTAACCTAAATGTACCTAACTGCTGGATTGGCCGTAAGGGGCCTAATGACAGGGCTTCTTTCCCATGGCCTCCAGTGCCAGCCGACCTTCCCGAATTAAAGAACAGGATTGAAACAGCTGTTGCAGCAATTACTAATGAGACACTCATCAAAGTTTGGGAAGAACTCGCATATCCTCTTGACTGTTGGCATAATTAAAGTTAAGTTTAAAAATCCAAAGTTTAAGAGATTTAAACTAAGCTAACATTAACTGGCCGTGTAATGTCAAGTTGGAGACAAGCAAAAAACATGTTTCAGAAAAATACATTTATTAAATATGACTAGAACTGTAATACAATATCCCCATAAAAGAACACCCCCAAAATATCACAACAAAAGTGGTTCCAATAAGTAAAAGAAAAATGTCACCAAAAGTCTCCCGGATCACACTTTAGGAACGCCCTTAGCAGGTAGGCAACGTTAGACAGTTCGAAGATTCGGCGAACATATTCGGTAGAATTCTCAGAACTCACTTCCCCGGCAATATCAATTGGCCGGACACAACACAAGTGTTTCTTCACCTAGACTCATTCTAATTCCAGGACTTGGAAAATTTCAATACTTGAAAAGCAAGGTGAATATTCATCACCATTTACACACCACTAAAAAACCCCGCTAGCACTGCAGGGAACCCCCCCCCCCACACGTGAGCCGAACTAGGCTTCATGATCGAAACAAAACTGGGGATCATTGAAAAGTGAAGAGAGAAAGAGTGCTGCCACTCGCCTCAATATATATGTTTCATCAGCCAATGAGATTCCATGCCTCGATGACGTCACCACACTAACTTCTACTTCAACCAACACTCATTTGTTTATTCCACTGCCGCGAATATTCGTACTCCTCTCCATAGCACGTGCGGTCAACAAGTGGAATTAATTCGAATCAATCAGGTGACAACTCAACTTTTTCTGAATCGACACATCGAGACATGCAATCTTCAATGGTTTTAGTAAACAGTCGCCATTAATTATGGCGTGGGGGAATTGTTGATTGAAGTGTTAGCACCAACTAGTTGAATTCTACTTTTACCAGACTGGGCTTAAAGTAGGTAAAAATTAACTTTAAAAATATTTTCTTTAAATTATCGGCTGTGGACCGAGAATAAAATAAAATAATATTTTATGCTAACAAATTCCCCCCTTCTCGGTCACACAGCACGATACACTTCAAAACGACATGAAAACTGACATATTTCAAACAGCAATTTTTAAAAAATTTTAAACACTTTTGAGAAACATTGAAAAATTTACACATTTGAATATTAAACTTTTACATTTTCATAATTACCAAAAATGAGTTTGCACATTTTTCTCAATGTACCCTGAGTCAGAGGCTTGGTAAACGTATCCGCAGGATTTTCTGCGCTTTTCACATATTTTAATTCAAATGTATTCTCCTCTACTAAATTTCTCAAAAAATGATACCTGACATCAATATGCTTTGTTCTGGAATTTTCTATAGGGGAATTTGAAAATTCTATTGCAGCTATATTGTCACAATTAATCACAGACCCATTAAATTTATATCCAGCTATTTCAAAATGTGATGTTTCTTCTAAAATTCTTTTTAACCACACCACTTCTTTTGCTGCTTCTGTTAAAGAGATATACTCAGCTTCCATGGTGAACAATGAAACACACTTTTGTTTAAATGTTCGCCAGATAACAGGTATACTGTCAATGTAAATAATAATTCCCCCCATCAAAATCCTAGCGTCCCTATTAGCAGCATAGTCTGAGTCAGAAAAGCCATTGATTTTAATTTCATTTATTGCAGATAGACTTAATTTATAATAATTTGTATATTTTAAAAAACCTAAAAGTCTTAATAAACACTGCCAATGTTTTTTACCCGGATTTGCTTGAAATTGAGATAATAGATTAACTGTATAGGCGATATCCGGTCAAGTTTTTCCAGCTATATAGGACAAACATCCCAATAAATTGCGATAAGGTACTTTCTCCATTTCTTTTATTTCTTGGTCCGTTTTTGGACACTCACTTAAAGACAAAATTGTACCTTTCGCTATTGGGAGGGTCGAGAATGGGTATTGATACTTTTTAAAATTTTCAAACTGTCTTAATATAAGAATTTTGGTGTATAAAAATCCCCCCATTTATTTCTTCAAATTCTACCCCCAATAATTTTTTAGTTCTCCCTAATTCTTTAATATCATAATGTTTAGATATATCCTGAATTGTTTCCTGAATTATAATTTCACTTTTTCCAAAAATTATTATATCGTCTACATACATCAATAAAAATACATTTCTGTTTCTTGTATAAACACAGTTACTACATTTAAATTTCACAAAATTTAGACCTTGGAGAACCCTATCAATTTCCAGGTACCAATTTCTCCCCGATTGATGGAGACCATATAGCGATTTCTTTAGACGACATACCCAGTCTTCTTTTCCCGGGATTACAAAACCCTGTGGTTGTCGCATATAAATTTCTTCATGCAAATCAGCATAAAGATATGCGTTTTTTACGTCTAATTGGAAATGATTCCAACCTAGAAATATCACCAGAATTGAAAAAAACATTCTATATAATCAGGGAGAAATTGATAACTGGGGAGAAAACCTGAGAATAGGATTCACCTGCCACTTGTCTATTTCCCATCACAACCATTCTGCTTTTAAACCTGGCAATTTCCCCTTTAGCATTCCTCTTCAAGTCATAGACCCACTTATTACCAAGTACTGGTTTACCAACTGGCTGGGGAACTAACTGCCACACCCCCCTTTCTTGAATCACTTTCATTTCTTCCGACATGGCTTCTTGCCAATGTTTTACTTCTGGGGTTTTTAAGCATTCATTATAGTTTTAGGGAATTTGCACTTCTGACAAATTTGCCTCTGGCTCGGGTTCCTTAGGGGAATTAAAAATATCAAACAAAGGGTTATAAGGTACATTTTTACTCTTGAAATCAAATAGTTCAGGATTGTAAACAATGTTATTCTCCTTACAATATTTCTCTACATCATTGGGCGACCTTAACCTTGTTTTATTTCCCTTTTCATAATAGTAGATATCAGTACGGTCCCCTTTCTTTCTTTTCACTGCATCCCTTTCCCATTCAATTTCCTCACAAGGGGTGGGAGCCTTTATTTCATCTGTTTCTTTATCTAAGATAACTTCACTCATAGGTTTAATAAAAGAATAATCATCCTCATTGTCTACATTCCCATTCAAGTTTGATTTCCCCCAAATTAAATTTTCCCTGAAGTCCACATTGATAGTTTCAAAAATTTTCTTTAGCTCTGGGTCCCAAATTCTGTACCCTTTTGCTTGAGTTGCATAGCCCACCATTATGCCCTTCCTACTTCTTGAGTCAAATTTCTTTAAATTTTGTTTTGGCATGCCTCTGTAGGCAGTACATCCAAACCTCCGGAAATGCCTTACTGATGGCTTATTTCCCCAGAACAGTTCAAATGGGGTTTTCCCCCTTTCCTTTAGAACTGTTCTATTCCTGACATAGTTAAGGCATAAGGCGGCTTCCGCCCAAAATTCTTCTTTAGTCCAGAGTCCTTCAGCATCGCCCTAACCCCATTCATCAAGGTCAAATTGTACCTTTCTACTACTCCGTTTTGTTCGGGAGTATAAGGGTTGGTTCTCTCTATACTGATGCCTTCTTTAATTAGATGGGTCTCAAAATTAGAATTTGTAAATTCCCCCCCATTATCAGACCTTATGGCCAAAATTTTCTTGTTGAGGGCTCTCTCTACATGCCTCTGGTATCAAAGAAAATATGTAAAAGCTTCATCTTTTGACTTTAGAAAGTAAATAGTGGACTTCCTTGAAAAATTATCAGTTATCGTGAAAATATATCTTTTCCCCCCTAGTGACTCCACCGGAAATGGCCCTGCTAGATCCATGAAAAGAAGCTAAAGTTGTCTTCTAGACCTTATCCATGGGGTGGACTTAAATGAACCTCTTCTTTTTTTCGCAATAATACAAGGCTCACAGTCTGGCCGGTTTTTACCTTTTATATTAAGCCCTTTGACACAGTTCTTCTTTTCAGTTTCCAGAATACTATCATAATTAATATGGCAAAACCGTTCATGCCACAACTCTAGGTCTAATCCTTTGACCTTGGTTACATTTACATTTGGTGGTGAGTCACTACTTTCATTATTTAAAAATGAGGTGGGTTTTACAAAATACAATTTATCAATTAAAAATGCAGAGAAAAGTTTGATACCATCATTGTTAAAAATACATATTTTACCAGGATACCACCTTAAAGAAAAACCAAGACTGTCTATACTGGATCCGGAAAGCAAATTTCGTCTAAGTGTTGGAGCATAATAGACCTCATTCAATGTGATGGTTACTAGCTTACCATCTGTCTTAATTTCGAAAACAATTTTCCCTACCCCCTCGACTTGACTATTTACATTGCCCACAGCTACCTCCATTTTTGTATTTTTAACAGGCTTCAATTCACAAAATAGGTTCCTATCTTTACAGAAATGTGCCGTGGCACCTGTATCTAGTAAAAATACTGGTATTTCTTCCTTCAAATTTGTGTTATTGGCCTGTACTCCTGATACTTTACTGATAATGCAAAACATTCCAGCCTTAGGGGTATTACTTTGTTTGGAAAAATTACGATTACCTTTATTTTGAGCGTTTGGTTTTCTGCTCCAACACTGAGCCAAAATATGCCCCCTTTTGCCACATGTGAAGCAAACTCTTGTTTCAAATTTATTAACATTTTCAACTTTCCGCCCAGTCTGGGGTTTATTTTGAACAGAAAAAGCATTAACACCTGAACTACTATTTCCAAATTTTTCATTTCCTAAAAATTTTAATCTTCCCTCTTCTGCCAAAAGTTCATCCAAAACATTTGAAAAATTAAATTTATTTTCATCCCATCTATAAATATTTTGTACTATCCCCCTGAAATTTTGATCCAAACTAAGTATTAGTTGAAATCCTTTTAATTTCTCATCCATTTTATAGCCATTCTCCTCCAACTGTCGGAGCAAACACTTCAATCGAGCCGTGATCATTCCAATAGTTTCTTTTCCATTAATTCTACTAGAAAAAAACTCCTCCCACAATCCGGCAACAGGGGCTAAAGACGGAGGTTCAAAATTCAACTTCAATGACGTCCATGCAGCATATGGATCGTCTAAATCATCAATCAGTTGTTTTAACTCATCCTCTATGTTGAGGTAAATAATCGTCACTGCTTGGCCCCTCCATTTCTTTATTTCTGTCGAAATACCTTCTTCTAATTTTGTTTGGGTTAATTCCCATAAATCTCTTTCTATCAGTACCATTTTCATATTTTTCGACCATGTTGCCCAATTGCAGGAGTTAAGTTTCTTAATGTTTCGATAGTCCCGTTCCATATTTCTAAAAACTTTTGCACATTTGTCTCCAACTAAAAAGACATTCGACCGAGCTCTGCTACCACTTTGTTGGCATAATTAAAGTTAAGTTTAAAAATCCAAAGTTTAAGAGATTTAAACTAAGCCAACATTAACTGGCCGTGTAATGTCAAGTTGGAGACAAGCAAAAAACATATTTCAGAAAAATACATTTATTAAATATGACTAGAACTGTAATACAATATCCCCATAAAAGAACACCCCCAAAATATCACAACAAAAGTGGTTCCAATAAGTAAAAGAAAAATGTCACCAATCTGTCGATGTAGTCACTGGCCAGTTCGAAGGATCCATATCCAGAAACACAAAAAGTCTCCCGGATCACACTTTAGGAACGCCCTTAGCAGGTAGGCAACGTTAGACAGTTCGAAGATTCGGCGAACATATTCGGTAGAATTCTCAGAACTCACTTCCCCGGCAATATCAATTGGCCGGACACAACACAAGTGTTTCTTCACCTGGACTCATTCTAATTCCAGGACTTGGAAAATTTCAATACTTGAAAAGCAAGGTGAATATTCATCACCATTTACACACCACTAAAAAACCCCGCTAGCACTGCAGGGAAAAACTCCCCCACACGTGAGCCGAACTAGGCTTCATGATCAAAACAAAACTGGGGATCGTTGAAAAGTGAAGAGAGAAAGAGTGCCGCCACTCGCCTCAATATATATGTTTCATCAGCCAATGAGATTCCATGCCTCGATGACGTCACCACACTAACTTCTACTTCAACCATCACTCATTTGTTTATTCCACTGCCGCGAATATTCGTACTCCTCTCCATAGCACGTGCGGTCAACAAGTGGAATTAATTCGAATCAATCAGGTGACAACTCAACTTTTTCTGAATCGACACATCGAGACATGCAATCTTCAATGGTTTTAGTAAACAGTCGCCATTAATTATGGCGTGGGGGAATTGTTGATTGAAGTGTTAGCACCAACTAGTTGAATTCTACTTTTAACAGACTGGGCTTAAAGTAGGTAACAATTAACTTTAAAAATATTTTCTTTAAATTATCGGCTGTGGACCGAGAATAAAATAAAATAATATTTTATGCTATCATTGACGTTGGCCGAGTGACGAATGGTGCTCACATTGAACACTTGTAGGCTATTATGCAAAACTGTTTGAGTTTCTCTTTCATTAGATATATCACTTGTGTCTCTAAGTTTGGTGGAATAAATATTATAACATGTTAAAACCCCGCTATTCATTTTGAAACACCCTGTATATATATATATATATATATATATATATATATATATATATATATATATTATATAAACACAAATAAATTAGCAAGCACACAGCCAAACTAATAAGCCGAGTAAATAGTTTGCTAGAGAAACAATAAAAGTGCAAAAGGAACAAATTAGAAACAGCAATACGAAGATAAATAGAAAACTAAAATTAAAATGATGTAGTCAATACTCATCAGCAGTAGAAATTCCTTATTGTTGAAAACCAGAAAAAAAAAAAAAAAACTATATGCTGAAAGAGAATTGTATAAGCGCTATAGCTGGAGGTTTCGTCTCTGTTATTAGGAGCCAAGAGATTCAATAATAACACTCCTCTGTACCATCCAGCAAATGCAATATCAATATAAAAATCTTACCTTAAATTCTGCCTAAAATAAAACAAATTCGAAACCACAATGTAACAGTCCAATCGTAGGAAAGCAACAAAATCTAATATATGTTAGGGCTCGACCGATGGCATTTTTTGGCCGATGGGCCGATGCCGATTGTTGGCCGATTGTTCAAAGACAGCCGATGGCCGATTGTTTTCCTCCAAATGGCCGATTGCCGATGGCCGATGCCGTCGGCCGATGGCAAAAAAAAAAATCAAACAGAAATAAATGGATAAGATTATCAGGGATTTAAAGGATCGCTGATTCATTTCATTTTACTTTCTTTCTACGAATAAGGAATCGTATAATCACAAGAAAAAAAAATCAGATTTTGACCTAAACTTCTATTTTACGATCACCCAGTTCAAAGCTCACAAGTTTTTCCGGCACATTTGTACATGCATATGTATTTAAGAACATATAGATATATCCATTTTGAACGCCTCCTCAGTTAATTATCGCAAATTCTCTTGTGATGTCTTCATGCGCGTAAACTTGCGTCACTCAAAAACGTTATGAAATAGTAAGTTGAAAACACATACTTACGTAGTATGATCTGAAAGTTCAGGACAAATTGTATACAAACTTACCCTGAGTAGTTCACATTACGAAGCACATCTATCTACAAAATAGTCACCTTGGACGACTATGCACTTCTGCCAACGTTCGTATAGCTTTTCGAAGCACTCCTGGAAGATATTTTACGCAACCTCCTGTAAGGCCTCTTGCGTTGCTGCTTTTAACTTCATCGTGGGGAAGAAGGCGACTTTCATGTTGAGGATGCACGGTTCGATTGGTCAATACTCTGATATGACAAACAAATAAAACAACGTTTCGTCCGACTTAGCTCCGTGTGACTTCTACCTGTTCCCAGCAAAAAAACATTTGCAAGGACGCCGTTTTCTTCCGTCAGGAGAAGATAAAGCTGCATCACAGAAGGTAGCGAAAAAGGGCTTCCAGGAGTGTTTCCAAAAGTTATATGAACACTGGACGAAGTACATAGTCCCTCAAAGTGATCTTTTGAAGTTGGATGTGCTTCGGTAATGTGAACTATTCTGGGTAAGGTTCTATGCAGCTTGTCCCCGAACTTTTGGATCGTACTACGTACAATATGTATAGGGTGTAGTTATGCTTCTCCTTTTTTGACTGCTGTATGATGAAAGAGCAAGAACAACAGCTAAAAAAAAAAGAAAAAAAAAGGAAGAAAAACAAAAATACTGTTTAATAACCAATTGATTTGTTTTTTTTTTCTTTTTTCTTTACTTTTAATTGAACATATAACTAAGATTTCAGTAATATTGTAGTAATGTATGGATTTAGGTACACTAAAATTAGTTTAAAACATTAAATTATGTTGTTTAATCATTAAAAAAAAAAAAGAATAAAACTATGAAACCGTCAACAAATTACGCAATTAAAGTGAAAAGATTGCACGTAGACATTTTTTAGTCATCAAATTAACCAAAAAAGGTAACAGGTAAATTACAATATTAAATCATAATAGGAATATTTTTGTACCTATTTAAAATTTATGAAAAGAAAAGTTTGCATTTTTCATAAAAGCTATTACAGTGACATACATTTTGCTGAAAAAAGAAATAGTCATAAAAAGAGCGAGGTTTTTAAAACGCAGCTATAATAAACAAACTCAATATTTACACCAAGTTAATAACTGAATAAATATACTACTTGATCTGATGTTTGCACACATAATATTGAACAATTTGATTGCTTAATCTTTTATGAAGCTTTACAAACAAGTTCAAATTAAATTTTTGAATTTAAGAATAACTTTCTGAAATTTAAAAAATTCCATAATAGAAAATCCTTGAAATGTTTCTATAAAAACGAAAATAACTTATTCATTGATTTTATATAAATACAAAAAAATATGTACTTACAACAGAAAAAACATCGATCACTATTAATGATGCAAAAAAGATGGCGCATTACGAAATATAGGTGAAACGAGTATGACAAATACGCAAAATGACATTTCTTGACCAAAATAAATAATCGCTATAAATATTTAAGAAATGCTCGAAACGACGTGGGAGGGTTAAGGGAGGAGGAGTCACCCTCTGATTTTGGAGTAACTCACACTTCGGCCCCAACTTCGGCCTCATTTTTTTAGTACAGAACCCCTACCACCAACGCATCGGAAGAGTTTCTGAATCTACTTCAGCACTTCCGAAGAAAAAATTCAAAAGACCCTTTGATTTTCGAATTATGTCACCATTCAAAACGTCTTTAATCAATTTCTTACATTAATGCTCTAGATTATTTCTGAACAATAAATGAAGTTTGAAAAAAAAATCTCTAATTTTATGAATGGTGTTACTTTAAAGAGCTCAGAAGTATTAGTTAGTACTAGAGTTTAATTTCAGAAATTGAGGGAGTGGGAGGAGGGGCACGCAAGTGTTCTCGGAAATTCAAAAAATAGTCGTGAAAAATAGAGTTTAAAATAATCATAAACATGGAGCAGAAAAAAACTTTTAAAACTTGCACCGGAGTTTGTTTTGACGTGCAGTGGCGGATTTAAAATATAGCAAATGTTGCAATTGCACGGGAGGCCCCATAATTATAGGGGCACCGTAAGAGTTACAAAAATGCTTATGATAAATGTTTTACAACTTCCGTGATAGAGAAATAGGGCCCCAAAACGTATTTCGACGGGCCCCAAACTTGTAACTTTGCTGAAGCGATACAGAAAAGACTGCATTACTGTGATTCATATTACAAGTATTGAAAAATTAAAAATTTACCATCGGTTCAACAGGAATCTACCAAAATGACACAAAAACCGGTTTCACCATCTCATATTTGTTTCCATAATCTCCAATTCGGCAATATATCACCAAATGATTGTCAGTCTGAGAGGCTAGATTAGTTTTGCATTGAAATAAGTAATTAATAGCTATAAAAAGTAAGTAAACCGGCTTTGCAGAACACCCGATCGAAAACAAAAAAGGAAGTGCACAACTGGAACGTACGCACACCCCACATGCGAAAACTTTACCTTCTACAGCTTACCATCTTAGAGTTATGACTTATGAGAGATATATACGTACATCCAGCTGCAAGAAACAACGCAATAATTAACTTGTTTGGTAATCTGAATGCAGTATTAAAAACTCTTTCAGGGGTGACTAAAATAGAAATTCATACTGAAATTTAAGTAAACAATTTTATATGAAAACAATAACTCTCTTTACTTTGTATTAAAAAGTAAAACAGCAAAGGTCCTTTTTTTTTTCAAAAACATCGGCCAATTCCATCGGCTTTTCGATGTATTTTAAGGCCGATGGGCCGATGTTTCCCGCAAGTTAGCATCGGCCGCCGATGCCGATGGCTAAATTGTTGAACCATCGGCGCCGATGCATCGGTCGAGTCCTAATATATGTATGGCTAATTTTGTCAGAATTTCAGGTAAGATATTTATATTAATATTGTATGCCTTGGATGGTACAGTGGAGTGTTATCACCGAGAACTTTTTGGCTTCTAATTACAGAGACAAAACCCCCAGCTATAGCTTTAAGTATAAGCTCCCTTTTATTCGTTTACTCCATAGCTGTTGTTGCGTTTAGCCCAATGCTATTTTGTTTGGCAGATGTTTGGGACTTATACAATTCTCTTTTAGTCTGGAGTTTTATTTTTTTTCTGGTTTTCAACCATAAGATGGAGTTTCAACTGCTGATGAGTACTGACTTTGTTATTTTAATCTTAGTTTTCTATTTACCTTTGTATTGCTGTTATTTATTTGTTCCTTTTGCACTTTTACTGTTTCTCTAGCATGCACTTTATATACACTTATATGATTAAAAGTTTTGGTACACTTTCAAAAATTCACATTCTAAAGTATTTCTCAAGAAATAAAAGACCAATTGCTTTGTAACTTTTGTCACATAACAGGTATGCTCCAGCTGTCATTTTCCAATAAATATTATCTTCCCCCTTAGTTTTGGGGGTCAGTAATAAATTGAGGAAAACAAATATATTTTTTGGTCATAAATAGCTGAGAATAATCTGTAAATATCAGAAATTAGTTAGCTTACTGTGTATAATCATTGTTCATACTTTTGAGAAGGCATCACTGATGTTCAAGAAAATATAAGTATTTCTTGCAAAACTACAAATTTTATTTGAAAGTTTTTGGCTCATAACGCACAAAGTTTTTCATCAAAGCTTACGAAACTTTCATAAAACTTGACAGCATAATACTAAAATTTGAAATTAAAATGCTGAAAATGTGATAAAATATGGACAATTAAAGCATTTAATTTGTCACTACGCATGCGCGAAAGATAACAATTTATAGCTATCATCATCTAATACCAAACTAGATTTCTCAACTCATAAAAAATTTCCAATTCAGTATCTCAAAAATTAAGAAACTTATCAGCAAACTAATGGACTAACTCTTAGATAGGCTGCGAATCACGAGGGATCGTTTGCAAATAAGCTGTTTCTATCATGAATCACACTGAACAATTGTAAGCAAATGTTACAAACTTGCTAACAACCCCTCACAGTTCGTTGCCTATCTAAGAATTATTAAAATTCGGCTCAATAGATCGCTGATAAATTTCTGAATTTTTAAGATATTGAACTGGATTTTTTTAATGAGTTAAAGAAATTAGTTGGGTTTTAGATTATGAAAGTTTTAAATTGCTATATTTTGTGCATGTGCAGTAGGGTGGGCCGAAAAAACTTTTTTTGGAAATCTGTTTTTGGATAGTGCGGAAAAGTTGCTATATGGGCCCGTTATTAACCATAAAAAATTTCGCTAAATTTGTTTAATATTTAGCCCGCGCTATTTGACCTTGAAAAACTGAAAAAAAAGGCCAAAAATGCACTTTTCAACCCCTTTTTTGCAGAAAAAGGATAAAAAAGGAAATAAAAAATTGAAGCTAGTTTCAGCAAACATTAGAAGTGTGTGTGTCAGTGAATTAGTTGAAATCCTCAAACTTTTATACATTTCGTAGAATATCTTTACTAATAATAAAGCTGAAAGTTTGTCTGTCCAGATTTATGTCTGGATGTCTGTGACACGCAAAGCGACTAGACCGTTCGGCCGATTTTCATAAAATTTGGCACTAAGTTAGTTTGTAGCATGAGGGTGTGCATCTCGAAGCGATTTTTCGAAAATTCGATTTTGTTCTTTTTCTATTTCATTTTTAAGAACATTTTCCGGAGCAAAATTATCATAAGATGGACGAGTAAATTACAAAATTATCATGACGTGGAACCGTAACATGGGAGAACGAGCGATATAGCCAATTCGCGAGAAATTTATCATCCGTTATTTGTAAATATACAGGTGAACCAAATGACCTTTTAATTTCCTACGATGGGCAAAGACGTGCGGGTACCACTAGTTTAGGAATATTTGTAAAAATGGATAGGGTAACAAATCAGAAACTACGAAAAAGAGAAAAAGGATGCCAAAAAATTGAAACAAGTGTTGCTTTGGATGAGAAAGACATATCAGTTACCAGCACAAGTGGATTCAGGGTTAAGGAAAGTCATATTACATTGAATGAACCTGAAACAGAGCTTGAATCAGGAGAAAGCACAGAAAATACAGATGACGATTTTAAATTGAATTATCCGCTTTCAAGAAAAAGTAAGCGAACTGATGCGCCATCAACAACAAGTCAAATGAGACTTTCTATGCCTCATACAGCTTTAGCAGCAGATCTAACTGGCGCTTCAAATAAAGCAGGGGCTAAAATTGCTACAGCAGTTCTCGCTGATTTTGACTTAGTTTCTCCTAAACAAAACAAAAGTATAAGGAGAGAAGTCGATAAAAAAAGGAGCAAGCTAAGAGAAAGGGATTAAAGAGCAGTTAAAGGGGCAGCTATAAAGAGTTTGTATTTTGACGGCCGCAGGGATGACACCCCTCAAAAGACATCTAGCCATCAAAAATTATCATCTGAAGCACCATGTAGCACTGATAGAAGAGCCAGGTAGCAAGTACATCGGTCATTTATCACTAACAGTTGTTGAAAGTGCAAAAAAAAAAAAAAAAAAAATCACAAGGTATTACAGGCTTTGCAAAAAAGTATAATATGAGCTTGCTTAACTTAACGGTTATTGGATGCGATGGAACAAATGTAAATACGGGATGGAAAGGTGGAGTAATTCGTTTACTTGAGACATATCTCCAAAGACCTTTACAGTGGAACATATGTCTGCTGTATACTAATAAGTTACCACTGAGGCATCTTATTCTGGAACTCGACGGTTGCACAAAGGGGCCACATTCATATTCTGGAGCTATCGGACAACTTCTTAGAGAGTGTAAAAAAAATCCGGTGGTCAAATTTGATAAAATTGACTGCAATCTTCTGTTTTTGGACATGGAAGATAGAAAACGTTTAAGTACTGAACAACAATATTTGTATAGAATCTGTCTTACCGTAAAATATGGTAGTTGTCCTTTTAACATGGCTGAGAGTAGCTCAGGCAAACTCCGTCATGGGCGATGGCTGACAACTGCAAACCGTTTGATACGCTTGTATATAGGTACACCAACTCCATCAGAAAATCTTACAATGCTTGTAAAGTATGTAATGTTAGTTTATGCTCCAATGTGGTTTGAAATAAAAATGAAACCGAACTGCCAGTATGGTGCCCAACATTTTTGGAAAATGATTTCTCTTGCAAGGCAACGTTAAGGAGATATTTTTCAAAGTTCTCTCAAATAATGCATACTTCGCTCATCCTGAACAGCTACTGTTGACAATGTTGTTTGACTCAAGAAAATACATTCGGGAATTAGCAGTTAGGCGCATTCTGAACTCTAGAAATAAGAAGACGAAGAGCTCGGATGGTGTACGATTTTTTAAGCATCCTAAACTCAATTTTGAAGCCGTTGATTATGTTGATTTAGTTGATTGAGCAAACTGTTGTTACAGAGCTACCTCTTACAATGCATCTAAAAGATCAACTATTGAAAGATGCACCTAATAGACCAGCAATTGAAAGAAATGTGCGAAGTACAGCCTACAGAGTTCACTTTCGAGAAATTTCCCTGTCACATGCAAGCTGTGAAACGTTGTGTGAAACTAATAACCAAAGTTGCAATAAAAGTTCGTGGAGAAACTGCACGAGATGGATACATTCGTGCCAAACTTCAAGCTAGGAAAGATTTTCCATCATTTGATAACAAGGGACAATATTATTCCAAAAAATAATATTCATTATGCCTGAGGTACTATAAATCAAATTTGAAGATTTCTTTTTCAAAACTTTATTATCTTTATATGTAATTCTAGAAAATGTATGATACTATTGCGTGATAATAATTACTATGATTAATAGTGCTATTTAATTAGTCTATGATTTAATTTTGAAAAATAATTTTCACATTGCTTTTTAAAGAAATTCAATATTTTTTCATTTTTCTCCAATTTTGGATTGCAGAAAGGAGCAGTTAAATGCTCATTAAAATCAATGAAACATTTTATGGGCTCGAACTGGCTCATTATATGACATTTTCGATGCATTCTAGCAAAATATTTGGAATTTAGTTTTTTTAAAAAAATATCGACAAAAATTCATTTTTTACTTTTTTTTCGGTTTTTCAGTGTCAAATAGCGTTGGCTAGATATTTTTTAATATCAAAGAAATTTTTTGTGAGTGCTAACTAGCTCACTACGCAACTTTTGCGCGCTATCCAAAAATTGATTTCGAAAAAAAAAAAATTTCGGCTTATTTCGGCCCACCCTAATGTGCAGTGAAAAATTAATTGCTTTAAATGTCCATATTTTATCAAATTTTCATCATTTTAATTTCAAATCTTAGTATTATATTTTTCTTGTATACAGTCAAATTTTCTGAAAGTTTTTAAAACTTTGATGAAAATCTGTGTGTGTTATGAGTCAAAAACCTTTCAATAAAATTTGTAGTTTTGAAAGAAATGCTTATATTTTCATGAATATCAGTGACACCTTCTCAAAAGTATGAAGAATGGTTGTAGATAGTAAGCTACTAATTTCTGAAATTTACCGCTTATTCTCAGCTATTTAGGATGAATGATGACCAAAACACATTTTTGTTTTCCTCAATTTGTTACTGACCCCCAAAACGCAAGGGTGATATAATTTTTATTGCAAAGTGACAGCTGGAGCATGCTTTTTATGTGACAAAAGTTTCAAAGCAATTGGTTTCTTATTTCTTGAGAAATCTTTAAAAATGTGAATTTTTGAAAGTGTCCCAATACTTTTGGTCCTATAGTGTACTATATATACATACAGGTAACTTTGTTTTAATTATACAGTTCACTGGTCAGGATTTGATTGTATTAAGTGTCTATGCTCCTCAATTTAATGATATCTTGGATTTAGAGACAACTCTTTCCTTTCCCTTGACAATAGTTAAATCGAGGTTATACTGTATATCTATATTAAGGTGCTTCTTATAATGCACTTTTTTTAAAAAAATGTTTGAATTTCTTGTGGAACACCCTTATTATTGCTTCCTTTTGATGAAAAAACACACACACAAAAGTTTTGTAGAATTTGATCAAAGTTTAGATGTTCCTATCAGTGATTAAAATTATGTTCATTGTGGTAGAAAAAAGAGTAAAATAAATTCCCAATTTTTTATTGCAATATTTGAAATCAACATAAAATTGGGTCTGTTAGGATAAAAACACAACCTAAATACTTATTTCTTATACATGCAAAAAATAATAAGCATTTCAAGGTTGCTATGTTACATAATAATGTCAAACAAAAAGCATGCAAAAATCTTATTACACCATTCATATCATATGTTTACAATTTCAATCTTTCACATTCAGCAATATTGTAATTTTTCTCCATTAATTAACATGCAAGCCTTTTTCTAATTGCTACTCTTTGTTCAAACTATTTGATAATATCTCTTCTAAGACTTATGGAAAGACTCTTATGGAGAAAAATCTGAACATTAGTAATAAAAGCATCTAATTTTGTCCCTTTGGTTTTAGTTCTACAACATCTGCTGTACAATGTTTCATTGGAGGAGGGTTTTTTTTTTTTTTTTTTTTTTTTTTAAGTTTCTCTAAGAAAGAAACCAATTAGGAGTTTGTCTCTTTAGAAATGTCTTCAAAGCAAATGAAAGCAACATTCTCTTCTGACAAGTAGACGTCAGATAAAGTTACTTGAAGCAACAGTTGAAATTTTGACATTTTCATTCTTGCAAGTGAAAATGCTTTTCAGCTACATGAGACCAAATCTAGATAAACTTTAATGCAAAGTCTTGTTCTTCAGAATCAGTCAAAGTACATTCAGTTTCAACAGAGGTTAAAGCAACTACACTTTCACAAAAGTTGATTCATATTCTTCATGATTTTCTTTCAAAATTTCTTCTTTTTGCTCAAGTTCTGTTGCCTTTTTAAATTCAGATTTATTAGTTACTGGTTTTGCCTTGTCATCCTAGTTTTCGTTCATTCAGAAATAGTCTCTGGTCTGGAATTGAAATCTTGTGTAAAGTTTCACCAGCAAGAGCAATGTCAAGCAAATAATCTAATGAGTTTTCAATAAATTTGTTTTTGGTTACTGAAATAGAACGCTTTTACTTTTCTTTCTGAATTGTTAACTAACAACTTGTGTTTCTTTAGGTTGAACTAGCAGTTAGTTAAGAGGTTGAGAGTTGATTGTAGCTACAGTTAATTAACATGATTTAATAAAATATAAAATAATTACATAGTCAATAACAATTTAATTTATCACTAATTGAAATTAATGATAAAAAAGTGAAGTATAATAAATAAATATTGTAATAATAATTGCAAAAAAAAATGGTAGCAAACTAGAAGTATTATTCAATTTTTATTTTTAAGATATTTGAATTTTTTTTTCTTCCAAAGAAACAAAATGAGAGGGTACTTCTTGAAAAAATAACACCTTTAAAAATAAGACACACCCTAATATATATATATATACATAATAGGGTGTATAGGGGGTAAAAAAAAAATTCATTTTTAATTAGTTTTTTTCTTACATCTCATTTTTTTACACTATTCGTTTTTGTGATGTTTGCAATATTTCAGTTCATCAAATAATATTTAAAGCTACTTACTTACAACTGGCCGTTAGCATTAAAAGTTCTTTCAATTTATTGCTGGAACCATCTTGATACCTTAATAGTGCAGTTGGATGGAAAACTAAAGGAAAACATATCATCAAAAACAAAGGAGAATCAGCTACCAGTAATAATATCAGGACCAATTATTGATTAACAATGGTTTAGTGCTTTAAAACTGCAGTCAAAAGACGAGAATTGCTATGGCAAATGGCAATGTAATTCTTGAATATTGGTATTCAAATTTGTTTGACATGAGAACAAAATCTTGGAAAACAATTTTAGTATTTTGCTTCTTGATACTGTATTCCAGAAATTGTGCTTTCTATTGTATTCATGCAATGCATGAGACAATGACATGTGGATCTATTTAAGTTTTTTAAACAACTGTTAATGCAAGAGAAGATTACAGGGGAATGCAAGAGCTTGTAGTGTTTACGAATGTAACACCTTTTAATTGTAAACACAATCGGGCTCCAAGAGCAATTTATCATGTCAGGTGGATGACAAAGATACTTTGTATCTCTGGATTTTGCTCCAAGAGAAAAGTAAGGTATAAGTAGCACCTGTTTTGTGAAAGAAAGAGGAGAGTTAGGTTTACAGCACCCCTTCATGTGCATGCTGTGATGGATGATTTAAAATTTCTTCAGTGTCTCATCTTGTAGCATACAAACATGAAAATCCAGAAATATCAATTGTGGTTGCAGACGAAGAATGTTTTTTTTTTCTCAGCGAGCATTTTGCAGCACTAGCTATATTTGATTTGGGTATTTGAGTAGAGGCAAAGCAAAAGATGGTAAGTGCTTTTTAACCGACTTCAAAAAAGGGGATTACGATTTCGTATTGCTGCTTTTTATATGTGTGTTTCGTATTAATCCAAGAATACTGGACCGATTTGAAAAATTATTTTTTTGTTTGGAAGGGTATACTCTCCAGATGGTCCCATGTTAATTTGTCTGGATCTGATGAGGGGTCTAGGAGAAATCTAACGTTGTGGTTACATAGACCAGCTTTCGTCAGCTGCATGATACGTCACTCACAGGTCACATGGTTTTGGCGTGAACGGTGTATTTTTTTGACGGGTGGAATCTTGTCTTGAACAATATTTAATTCTCGCGCATCAGGATGTTTTATTTTCACGGAACTGCCTGTTAATTTTAATTATAGTCTTACTAATGTGTTTATTACTCATGTAGCAAATCAGGAAATTAAATGTATTTTGCTACGAAAATAGTTGGATTAATTAATATAAAATATTTTTTGCTAATAAATAACTTCATTTAGTAGTTAAAGTTTTTTTTTAATATTTCAGTTTTGAAATGTATTTAGAGTTTTATTGAAGGGGAATTGAAGACAAAAATCCCTCCCCCTCCCTCCGACGGTTAAATTTATATTCCTTATTAAGTGTATTGTAACTGGTGTCCCATTTCTGAAGTTTGACAAGTATTCTAGATTTAATATTTCATGATGCCATCAGTTTAATTTACAGCTGTGGCAATACTAATTAACAGACTTCGTTGGAACGTTTTTTTATGTGCTATGCTCCCCGATTACTAGAAGACGCCTGGACCAATTAGGAAAATTGTTTTTCTCTTTGAAATGGTAAGGGAAGGTGGGCTACCTCAGACCTATTTTCACTTTCCAATTTTTAATTTCATAATTTTTTGCCAAATCTAAATGCAAATACCTTTAATTAAAACTTTATGATTTTTTACACAACATATAATTATCTTAAAAATTTATTTAATTTATTTCAATAGGGAAGTTGCAACCTATTAAATGTTCATATTTTGGCTATTGGATATTGTTAATTGACCCTCAAAACTAAAAAATTCACCATCGCCGAATTTTAAAACACCGTGGTTTATTTTTAATGAATTTTTAAAAATCCACTCGCAAAAGTGCGCTCTTCTGAAACGTCACGAGCCTATGTCACACGGCTCGAATGGACAGCCTTCCGCCGAAGATCCCTTGTTTTCGCTAGCGACATTTTGAGCGCGCTGATATTTATATTTTTTAGAAATTCAATAATCCTTTTGAACACACTATGGAGACCGGATTCGTTAAAGCACAATCTAAATAATCTTCCTCATGTAACATCAATCATGATATTCGGATGTTTCCGAGAGGATGAGAGGTTTAATGTTCCAGAAACGCGAGGAGTTAAATGCGAGGAGATAAGCCTTTCACGTTTCGTCTTCGAAGTCGAATGCGTGACCTGCAGCTTCTCCTCTATCGGAAGAGTACATGATGTCACTTCCTATGCCATTTGACGTCACAAGCGCTTGAACTAATTTAAAAAAAACTACTTATTGTATCGCAAAATTTTTTTCACCTATGATGTTCATACATGTTACTCTATCATATAAAAATAAAATTGAAAAATCTAAAACTTCCCTATTACATTTTTAAGAAAAAACAAAAAAAATGCAATTAGTACCGCGAGGCACACCACCGGTGGTGTATCTTGGGTCTTAGGATTGTTTACCTTGGATCAATGATTAACAGACAAAGAAAACATGATTTTCAGTAAGAACATCACTTTTTATCAATCGGTAAACCACACATAATTTTAGAAATACATTTTTTATTTATTTCAAAGAAAAATAAAAATTTAGATCTTATTATCTTATTACAGTTCACTTTTTAAATAAAATGACCAGGCGCTCTAGCTTCTGAAAATCATACTAAAAATTATTTTTTTAAGCTACACTTATTTCTAACTAAGATTGTAATCGGATAAGTCAATTCCAAATGTTAACTTCTCGAACTACCTTTCAGATCCACCAGTTAGTATTGCGTGTGGTAACTTGAATATGATATCCTTTTTGTCAACTTCATAAAATTTAGGATCTTCTCTGGTGAACTTCTGACAGCTTGGATCTTTTTTCAGATATTTAACTTCATGTCCATCATCAGCAATAGAAATAATCTCTGCAAGAAAAAATTTGATAGTTTTCTTGCCATCAAATTTCACCATTACAAAAATGCCAATCTGAATATTGACATTATCTGTATCTTCTTGCTCATTAAAATGATGATCTAAAATATCAGTATCCTCATATAAGTCTTCAATATTCTCAAGTTCAGACTCTAAGGAATAATAAAGTTTTATTTTAGCTGGCTTGGTAGGGGGTTTTACTGTCTTAGTTTGCTTTACTTTTTTCATTGCCATTTTAGAATTTTCTATTTCAAGACGCTCTTTCTCGGGTGCGTCAGTCAAAATACAAGACTTTCTTTTAGGTCTCCCCCTATGAAATTGTTTTCTCGGTAGTGCCTTTGGATATAGCATTATTTCTTCAGGAGTGACAAGGCTTGGCAAAGAAATACCAGCTTCAGATGTTGACACACCAGTAAAATCAATTTGTGTGTTATTTTCTTGTTACTTTTGCATTAAGAGATCAGTGACATTTGATAGGAGGAAATCAAAATTTTGAGAAATATTTTCATTCAGTGTATGTAAGCCAGTGACCTTAAAGCCATTCATTATATTTGATAATGTGAAGTACAGTGGGAATGCTCGTCCAACTATTCCAACAAACTGGAGAACATGAATTTTTAGTAAAAAATTCATAAAAGTATCTTTAAAAACTTACTTTTGAATGGTATATTTCTTTTTTTAATAATACTTTAATCAGATGAGCTTTCAACAAAACAGAAAGGTATGCACTGAGATGTCTAGTGGCAAATACTTTTAACTACACATGTTGCTTTTCAAATATTTTAATAAGCAGAGCTATAATCAGCCTTGGTCTAAGGTACACAGATTTCCGAGGTATACCACTTACCCCTATACGCCTCCCGGTTATGAGGAATTTTGGACAAATCATGGTAACTCTTCAAATTTCATACTTGCGCTTTGTTGTTTGTAAATTCAGCATTTCACTTAGTGAAACAATTTCTATGGTTTTTTTGTTTAATGGATAGGAGTGATCTAACTTAGGTCCCAAACCTTTACTTCACCATATTTGTTCTTTAGAAAAAGTTTTATGGGCAAGAAACAATAAATTGCATTTAATTTCAATATTCAAGGATTAAATATAAAATCCATTGTTAAAGAAAGTACCATAAAACAAAGGTACTTTCTTTACTTAGTGTTAAAGAAAGTACCATAAAACATTAATATTAATCAGGGAAGCCCCAAAAGGGTGGGGGGGGGGCATTTTGAGGGGTATTTTTCCTTTTTAGGGGCTCTTGCTTTGAGGGGAAATACCCCCCTAAATATTTCCTCTATATTAATCATAAGTAGTCATATCGCAAATTTTGAATAAAGACTCTTCTATTTGTATATTGAAATGCATCGCCCGGCCATCCAATGCCTTTATAATTTAAGATGATAGGTTCATCATACTTTTTTTATGCAGAGTGTCCACCCTTAAAGTGGACCAATAGCTAATTCCTAAACCGTTAAAGATAAGCTTATAGTTCCATTTTGAAAAAATCTTTAAATTTCTCAAAAACTCAAAATTCATGAAATTTTTATCAAAAATTCAAAATTTGAAAAAGTTGCAAAATTTAACTTTTTATACAGTCCCCCAGTCCTAGCAATGATATTTAGTAAAACATTCCCGACACACTAAAATTTACAGCTAAAAAATCACTCTTCTATGACCAAAATTGGTGGAGTTATGAAGTTTTGAAAAATCACTATTTTTGAAGTTATTATAACGTCATCGTGTGAGCTCTTAAGGGCACGTATGCGAATTGACAAAGTGTGTTAATAGGTTTAAATTAATTTTGATTCATGTCATTATAAATTATTATTTTTTTTATTAGTAAGCATTATCAATTATTGAAAAGACTTTTCAAGGCCTATTTATAAGTTCAAAGATATATTTATGATTAAAAGGTTTTTTTAAAAATCTTTGTTTGTCATTTTGTTTCAATAATATCTAATTTCTATATGAGAATTTGATTTTAAAAAAGGTGTTGAAACTCAAATTTGTGCAAAAGGTTATTGCTGCATTTAAAGTTACTGTGTTCTGCTGAAGCAAAAAAAAAGTTTTATTTAAAAGAAAGGGAAAACCATTGTTACATCTCAACTCTAGAAGTAATGCACATGTGGCGCCATCGCAGTTCTTAAAAGGCTCGCACATTCCGCTTCGGCAGTCGTTACCTGAAGACTCAGGTGCAGGTGCACCGAGATTTGTTTATACATTATGTTTAGTTACATAATAAAAGTGTTCTACTTATGTTTGATCAATTTACCTTTTTAAAAATACAGTCCACTATAAATTAAACCAGTGAACCTTACCAACCATAAAAGTTTGAATTATTTAGAACTTCTTTTATGGTATTTCAGAGGGCAGATGATAATTTTGTAATGCAAAAAAATGTTTTTTTTTTTCTTTTTACACATTTCATTTAATGGTTGTAACGGAAGTTTCCGGCCAAGAAAAAAAAAGCTGTGCACATGATATAAGGGTAGCTTGAATCTTTCGTTACAGCATAAATTCTTTTTTTGAAACAAGGCTAGACTTAAGGTGCTCTTAAACTTAAATATTCTCGCTAGTCTTATTTTCATTATTCTTCATTGAAAAACTGCTTACCGTGTTTCATAAATTAATTGATGGGCACGAATTTTTTTCTCATTTCCATTCCATTTGTAGAAACAAGAAACTGAACAAGTAGGGTCCTATCTCAATTCATGGTTGCGAGGAACATAATTTGAATTCAAGATGATTAACACAATTTGATTTAAATTATCTTGAATTTAAATTCTGTTTTTCGCATTCACGAATTGCGAAAGCCTATTCGTTGGGTTTCATGTTTCTCCAAATGGAATAAAATAGAAATGGCTAAGAAATCGGCACCCGTCATAAAATTTTGACTTAATTTTCTAAAATAGGTAATATGACATGTATCCGTAAAAAAGAAGTTGTGATTTGGATGCAGTAATAAAGATAGATTTTATGGCCGATATCCACCAGTACACTTATCATAAAGATTATTTATAGTGTATACCGTCATGTATTTTTTATTTATGATCAATCTTAAATGATGAGAACTAATAACCTTGAAACTTGTCTGAAGAAATTTGTATGCTGTTTAAGTTTATCTATATTAGGAGTTTTTTTTTTTTTCTGAAAAACATAATTTTACACACAGAAGTCTTTTTCTTTCTTTTTTTTTTTATGTAAAGCCTGCTTGAGTTAAGCCATGAAAAAAATATGAATAAAATAAAGCCGCAAATGATTTAAAACAAACCGACAAACCACTTAATACCTCCCCCCCCACGTGCCTTTTAAAAATAAAGACTTTGAGCTTATAAATAGCACTTGCTTAATCCTTTCAACCGTTAATATTGCCCCCTGATGACAAGAACCAAAATAAATTTAAACCTATTAACACACTTTCTCAATTCGCATACATGCCCTTAAGAGCTCACTCGCTGACTTCATAAAATCTCCGAAAATCTTGATTTTTCAAAACTTCGTAACTCAGTCAATTTTGGTCATAGAAGTGCGATGTTTTTTAGTTGTAAATGTCAGTGTCCGGAATGTTTTACTAAATATCATTGCTAGGACTGGGGGACTGTATAAAAAGTCAAATTTTGTAACTTTTTCAAAATTTGAATTTTTGACAAACTCTTCATGAATTTCGAGTCCTTGCGCAATTTAAAGGTTTTTTCAAAATAGAACTATACGCGTATCTTTAACGGTTTAGGAATTAGCTATTGGTCCACTTTCAGGGTGGACACCCTGTATATATTGATTATAAGCTATTCTCCAACAGTTGTCTTTTTTTTATAGGTTCAAAAATTTTCTTAAAATTTTTCTCTCAAAATCAATAAAAGGTCTTCTGCCCTGCTGAGAGCCCAGCATTCACCCCTATTCAGGACAACAGCTCTTATCAATGTTTTACATAAACTCATTTTAGTTTTAATGCTGATGAATTTCAATTTTATTTGAAAAAAAAAAGGCTTACTGGCATTAATTTTAATTCTGTGATACATAATTGAGTGTGTTTAAAATGGGTAATTTTTGCATTGTATTGTTATACATAAATTTTGAAGAAAAATCTGATACTGTTTATTATTCTGAATTATTTTCTAAAACAAAGCAGAACTTTATTAAAATTATTTCAGTATTTTCATTTATGACTTAAGACTATTGAAACTTCTTGCATATTTATGGTTTAGCAACAAATGCTGTTTTGATGTTATAACGAGCATCGACTGTAGGGTAAAAGAATCAAATACGTGATACCTCTTGTTTTCGTGATATATCTCTAACATGATTAAGAAAATAATTATATTGATCACAACAGGATTCTGGGATAAGTCTCATTAATTAGCTTAAAAGCTTAAATTAAAAATTATAGCGCTCAATTTATTTCAAAATTTAGGAAAGGATTTTGCACCTGCTGGCAAGTATTATGCGGTGCCACAAAACTAACACTAGGAAACATTCCTTTGCATTTCATAAATCAATGATTTGCACTTTAAACAAATGATACTTTGTTTTTGATTATCAGTGAGGTATATAAGCCTATTTGAGGCATATATGACACCAGTCTTATCACACCCGTAGCACATTTTCATCTTCTCTGAAAAAATGTGAATTGCAGAGTTGTGTCTTTAAATGGAATGAGTCCCGAAAAAAAAATGATCACTGTCCTTCACATCAGAAATTCATAGCCATCAAAATGAAGAATGTCACATATCAGTGATACTTTTGGGGAAACCCATGGTGCATTGCCATGGTTGTAGTGAGCTCATTCACACTACTGGCACTGAACAGATTAGCATGAAGCTGTTTTTCTTTACTAGATTCTATACAGATTGTGGCTTCTTATATTATAGAGATGCACACTTTTCATTGGTGAATATATGATAAACAGCATTGAGTTACACTATTGCCGAACCATGTGAGTTATAAAAGAATCTAGACTTTGCATGATTTTTCTTTTGAAAAAAAAAAAGAAAATTTGAATGTTTGACATCTAGAATTCAAATTATGCTTTTTGCAATCATGAATTTGTTTGTGAAGACGTGGGTGCATGCATATGCAGGTGTGTGAGTATGGGCGGGCTTGTGTGTATGTAGGCCTATGTGGTGTTGGCTTGTGTGTATAGGATATGAATGCAACCGCCCAGCAGCTCGCTGGAGGAGCAGCACCAGGGAACCGATCAATGGTGGTGCTGCAGAGAGAGGCAAGGGAGAAAATCAAATCGCAAAGGACTGATGCTTAAAACGATCAAGCGAGAACAATAAGCAATTAGGAGCAAGATTCTGAAAAACTCAGGCCTATCATTATTAGGTGATTCATGTCGTCTGAGATTTTCCTCAAAAAAATTATCAACTGTCCCTGACTGAGTTGTTTAGTTTCTACGGGTTCCTTATGACCCTAATGGCTCATGTGCGGTATTAAGAATTAAGCGAATTTTTGAGACATGGAAATTTTTATGACCCACAACTCATTCCCGAAACAGTTTGCCTCCGAATTTCTTTCATATATGGAATATAGGAGTGTCAAGCTTTATATAAGGATGATAATTTTGTGGCAATTAGTTGCCCCAAGGTCAATGCAGGTCACAAAAAGTGGCATTTTCAACATTTTTTTTAGCAGTTTTTGAAATCTAAAAGCAGCTTTCACTTTTCAGTTGTCATAGCAAAAGTAGTGTCATTTGAAAGGCAAGTATAAGCACTTTTAAAAAATGTATAAATGACTGTGGCAAGTTTAATGCACCTTCAGTTACATTAGGCCAAAATATAGAAAATATCATATTTTATCGATATTGCAGCTGTCGTAATTTCATGCGCTACTGACATGTTGAAATATTTTTTTGCTATTATTATAATCTATTATGTGTCTTACCACAACTGTAAAACCCATTTAGGTGAAATGCTTTTAAAAAAAAATGAGTGAATGCAATCCAATGGGTGAATGCGATCCAAAAAGTTAAAAACTTGTTGCATTGAAGGAGATTTAGGGGATTTTTTCCTTTAAAATATTTGAATTGTTATAACTTATCTTGTTTTGGTTTTTTCCCATGGTTTTTATCACTTTTTTTTTTTTTTAAACCTGCAGTATTGGTGTAACTATTGTAAGTGTCATATCTAAAATTATGTTCATGTTTAAGTAAGCAATTAAACAAGTAAAATTCATATTAATTGAAAAATTTTTAGAACATTGCATTTTGCATATAAGCGGCACCAGAGATATTCTTCACATTAAAAAAAATAATAATAATAAATATACTGAAAATTTCGCTCAAAGAGTAAGATCAATTTTTTTTTCTGTGTCAAAATTGCTTTAAAAAAATCTTATATGCTTTCTAAGTGATGCAAGACACTATTTTATCTACTTAAAAATATCTGATTCAAACAGAGTGAGTGACAGCTCTGTATTTTAAACTAATCTATGAGTATTTTACCAAGGTGATTTTGTGTGATTAGTATAAACTGATAGAAGCATTGCTGTAGAAAACTTTAAAGACATTTATTACATTTTTCAAAAAATTTTCTCCAAAGGGCCTGTTTCGTAGAGTTTTAGAAGAAATTCCTCCAGAAGATCTAGTAAGAATGTCTGCTGCACAGCTAGCTTCTGAAGAATTGGCTCAGTGGAGGGAAAAAGAAGCTCAGCATGTAAGTCCTGATACGTTATCTTTTAGATTCTTTGTGATAAATCATCCTGGCTTTTTTTTGAAAAACAGAAATATAGCTACCAATTCTCTAGTGCAGAAAAAAAAGGGAAAAAAAGTGCTGCCTATTTTTCAATCAAGTTTTATTCTAGAATAAAACTTAAAATTATAATTTCTAAACAAAAATTGTATGTAAACTATCAAGGGAGAAACATATTTGTCTGCTGATTGATTTCTTTTTATTGTAGTAGGGGAAGGTCATGTACCTTGGGCACCCCATACTATCTCTGTTATTTGGAAAGGGAAATTCGTGTGAACGTGGGAAATTAATATGCTTATTGTGCCAACACCGCTCTTGTGTTTTGGTCGTTCCTTCGGTCGTCATTTCAGTTTTGTGTTGTAATATAAGAAACGAGTGCTAGAAAGTAGATTTTTCTCACCCAATCACCTGTTTTTTTAGTGAGGGTTTTTTTTTTTATGCTCGGCTAGATTATTTCGATACTTTGAAATGTGCCTTTCACTATATGCTATCGGATTTTCTGTTTTGTTAACAACGTTTTGGTGTTTTTTGAAAAATATTTTGAAATTCACAAAATTGTGTACCTTGGTCATACATCTTGCTTGTACCTTGTGCTCCCAAAACAGTTGGGTAAGGTACAATCAAGTTACAAGTGGGAAAAAAGATGAGGAAGACTGGAAGGATCAAACATCTTTACTGATGCACGGGGAAAAAAAAGTTTCACAATTATACAGTTCACCCACCAAACTGGTTTAGTTCAAAAGGCCCTTGAAAGAACTACTCAGGAGTGTCCCCTGTACGTTCTCATTTTCTGATAAGAAATGCATTTAGCTTTACCTTTAACTTGAACTACTTTAAAAACTCCTACATATTGTAAGGACAATTTTTGATTTCTTTAAATTTGTAATCAAATGACTTTCTATGGTGTTGACCGACTTGATTAAAAGTTTTACTCTGAGTTCATGGAAATGTACATGGGTAAAAGTATTTTTATCTTTGATATTGCCAAATCCCTTTGAACAATAAAAAATACTTCAAGTTATTGCTATTGATGAAATTCAAATCTACGTTGCAAGATCACTATCCTTTAAGACCTGGCCCACACATTTGTTTTAACACCCTTTCCCAGATCCTGCCACCGGCCCCTTCCAGTTTTTTCCCTGCTTAGAATAGGTATATAAAAAATAATTGGTATATACTAGCTGACCTGTGTGAAACATTTGCACCTCACAACAGTGATTCAAAAAGCTGATTTTTTATGTTAAATTTTTGAAAAAATGGTGCAGTGCAAATTGTTTGTTTATTTTTCAACGATGGTGGTGAAAAATAAAATAAAACAAACAATGCTTTACTTTTGTAGTTTTATGAAGCATAAAGGAAGCACAAAAAAAACCTTTATAAATTTTTATTTTTGATATTGCGAATTACCATACTAATATAAACATTTTCATATCTGATTTTACTGCAACAGTATTACTATGATTCAGAATCCTGCAGTGAGTTAAGATCATATATTTTTGAAAATTTGAATTAAAATCAACCCAAGGGGAAAAAGTCAGTCTAACTCACAGTGGGATTAACTCACAATGTTTGTTTCTAGCACAATGTGCCACCTGAGCCACACAGCCACAATTGCAGGGTGCTCCTCATTTAAGAAATACTTAATAAAAAACAGAATAAACTGACTTTTTTGAAAAAACCATTACAATTTGAGTTTTTTGTTGGTTTTTTGCAAAAAATGGTGAAAAAATCTTCAAAATAATGTTTTTTCAAATTCAAGTACTGAGGGAGTTATGGCATTGTCTGAAAAAAAAAAGAAAAAAAAAAAACACATATCATAGATAAATAAGGTACATGATGTTGATAGCTTAACTGGGTGAAAAGTGTTACTTCAATTTGGACTAATATTTTTTTCATTTATACTAAATGATTAGAACAAGAAAAAAAGGAAAAAAAACATTGAAAGTAAATAACAAAGAGCACTGCAGCCTACGACACATGGAGCTAGTATCGAGGGGAGATGATGCAGCGGCGAAGATCAAATGAATCCGGGTTGCCTTTTCCTGCCATGCCTCGCTCTTTCTCATCGGCACAGGCAAATCGAGTGCTCAATGCTTTTCTACGAGAATTTGTCAAACTTTCCCAGCTTGTATCTCTTCTAAATTTCTTTTAATCTTTCAACTAATGTGGAAAATCATTTTACCATACTATCCAAAAGACATTTAAAAATGACCAACATTGGAGGCTATTTAATTATTAAAATTGAGTATTTTCATAGAGCATATTTGCTTGATCTGAGAGCTCCCCATCAATTGCGACTTTCAATTGTGATTTTGTGACTTTTTACTAGTTTTATTTTTTAAATCTTTTAACAACAGTTTCATATAATGCTTTGTATATAGCTTACTTTATAGCTAAAATAAAAAATGTGTCAGCATCAACTAAATATCATTAAACTTTTTATGTGTGGGGGTGTGTGAAAATTATGGTCAGTATAACATTGTTTCTTTGTGATAAAAGAATCTTGAATATAGGCCCGTCAATTAGGGCGGATGCCCCCCCCCCCAACTTTTGCAATGTTATGGAATTCAATGTAAGAGGGGGGGGGGGTTGCTGTTTTTTGGTATAATTTGCATTGAGTTTTCACCCATTGCAACCCCAAGTCTCAGAAAACTGTGACATAACGTGGCCTGCGTGGATACAAAATTTTAAAAAATGTTTCAATACAATTTTTTTTTTCTGCTTTGCAATAAAAATGCATTAAAAAAATTTTTTAATTCAAAAATAAATACATTTCAAGAAATAATTATCAATAAAATATATTTATACATTTGAACAATAGACTATAATATGTACATACATCAATAGTGAATGATAAAAACTATACTGGTCAAAAGCGTAACAAAAATTTAAAGATTAAATTTGTTTTTTTTTTTTTTTTTTTGCTAATTTTTCAGCAATTATCACCCGCAGAGAGCCTTTGATCTTTTAAGTCTATTATTCAAAATTACATTCATGATTTGATGGCAAAAACATTCAGAATGTAGATTTCTGCATTAATAATACATGAAAACTACTTGATGCAAAGAAAATTTTTTTGGGTACTCTTCAAGAATTAACATTATAATGCAAAATAGTGACAAAATTAAATAAATACACATTGTTGCTACAGTGCATTTAGGACAGAATTTTCAATAGAATTTGCTATTAAAGGTTCAAAAAAGGTATTAACTATGATCTGATTTTAACACCAGCAAGCTTCAGATAATGCTAAATGCTGTAAAATATTTCAATTTAATGATCACACATCAAATTTTCAGTTGAATTAATCAGTACCAGATGTCAGAATTGTTAAGATAAATAATATCTTACCTGCAGATAAGACCCCAAAAATATGACACTTTAATTTTAAAAAAAAAAGAATATCAAAGTTATTAATTGATGCAGAAAAAAACCCATCATTATATAAAATATCTGTTTGTCTTAAATTTCCACTTGCATCTTGAATCAAACAATTTAAAAAACCAGCCAGCAAAATATGAACAAAATATCAAAAAAATATGTGACAACCTACAACACAGCAAATTGCCATTTAAATGATGAATTAATTTAATCTTCCAGAAGATCTGCGAAAGAGTATCATAACAGTCAGCAGACGTGCCTGTCAAGTCAGCCTCATAAGCACAAACAAGCCTCTGTAGGGTTGCCGTTTGGCAGGTTGTCCCTCCGTACGATGCCTTCTCCCCTCGATAATAGCTCCATGCCTCTGACAGCTATTAAGCAGTAAATAAAATAAACTGAATTGCTACTCGACTGAACACACTACTCAAAACAAAGAAATCACCACAATCAGGCTTAGCTGGAAAAAATGTAAAAGCACTTTAAGACACCCTGCATTCAACAGATTCAAAATCAGCAAGTCAAATTCTTATAGAAATCACCAAAAAATCTTGTATATATATGCAAAAAAGAGATATCGTGACATTTCAATGGACACTAGCCTGGACTACTTGGTTGGTCCTGTCTCCTGTCTTCCTAAAATATGTGCTCCCGTCTACTGTGGAGTGATGTCATCTTGGATTGACTTTGTTGCTATAATGTGCTTGGATGCTTAGTTTTTTAGATGTGCAGAAAAGTTTGCAAATGTGTCAACATAGTGAATATATCTACTTAGTTTGTTCTTACTATTTCCCGGTGTCTTATGACTGATTGACTTGGTGTTTATCAGGAAGGGGACATTTTAAACTTGTGTTTTGAGTGGGTATTCTTCCGTGCATTGCAATTGTGTTTTTTCTAATGAGCAAAAGTGTCTTCATTTTAGAAAGTTATTTATTAAAGTAATGTGTAGTTTAACCCATTCCATGATCAGCCCAAAAAACCTTAATGCGCTTGTCGCAGATAATGAAGGGGGTTGCTTTTTGCTGCATTGTAATAGCACTTTTCTCCCCATTTTGCTATTGGGATTTCCATGTTTTTGTTGTTGAGCTTATATTCGAAAATCGCTTTGCTTTATCATTTTTTATGCACTGGAATAAATAGTGCAATAAAATACAATTTTGCTAATATGTACTGAAATATTCATTAAGTTTACACAGTGCAAAACCATCAAAATAATAAACAACAGATGATAGGGCATAAAGCAATAATTTTTATAACACTAATTATTTTGTTGATTTATTTTTCTATTTGCTTCTATCTTAGTACATCTTTTTTTCTGTAAACCTAATAAATCAAAACTGTTAAATGTAATATGATCTATCTTTCAAAAGACCTCAACAAAGCATTCTTCAAACAACTGACTGAGAGGTTCAACCTGTGAGCAAGGGAATTGAATGGACAAAAACGCTTTAGGTGTGAATGATTTTCTAAGAGGGTGAAAAGTATTCTTCGGTATCTTTTGATACATTGTGACACTTAAAAATGACCGATAAATGCAGAAACATCCCTTTGCTGGTTGGTTCTTTTGTTGTAACTCCTATGACTTTAAATCCTTACTGAGTGCCCAGATATCAGTTGTTCAAGCATGGGAAGTTTTAAAGATAAATGATTACTAAAGATTAAAACTTGCAACTAATCTCCTATTTCCTTAAAGGATATTTGTGTGCAGGTAACTAAAAGCCCCTAGCGGAGAGAGGAATAACAGAGATGACCTGAGAGGTTGATTCCTTATGGAGCGCTTTTCGTTTTCATCTGAGCAAGTTAGTTCCATTCAAAGAATGGTCAGAAAGCCATGGTGTCTAGTGGTCAACCCTTCCACATCGTTTTCTTACAACAAAACAGTTTAAATCAGAAAGGAATTTCTAAGCAAGCTTTACTACTGTTATATGTCTGTGTTATATCTACACAGAACATGTGATACACACTTCAGAAGAAAAAAAAGGGAATCTTGCTTGAAATCTAGTCGGATTTTTCTTCTTTTTTTTAAACATACTTTGATAAATTTTTTAGTTAATTTCATAGGATTATTTACTAATTAAGGCAATTTGATTATTGAAAAGAAACCAAATATTTTATTTCAATTTTTAAAATATCATAAAAGAAGGTGCAATTTAAACATCAGAGTTATTTTAAAACAATAAATAAAATCTGAAAAAGAAAGAGAGAAAAGGAATGCTTCGTTTTGTTTGAGTAAAGCGTAAATTGAACAAAAGAATTCAAGGTGTTATCATTTCATTTCTGCTCTTGTAATATTTTATGTTTTACATGGTCAACTGTTACGTAGTCAACTGGTAGTCAATGCGGTCATCATAATTTTTGTTTGTGAAATTGAAAATATTCAAAACCGTTTCACTAAAAAATTCATCAAAGGGTGCCACAAATCAAAAAAATTATAATTTAAGTTAAGGAAAAGAGCTTGAGTACCACTCTCCTAAAAGTACCAGAACCCAACAGAGAAGCACAATAGCAGGGTTCTGCCCCTGGAAGGATCGCCAACATATATTCGGCCGAAGCAAAAACTGCTAGAAACGCCATAACGATATAGGATGGTCGAAGCCAGTTAGGAACCATTTTTTGCGACGAGCCTGCATCGGCCCTGGCAGTTTTAACATAAACTGCACGGGCGATCCTATATCGACCGGGGTTGGGAATGGGTTAATAAAAAAAAAATCCCTTTTTTAACAAAAAGAAAAAGAAATATTTTTAGACCATGGGTCTATTTTTCATCATTAGCTGGCACAATAAGCTTTAAAATAAGCGATAAATTAGGAAATTTGATTAAGGAATGAGAAACATCTCACATAGAGACAGAAAAGCTTTATTGGATTCTATTTTTTTTTTTTTTTTTTTGGAAAGGGTTCAAAGAAGAGCTACTATACTAGTAAAGGGACTTTCAGATTTAGATTGTGATGCCAGACTTAAAGGCTTAATAAGAATAGAATGAAGCAAAGGAGAGTCAGAGAGGACATGATTCAGTTGTTTTAAGTTATTAAAAATGAACGATGTTGGGTAACGGCACCAGTAACAGACTAGGGTCCAGTAAATCATTAGTTTGGATTTAAATAATAAGAATTTTAGACGGGTTAAACTGATGTTGCCATGGCCCATGAGTACGGTGCAACCATCTAGTGTTATCAGAGTGAATTTTATGAGCCAGTTGATATTTGCAAGCGAGTGGTGAAAGGTTGTGAACAGCCAAACGAGGTCAGCCGGTTTTTCATGTTCATTTGAATTTAACAAGGCTTTAGTTCTGAAAATAAAGAACTTCTGCACATTTTGAAGAGAAAAAGGGAATTTTGTCTATTACTCATCCTTTCCTTTTATTGTGTTACTAAGTATCATCAGATGTTTCGTTGTCTGTTACTGGGGCCAGACCTTTTTTCAAAATTGAGCAAATAAAAATGGAATTAACTAATTCAGAGGATCTAGAAGCAGTCAAGCACTAGATGAGATATAGTTGCATGAAAGAAAAATAGTTTAAAAAGTCTAAATATGTTAAAAGTTAACCTGAGAGCGATGTCTTAAGCATGTCAGTTACTAGTGCCATTACCCTATTGGGTTAAATTTTCCAACAGAAAAGAGGACAAGGGGTCATTGTTTTAAGCTATTCAAATCTCAGGCTAACCTAGAAATTAGGAAAAATTACTAATTTAGTACGATTGTGTGCACTTGGAACAGCTTACCAGGAGAGGCAGTAACGAGCAAGGGAGTGGATAGCTTTAAGAGCCATTGATCTTCATTGAGGATTAATAAATTGACTTGACCCAGCTAGGCTGGGCCTAGACTAATTTGTTGGTCATCACGTTTCTATTTGTAAACAGGCTAGAGAAATAATATATAAGATGCCAAAAGAGCCATGCTAAGTACTCCATTTCCCCCGTTTTTATTTGTGTGCTGCAAAACTGTGATTTGTTTTTCTTTTTTTGTTTGAAAAGCTCTATTATTTCCAAAAAAAATTGTCTTTTATGGATGAATATTTTTTGTTTTTAATTAGCGCTTAGTTCAGTGTAATTGACTTGTTCAAGAACTTTTAAGAATTGTTTCAATTTATAAATCATATAGAAGAAAATTATTTTTGGAAGCTTGCCACATGTCTACATCCAATGAAGCACTTGCTTTGGGGAAATTGCAGCAGATTTAATTCCCTTTGCATCTTGAAAATATTTTAATTATTTTAAAAGTAGTTATTTTAACATACAAACTATCTTATATCTACTTATTTTCACTAATTTATTTATGTTTTTACACTTGATTTTAGTTATTAAATTTTTGTAGTTACTTTTTTAGTGGAGATTAAGGAATGTGTGTACTAAATTTTAAGTGAAAGCACTGTAATTATTCGAATTTTCATTTACAGTATTTTGTATTTTACTTTCTGCTACAATTATCTCACATCTTCAAAAAAAAAAAAAATCCCTATTTCATTTTAAATTTAATAATCATGGTATTTTAAAGCATAGTATAATATTGAAGTGAAATATGTCGCTTGTGAATCACCTGTAGTAGAATCTCCCGGGTTTTTTTCTTTAAAGGGTTGACACATAAGATATAGCATAAAATATTACAGCATAAGATATGAGATTTCAACAACTTCAAACCAACATTCAAGTGTAGCTTTCGAACAATAGCTTCTGAATTATTGGGTTATACATTTATCTATGTAGTGTTTTATTTTGTAAAGTAAGAAATAGGAAACAGACAATACAATCTTACCATCAAAGTGTAGCGCTAATCTTTATGCAGTTCCTTTTATAGATAAATATTCTAAAAACTACAAAACTCTGAAAAGTTGACCCCCTTGGTTTAAAGTTATCTTAAAAGGTTGTAGTGGGAAAAACTTCTATTGCTGAGTATGAGTGAAATAGATTTTTTATGGTTAATTGTAAGGGGTTTTTTTCTATAAAAAAAATTAAAGTTGTTTGAAAGGTATTTTTATTTTTTAAAAACACATAGTATCTTAACATCAATGCCTTCGGGTAAAATTAAAACTTTTTTCTTGTATAGGAATAATTTTTAGAAACTATTATTTACTACTGAAAAAATCAAGAAATTTCTGAGGTTATGAATATACTTCATGTCTTGTTTCTCTATATTATATATATTAAGAGTGTCCCTGTTTAGGAAAAAAAACTCCCTTTACCCACTAGATGGCGCAAAATGTTGCACCCTGGTTGTGACGAAAGCATCATGCTCGTTGTAGGTTTTAGCCGCAAACTAGATTTACAACTGACAGGATTTACACGACATCCAGAAAAGGGGACCTCTGAACCGGAATCGGAAGGGGAGATTTTGTTCTTCAGAGGAGTCAGTGAGGAATGTCTTTCATTGTTCGAAACACACCCCTCAAGTGCCTTCAGGCATTGACAGCGCGAATCGGGAAAGCAAACAAAACCGCTGCAGAGAAATGAGATGAGAGCATTTTTGCTTCGATTTGAAGTTTTGATCAGAAATGATTTTGTCATACCAAGGGTTCGCCTTTTTAACCGCGGAAACTTCGGTAAATTTATCGCAACATAATTTAGAAATGTCTTCTTTTTGGCTATTAAATCTACTAATAAAAGTTGTCAATCTAATGTTTTTTTTCTTTTTGAAATATGAATCTTTAGAAGCTTTGTTTCCTTTATGCTGCATTAATAGAAATTGCTAAATAGTAATAGAAAAGACTGGAAAGTTTGTTAAATCAGACTTGGACAGTTTCAAAGAAAATTGTCTTTGAAGGGTCACATTTTTTTCAATCTTTATGAGGAATTTTACCTTTTGTTCTTGACAAAGGTCCACTTAAAATTACCATGGATTTACAGAGAAAACTTGGTGCCATGGGGGCCCATATGCAAAATGGTAAGGGGGGGGGGTGCTCAGAAATTTTAACCATGGATATTTTCCTCATGGAAGCAGATTTCAGGACAGATTAGAGTCATTAAAATTTGACATTTTTAAATATTTATTCAGTAATGGCTGTAGAAGAAATATTTTTGTATTTTTGCAAAGAAAAAAGTACTAAAAGCAACGAAGTTCTAATTTCCAAGGGGGGATTGAGCCCCCCCTCTTGCCCCCCTATATAGGCGCTCTTGCTTGGTACAAATCTTTTAAAATTTTGAAGAAGAAAACATAGTTTTTTACTGCATTTAACAGGGCCCGGTCGTGCAAAGAGGGGAGGACCAGCTCCCCCCCCCCCCCCCCCCCCCCGAGATCGGTCTTAGTTTTCACCTAACTTGGAAAGTGGATCAGTATTTCGTTTCGGTTGCCTATCGATGATAGAGTTTTTCTTTATTGCAAGGGTAGTGATGGGCAGGTCACAATTTATGACGATATTGGACTTCAGAAACTGAGAGACTTTTCTCTCTTGGTAACGTGCAGGGCCGACGAGAGCCCTGGTCTGCCTAGCTGGAAACTTTGGGCAGGGTCGGATTTGGAAGTGTGGAGGCGCCTAATCAGGGTGCGAAAAGATCATCATATTTTCGAACGTATCCGATACTTTGATATATATCCGAATATTTTGATATATATGTATATATCCGATATTTTCGACCCGTAAAAGTTAGAATATTTTGAAAAAATTTCACTGTGGGGGCCCCTTTGTTGTGGAGGCCCCGGGGCAATAGCCCCGCCTGCCCTCCCCTAAATCCGGCCCTGACTGGGGGGGGGAGGGCGTGCTGGGAATCGATTAGGAAAAGTGTCATGTGTGCTGGGTCATAGCTCTCGCCGACGTGACAAATGAATGCTTAGTTGCAAAATTCAAACTGCTAAAATTTTACATTTTTTGATCCCTTGAATTTTACCTAGGTTTATCGAGCTAAGTCTTGGTACTACTGAAAACATTACGTGTCAACTTTTCAAAATAAAACAAAGCATAATGAAATGAGTAGTCAACAGAGAATGCTTTTTATATTGGGCAGTTAAATGTACAAAGCATCAAAATAATGATAGTCGACTGTCTACTATCACATTGGTGCAAATGTTTTTGATAGGGTTAGTTTTCAGTGAATGAAATAACTTCAAAATCAGAAAGCGGCGAACTAGTAATGGGGTCTTTTCCATCAATCAAAAGCACAGTGTTCTCCCTATTATCCGTGCTAATTAATGCACGTGTGTACACGAATAATCGAAAAACACGGATAATCCGAATATGACCAAGCAACGCAGAAAAGTATTTGGAGGGTATAAGTAAAGTACACGGTAGTACATAAAATACTTCGGGTTTAATTACGATACTCTAATAATACAAAAAGTAATACATGAGTACTAGTTTTGAAATATGTATTAAAATTTGGCATAATTTTTAGCTTTAATTAATTTAAAATTTTTTAATTTGAATTTTTGGCTTCACGGATAATCTGCAAACCGGATAATCCGACATGGATAATCGGGAGTACAATGTACTACATTTAGTCACTAAAGTTGATAGAATGAGCGAAAACAAAAAAAAAAGTTGGGAGAGGAAAATCTTTAATGTTCAAAAACGTTTAATTTTAAATTAATTCTTTAAAATGTCCAGTTTTTCAATCAAGGCGTGACGTCACATGTGATGAACTTTGACGCGTAATCCTCTGGCGCACTGAATGCTTACGCTTCTGTCTACTGCGTTTCTTGCTTGTGATAATTCAGAAGCGAATTAAATATTGCGCTCGATATTTGCTATCAACCATATCGTTGCCAACACATGTGAGTAAATGGAAGTAATACCACAAATCCCGAAAACTACCAGAACTTTTTAAGGGGGGGGGGGGTGAGCGGAGTTCATAGGATGCTTGTTTTACGAGAATTTATTAATGTGTTACCATTTTTTTTCTCAACAGGTCACAACGCTGTTTGCTCAATGTTCTTCATACTGTTTATTTTCTTTGGAATTATTTTTTAAACATACTTTTATGCACGTATCAGTCACGCATTCACTGAATATTTTTATTTGACGGGTGCATATTGCATTTTAATTAGATAAAATTCCCGTAAAATTTGACGTGTTCAGATATGCAGTCGAGTCTTGACTTACTCGAGGGAAGCGTTCCAAGACCCCTCGTAGATAAGTTGAAATTTCGCTTTGTGGAAAAGGGTATGTATTGTTTGTTTTTGAGGAGAAGGCACTTAACCCCGCCTCTTCGAACGCAGAGTTCCATTTTACGAGGGGGTGATCGGTAAGCAATCCTTGTGCTTCTAAATGAGACAACCAGACAGCCTTAACTTGGGCGTGCATTTTAATGTGTAAAAATGTCTTAGTGTCCTTTACATCACTTGTCTGTTGTCATTTTAGTTGTCCTTACATTTTAAAAACTGCTACGTTTACAACAAAATGCTATGATCCGAATACACCTTCTGTCGAAAACAGCGAAATAGAATCATCGGATACCACGTGATGAAGGAAGAGTCAACGGACAATATACGATTTTTTTATTAACATACTCAATTATTTTAGACATTTTTAAACACCCCTCAAACTGTTTCAGACCATTTCTTTACAATATATTATTGTTTCTTACATAAACGACTGAATTTTTACCGTACTTGAAAAAAAAAAAAACAGCAGTATTCAACAAATACTGTTACGATGCACAAAATCAATTATCAATGGGAGAGACATGAAAAAAACCAGTACGGTACATACAGTATGCAGTAATAATAAAGCACTACACTCTAATAGTACTATACAGTATATACTACCAGTATTGTTGTGATACCTTCGATCAAGGGACGGATTTACATTCTTTTCAAGGGGGTGGCGGTTGAAAACCCCGAGAGTTAGAAACCACTGTTCTAAGTAATAGCAAAATGTATCATCATACCAGTATATGTAGTATAGTCCATGGAAGAAAAAGGTTTGAAGATACATACAGAAATGTAAAAATTATTAAAGTTCAAAAAAAGGGGAAGGGGGAGCTTCGGTTCAAATTAAAAAGTGGGTAATGCTGTCCGTCCTCGACTATACTGTCTAAACTTAATTTAAAGCAAATTTGTGGAATGTACTTAATTGAAATAAAAAGTGAAAGCTAGTAATTCCTTCAATTCTATATTATTGGTTTTAGAAAATGACGGTTATGGAGGGAGCGGTAAACCCCCCCCCCCCCCCCCTTCCTAGTAAATTCGCCACTGCCTTCGATCCATTTTTTAGTGTTTCAAGCGTTCAAGAATTCGTTATCTTGTCACAAACTTTCACTTTTTCCTTCCATATTCAAAAACTTAGCATGAAACAACGTGCTTTGGTGCAGAATATTTCATCACCATTCATATTTAGAATTTAAAATACTGAAAGAAAATTGTGGCGTTGTGATTTATACACACTAACAGAGCAATGTTTTGACTAGTGCTGGGTGGGAACTAGAGCAGTCAGTGATGCTAAAAGGATGAAAGCATATTCACGAAACTAATATTTAGTAGTAAATAGCGAAGTCGTCACTTTGCGCCACGATTCCTTTCCAAAAGTTTTCGTGTTGTGGGTGAGGAATTCGCATTAGCTCTAGCATTCGTTACTCGAGAAAAACTCGCGTTATAGGCATTTAGCATAAGTTGAATCGCCTTGGAGCGGGAGCCAAATGTGTATAAGAGATATGTGTTCAATTTTGATTCCGAAAAAACTAAATTTATCATACAATTCATGACAGTATATTTTCGAGTATTATAGTTTAAGTTGGTTGTATTCAGAACATTGATCAGAATAAAACATGCGTCTTGTTTTGCCACAATGACTTGAGCAGAAGACAACCAAGTTAGCAAAGTAACTTATTGGATTTAGTTCAAGCACTTCTCTGCATTCCAAACGTGATGAAATTTTAACTAAATACTGTTTTTTTTTTACTTCCATTTACAAAAAAGGAAGTATTGTATTCGCGAAAAAAATTTCACTCAAAAATCGGCTTTAATTTCCATTTTGCTCACCCCCGAATGAATGTTGAGTTTTTTCTACCCGACCACACGTGGATATATGTCTAGGAACGTACAGACACCTGAAATATCCATTTTAACGATCCCCGAGTTAATTACAACGAGTTTTCTCGTGACGTCTGTATGTACGTATGTATGTGCGTATGTGTATATGTGTGTATGTATGTCGCATAACTCAAGAACGGAATGTCGTAGAAAGTTGAAATTTGGTACTTAGACTCCTAGTGGGGTCTAGTTGTGCACCTCCCTTTTTGGTTGCATTCGGATGCTCCAAAGGGGGGCTTTTGCCCTTTTTTGGGGGGAAATCATTGTTAATTTTGATGTAAACTCAAGTGGTGTTACAGTTTTGCGGACACTTGGCGATATATCGTCTGTCTTTTGGTCACCGAGTTTTGTCGCCAATATGGCGACAAATTTGGCGATTTTATTTAATTTAATTTATTTATTTATTTTTTTTAATCTGGTTTCAATTTGGCCACTGTTGCTGATATTTGGAGAGTAAACTATTGAATCACATTAAAACTGCCAATAATGAGAAAATGACATTAAATTGGTGTAAAAGGAAGTCATGTGATGCTCGTTTTCTTTTGTTTTAACAAGATTAGTGAACTCCTCCCCCCCCCCTTCGATGATGAGTAGTCATTTGATTGTCATCATTTTTATTTGGAGAAGAATGGAATATTATATTAACTATGACTACAAGCATTCTTCTGAAGAGCTGGAGAGGTGAAAAAACTTGAAAAGCAAGAAAATATGTGTGCAAAAAGGGAGATCCAAGGGGGTATTCACCCAAAAATATTTTAAAAATCAGTAAAACGATCTATCCTTCCTGGATTTTGTTTCAGAGTTTATTTCAGGTCCGTCATTTGGGAAAGAAGGGGGAAGGGGAGGGGGGTGGCAATTGAGACCCCATAGATTTTAGAAATATAAAAAAAAAGTCTTTTTGTTCGTATTTTGTTGGTTGTTCCCTATAAAATGTGGTGAACAAAAACACTACACTCCCTTCCCCCTCCCCTGGAAAATT
The DNA here is from genome assembly GCF_026930045.1 of Uloborus diversus. Lineage (NCBI taxonomy): Eukaryota > Metazoa > Arthropoda > Arachnida > Araneae > Uloboridae > Uloborus > Uloborus diversus. The sequence continues at coordinate 169,200,424 of NC_072733.1, forward strand.
TTGAAATAACGGGCCTAAGCTTTTTCTCTAATTTTTCGATGTAAAAATTACACTCCTATGCGACCAGTATCCGAAAAAAAAAAAATCAGGTTGTTGAAAAAAGTTTAATCTTGGAAGCATCTCATGTTGCATTGCAGATCTTCAGTAAAGAAACTTTCCGTATTATTCATATTTATTCACGTTACATTCAGAAAGATAATTAAGATAGCAAATGAAATTTAGTATGTATTTTATTTTGTATTTAATATGTTCTGGAGAAATACCGCCCCCATTGCGTACAATTCTATGGCCTACATAAAATGGTCACAAAATCGGGTGCATGTATAAACCTTCGATTTAAACCCGAACTCCTACTTATTTTTTTTTTTCTTTTAGAAAAGAAAATGGGGGCAGGATTAGGGATTACTATTTTCATCTATTATGTCTTATCTGTATCTGGTTGCCTTATTAAGGTTATTTCATTAACTGAAAAATTTCCTACGAAAAGAGATGTAAATAATATGACAGTCAAATGTTATCACTTTTGATTCTCTATACATTTTACGACGCAACATGAAGAATAGTGTGTTGAGTGCTCATTTATTGCTTTAGCTGTACCCGCACAGCTCTGCTCGGGCTATAAAATTTATTAAAAAGCTCTTAGGGCCAATATAAATTTCCATTCCCACTCCGAAATAAGAAGAAAGATTCTGTTTCGTTAATTAAAATGTGCACACGTAGTTTTGTCTAGGTTCCAAGCATATTCCATAAAGTAATTTTAAGAAATCCTGACATAATGACTACTGTTTCAAAGAAAATAGCATCTAGTTTAAATATGCTTAGAATCATTCAAAATCACCGTAGAAAAGCGTTGAAAGTTAAAAATTATGATAATAACTTGTAACTCTTCAATCTGAAAGAAACTGTCAATAAAAAAAGCAAAGAAATAAAAATAACACTAAACTTAGATCTATTTAGATTTATCGTCTAAACATATATCAATAAACACAGTAAAAATAATTAATACAAATAATCCCTATATTTGTGCTTGTAAATAATTCGAACGAATGAATTTCGAACGTAGCAAAGAATCACGTTACTTTGCTATTTACCAATCGCAAAGAATGTAGGTCTCACGTAAGACATTGAGCAACGTGACCAAAATAAGCAATGATGTTTCACTCATTGGGCCTTTTTCAGTGCCCTCGTGGCTCTGTGGTAGAAACTTCGCTTCCTTTTGCCGGAGATCGTGGGTTCGATTCCCACCGGTGCATTGAGGGAAAAAAAGAATCATATCGTTTTTTTCTGTTTTGTTTTTCATATTTTAAATGTTAACGATGAAGTGCAGGTAATATATTGTATTTTTTTTGGAAGGGGGGGGGGGGGGCTTTTGAAACTTAAATGATCTTACCCTTCTATTCACTTATCGAAATTTATCGCGTAACTTCTATCCCCTTCCAGAAAATAACTCTGGGTGTGCCCCTGGGTTCGGATAACGTTTCCCTGGTGAGTTTTTGAATTTGAGGTTCTAAAAATGCTAAACCATCTTCGTAAATATTAGGCAAATGTTTGGATAGGTAGCCTCTCCCCCGGAATTTTCCCGGCATTGAAGTTCTAAAAACAAATTTTAAACAAGTTTTAGTGATTTGGGGATGGGGAGGGGGAATGATTGGGGGTACTATGAAGGAAATTTTTGGAAATTTAAGTTTCGAAAATAGAATAGCAGATTATCTTTGATGGCAAAGCAAAACAATCGGAGACCCTCACTCGGAATTTTTTTTAAATTTATGTTTGAAAATGAATGTTTATACGGTCTTTAATTATGCGAAAGGATCAAAAGCCACTCTTGTGAAATATTTTTGAAACTGAAAACTTAAAAATGCATTTCTTTGCTGTTTTTAGGGAATGGGATAAGGTTCTAGGCACTTCTCGGAATATTTGAAAATTAAGTCCTGAAAACACAATTACAAGACATCTTTCAGGATGAGGGTTGAGGTTAAAAGAATCTCCCACAAAAAATACTTGATATTGAAGTTTCAAACGAACTTTCAGACAATTTTAGATGATGTTATAGGGAGGTTTTTTTCGAGATTCTTTCGCGGCAATTTGTAATGCAAGTCCGTAAACCAAAATGTAATAATGCTGAGGGATCAGGTACCCTGTTATGATGGGGCGGGTGGTTACAGCAACCCCATATAGTCGCCCTTCTCTTAAATTCACCACTTGGCTCAAGTATTGATGCATCTCTAAAATGATGCAATTTTTCTCTACATATTTTAGTTTTTAAACTGTGCAATGATATGTTTTTGAATGTGTTCCCTTATAACAAATTCTTCGCGACTACCTTGGAGGTCGCAACCCACAGGTTGTGAACCACTGATATAGAGCATTAGTAATTAACCAAACTAGTCAATTAATGGTTAATTTTTTTTTCTGAATAAAAGTTGTACTATACACACATATATCTTCAGTATGAAAATGTTTGTAATTACTTTGGTATAAAGAAAAAAGCTTTAAAACTAACATTTAACCATATGTTCATTACTAGATCGTTTTTGTCAATTACTGGCGTTGAGAGCATTTTAGATCAATGCATGTAATTGACCAACCTTTAATAACAGCATAAATGGATAGTTATTAAATGCATTTTTTTTTCTTCACTTAGAATATGCAGGGATGATCAGCATATCTCAGTAAATGAACCTGTAAAATTAAATTTAACCTAGAAAAGAAAAATGCGATTCAGCATTTTATCTGATAACAATTTGCACCAAGTAAGAAAAGTGACTTCCTTGAAAATTTCTTGATGTCTCTGTAAGTATATCGTACGTAACCTTCATAATGTCCAATCAAAACCTTCGTTACAAGTTAGTTCCAGATACTGGCTGATGGTCAGTAGCTCGCAGATCACACTATAATACTTCTTATGCTATTTAAATAAACACTTATGAATCTAATGTTTAATCTGTTACTTTTCCAAGTCTAAAACTTTAAAGTATAAAATTGAAATGTAGAGTTACTTAATCCATTTGCACAAATTTGACATTTTTACGCTTATATTTGGAATTAATTCCCAGAATTTTAAGCTTTGCCTTTAAATTTCGATACATTCAAATATAAAAACCTTTAAACGTTATAGGGTCTGGTGGGGTAAAGTGGTCATAAAATCGTAGGTTTTCAACTTAGGTGGATAATAAATGCAACAAATTCTTTAAACACTTAAACTTTTTTTATTGTTATTTTACATTGCATTACTAAAGAACACGGTACATTGAATTTTAGGAAGAAAAATATTGATTTTAGTAGTTTTATAAAGCTTTCTGTTCCCTATGTTTTTATGACCACTTTACCCCATGGGGTGGGGGAAAGTGGTCATAGCATGGGGTAAAGTGGTCATAGTTAAAAATAGATGCAAAACCATTATAAAGAACTCTAATACTTGTATATTTCAGTTGTTTTTATAGTTACAAGTATATTTACGAGTACATGCTTGTATACACGAATATATACGTGTCGTGTTATACACGAGTAAACACGTTCCTATAGGAGTAGATACATGTATACATCAGATACATGCATGCACGTGCCTACTCAAGTATATACGAGTATATATATGAGTATATAAGCATGTATACGTGATTACCTACAGGAGTGTATACGTGTCTACATGAGTACATACGTGTCACATGTATATATGTGTTACCTATATGTACGTGTTACATGTATATAAGAGTATATATGCTTATAAACGAATATCATATGCGCGTATGCACTTGTATCTCGAGAAAATACGTGCATACTTGAGTATATATGTGTATAGTAGACGTATATACGCATATATAAGTGTACATACATACATATACGAGTATACACGAGTTAATTCATGGATACATCCAGTGCATCTTTGTACGTGTCTACTCATGTATATATAATATGGAAGCATGAGTATATACGCATGTATACGTGTGAACACGATTATATACCTGTATAGACATGTATACTTACATTTATGCATATACACCAGTACATGTATGTATACACGAGAATATACGATTATATACATGTCGGCTTACAGAGTGAATCTCAGCTCATGAGCAAAAATCAAAGGGGTGTGAGAGGGGAGGAAAAGAAGCAAGGAATCATAAGGAAGTTATAATCACTGACGCGCTACATGTACACAAAGCCAGAAACTGATGGATGCAAAGCAGGGCACAAATTTGTTGCACAAAGATGATTTTATCTAACATTTTAGTTTTTAAGAAATATTTAGAACAGTTGTTGAAAGTTACGGTCTGTAGTAGCTCTAATACTGTTAGCATAACCGTATATTTTAGGTTCTTGGAGCAATTTTGTAAAAAGATAGAATGTATTTTTAATTGTTTAAAACTCACCAGTAAATTCAAGCTAGTCTGAGAAATTGATTCCCAGTTTTAAAAGATATAATTACCCCCCGTACGTAAAATCCAGAGCGTGAAAAATCCTCAAGTGACTAAACACCCGACAAGTCAATCACGTGTTTCGCCCATCGGCGGACGTGGCGTCAGGCCTCATGAGTTGAGGATCTTTCTGCTGGTAGCAGTCAAGAAAGTAAATTTAAGAAATAGCAACAGTTAAAGGATTAACTGTGAGATGCTTTCAGATGCAACAGATGTAAATTTTGATGACGTCATGTCATTGCGTCGGGGTACCAGAGAAGGTTTAAATAGAAAGTCAATCAATCAATCGATCTCTTATGATTTGCTTCCGTTCAGCAGACGGTGTGTTTTGATTTGAGCATGTGTGCTCGAATAGATTGATTTATCCACGCAGAGGACGTGGAGGTTTTCAGATATGTTGTAACAAGATTCAGTAGCCTGCTAACAGTGCAGGATGTTCTAAAACAGTGCCCTACAAGTAACGAAGGTGTTTTTTTTAAGGAATATAAATTTGAAGAGTTGATGTTTTTTTAAGTATTAGGCCTAACAGGGCCGGAAGGTTCGTCTGGCATATACTCGATTACGGAGCTGGTCGAACTGGATTGAATCCACTATATGGTGAGGTAGCCTCTGCTAGTGGAAGGTTCCTGTTTTGCTTGAAGCTAGGCAAATAATTTCCTGTGCTGCCTCTTCTGTGGCATGGTTGTGCCTGGGATTGATTAACCATGGATTCTGGTCTGCTGTCCACGAGTGGACGTTTTCAACTCGTCTGAACATCTGACAGATGGATGTTGCCTTCGTTGTTATGTGTGCCAAGTTTAAAGTATGGACTCCCAGTGGTATGATTATTTAAAATAGTCTTTCTGGACAGCTAGCATCGTTGTGGCGTGGCGTAGGGTAAATGTTTAAAAATATTAGGAACGTTTTAGAACTGTTGATAATTTTTAAGTAATTGAATTTTGTGATATTTCTCTGTGATATTTGTTTGTTGGGGGGTATTATTATATGTGAATTGTTAATAGGGGATATGCTTTTTATAAATGTTTGATTGTTTTTGCCTATTTACATTTTACACATGTTTTTGAATAAAATGTTATTTAAATTGAAATTCAGTTTCCATTGCTTCATTTCTCCCGAACTTACCATTCCACATCCGTTGGTCTACCTTTAAAAGGCCAACAAATACATGCATCGCAATAAAGGCGCAGCGGCTGATGAAAGTTTTTCAAAAGTTTCGTTATTGCAACAGAGATCGATCTGTGAATGCGACGCATGTATTACAGCTAAAGGTCACAAATTTCATAAATCGTTTTAAAACTTTCATGTTGTATAAAATTGTATTTGTGTAATATATATATATATATATATATATATATATATATATATATATATATATATATAAATTTGATTTTTTTAGCATCCATCAATTTCTCACTTTGCGTGCATGTAGCGCGTCAGCATTGTGTTTGTGACCATATGTTCCTTATTGATTCTTGCTTCTTATCCTCTCCTTAAACACCTTTTAATAATTTCCTCAAGAATGTAAACTCACCCTGTATACTTTTATATCATATGTTTGTATGTAAGTGTCTACTCGAGTTCGTACGCATATATACATGTCTACCTGAGTATATAAGTGTTCTTATATATAAGAGTATAAGCGAGCATATACGTGTATAGTAGAATGTATGGCTGTATGGATAAAAAATACTTGCAGATACCCATATACGTATTTATTGGCGCATTTATGTGAATACGTCTATGTAAATGTCTTCACGAGTATATATGCATATATATACGCATATACTCTTATATTTAACCCTGTTTACTGTAAAAACAATACATATTAAGTAAAATTTATATTTTATTTGTATCTGCCTTATACCTAAAGATTAAGTGACATTAGAAGAACAATATTCGTTAAGCCTAATATTATGACCACTTTACCCCATCTTACTTAAATTGTTCTAAAAAATTATCTAAAATAGATTCAACTAACTGCTAATGAGTAAGAGTTCTTGAGACATGTAGGAAGCTTCCTGTACAGTCAATCTGTTCCTAATTCTAACAAACAAAATTTTCCAAGGATGTTAAAATAGGTGTTTAGATTTTAAAACTTTTCATATTCACGCAAAATATTTTTTTTTACTGAATAAAATTTTGCCAGTTATAAACTTTTGTATTTAAAATGTAGTGTCTAACTGCCTTATGTCTTTTCATCCATAAGCTCATTATTTTTGCATTGAAAAAGGCGTTCCCTGTAACGCCGAAACACGTGTCTGCTGTAATTTACAAATTTGTGCTTCTACTTACGTTGTTTGGTCTGACTTTACTATTCAGCACAAAGGTATTTATTTATCTTATTTATTTCCAAGCTATAGCCATTTATTTGACGTATGACCACTTTACCCCATTGACCACTTTCCCCCACCAGACCCTATAATATACGAAGTACCTACTTTCTAAAAAAAGTTTTGTGTCTAAAAGGTAATGATTTGAGCGTATTGCGGGTACACACACAATATGTGAAAAATCTTTATTTTTCAAGTTCAAATTTTTTTTTAGAAATTTCATATCAAATTATCATATATAATACATTTGCTCTTTGATATAAAGGGCTCTTTGATATAAAGGGCAAATATATGCACAAAAATGTCACACTTGCGCAAATGGATTGAGCAAGGTTTTTTTATTAAATTAGAACTATTTTCAGATAATCTTTGTCCTTTGTTAATATTAGAAAATATTAATTACTTCTTGAAAAATAGTTAAAATCGTTGTTGAAATAAAATATCGCGAAATTTAATTGATCTTTGTTGCGTCAATTTAGAAAGATATTCATTCCGGATTAGGAAAGGTTCACTCCTCAGCGAGCACTTGTTGGCCAACCCTCCTTGTTCACATACCCATTTCTAACAACACGAAAAATACACCACGGGGACGTCCTCCCTCCCCCCTTTCTCTTTCCTCGACTACACTCACTGCCGCCTCGAGTACAAGCTACAAGCACTGACATCCGATACCACTGGCCATCACTTCAGGCACACGCATGGAAAGTCTCAATTTTTCGCAAAAATCTAGTTCCATCTGCAAAACTGATGGATAGCGATATTTGTCCGGCGGGATCCCCACGTGATCACGAACAATTGGTTTTAGAGAAAAAAAAATCTAGACTGCTTTATGATGACTACGAAGGAATGAAACTTGTTACAGAAAGTTTATAGTTCATATGAAATCATTTATTAGCACAAAAATGAGAAAAAAAGCCGAGCTATTATTAAAATAGACCTTAATTTCATGTATCCTAACTTATTCGAGTTTTTGACGCCATCTATTAGCACTTTAAGCAACTAAAAGATTAGTGGACAGAATTGAGTAAGTTTCAGAACATGTGAGCATTAAAAATTTTTTTAATGATATTTACAAAATATTTCAATTGCAATGCGTCTACATTGTTTCTATGGTTCAGGGAAAAAAATCTCGAATCTCTGTGTTTAGCTGATTTTTCATGAATGTGTGTAAGAGAAATATTTCATATTTGACAAAAAGTACTTCTTAATATCATTTTGTGATAAATGTAGATAACTCCGCACCAATTTACTTGATGCACGTTGTTCTTTACACATTCATCTGATATAGTAAAAAGTTTCATTGCGATCTGGCGATTAGATTTTTTTTGTTGCTGTTTCCAGAGAGTCATGTTTAGCATGGTTTTCTACTGGAACAGCCTTAAAAGATTTGAAAATTAATCTTTTTTGTGCCATATTCCTTACTCCAAATACCTTAATGATTTTTAATAAGCTTATGATCATTTTAATTACTAAATACAGTCGTTTCGCGATAACTCAAAGTCCAATAGCTCGAATATTACTATAACTTGAAGTTTTTACCAAGTCCCGACTCATTTGTCTTTAATTCTATGCTAATTATTCAGAATATCTCGAAGTTAACTTCCTTCAACTCGAAGTTTTTTCAAAGATGACTCGAAATTTATTTCAAAAGAAAGAAAATCTAAGAAACAAGTGACTATGAGAGAAGAACTAATTCACCTTCATTTGCTGTTCCTGTGCAATAAACATCTAAAGCAAGAAGAGCACCTGTTGAGCCAATGTGCGATAAAGGAGTAACACATGCGGAAATGAGTTAGCTTGTTTTCTTTTGTTGTACTGTACTGTACTGTTCATGGGCACCCATATGCAAAATTTAGAGGAGGGCTCAGATATTTTCCTCACGGTTTAGAAAGATATTTTAACCTTAGAAACTGATTTCTGTACAGATTAGAGTTATTGAAATTTTACATTTTTTTAATAACTTATTCATTAATGACTGCAGAAGAAATGTTTTTACATTTTTGCAAAGAAAAAAGTACTAAAGGCAATAAAGTTCTAATTTCTAAGAGGGGAGGGGCTTGAGCCTCAAATTGCCCTCCCCCTCATATGGACGCCTATGGTACTGTTTACACTTTGTCACGTTGCTGGACTACAAATTTGCTTTCAAGTTATCTAGTGAACTTATTGTACCTTTATTTAAAGGCTGACCTAGGTTAAGATGCATTTCACTTCATTCTTTAGTTCGATCATTTGCTGTAAGTTCCTGAGACACAGAGTGAGCTTTCTTTACTATTAAAGGTGTCTAAGCAAATAAACTCTCTCAATGATATTAAAAGAAAAAGAGAAACTTCTAGAGTGATAAAATCCATGAATCCGAATTTGAAACGAATGAAGATGTGCACTGAAGTAGAATCAGCTCCATTCAAGTGGTTCCAGCAGTATCAAAATCAAAACTATGCTTTTGATTTTTATCCTCAATATTTTTGATTAAACTGTGCATATTCTGCTTAAAAACTTTTAAGTTCTGTAGTTTTTTCTGTGATATGTACATATTAATTAAAATATTCAATGGTTTTTAATATTAAAATATCGAAACCCGAAACTAGAGATAAGCCAAACTTCCGATAGGTCAAAGTTTTTCGTTGGTCCCTTTAGATTCGAGTTATCTCTAATTGACTGTATTTTGTCTTTTAGTGTTTAGATATAATTAAAAGAGTGAATTTGGAGCAGCAAAAATTTGGAAGTAGCTCTGTTTTGAAGAAAACACATAAGGGAGAAGTAGAGATTGAAGATGATTTAATTAGTATTGATGAAGTAAGTTTCTTGCTGCTTTTTATATAAGCATTTCTTCCTCAATTGTATTATTATTTTAATACAATTTAATTAAATATCTGTTAGATGCACATTCATTCAGTATTATATTTATCTGACAGGGATGAGTTTTTGTGGCTTTTGCCAAGAATTCCTACTTTCTATGTTTGTTTTGTAAAGGTTTCCTCTTTGTTGTTGTTTTTCAGGCCTCAGAGCGATCCTGTCTTTCTTATAAACCTGAAAAAACCCTAATTTGACTTATATTTTTTGGTTTGTTCCCTTATTTTTCCCTATCAATCATACATCTGCCTGCAAAATTATGGAGGTTATAACTTGCTATTGTTCATACATGGGCAGTAAAATCTTTATCAGAGTTGCCAGATCACAGGAACACCTGAAGAAAATAAGGAAAATATAGAGAATTCAAAAACTTAAAGTAAAAAAGTAGTGAGGAAAATCCTGGAAAATTTTAAAAAATTCTTTAAAATCTGGAAAGTGTGAGAATATTACTTTTAGAAATGGAAGTTGCAAAAAAAAAAAAAAAAAAAAAAAATAATAATAATAATAATAATAAAAATGACCATATATATAAATTACCTGATATTATATAAATAAATAAAAAGAAATAGAACTTAAAAATTAAATAAATAGAATGAAAAAAATTTGTTCTTGACATTTTTAAAAAAAAATAAAGATTAAAACGTTTATCAAAAAAAAAATTAATGTTTACTTTGAAATGCACCTTAAATTTTATGCCAGTTCAATTTACAGAGCATGAGATCAGTCATTGATGAGGTCTGGCCAGAGGGAATTTCGATTCGTTAATGGACCCTTCACAAATATTCAATCAACCACAACAGACCCTTCACAAAATTTTGATAACCAAATCAGACCCTTCAAGCAATTTCGATGTACCAAAACAGGTATTTGTTGAAAAAGCAAATCTGAAACTTTTAAAAAATGCTATTTCTGTTCAGAAGTCTGTAATTTTTTGTCTGCTTATTTTGCAAAATAATGTCCGAATGTCTGCATAAATACATGCAATATACCTACAGCCTGGTTATCCCATCCAGAGTCTGCAGTTTCCTCCTTGTGATAAACTCATCAGTCTGGAAAAGGGAATAACCAAGCTGGAATCGGATATCATCTGATTGAAGCTGAGAGTGCCAACAAACTGGTAGATAAAGTAAATTTATTCCATGCTGATGAGTCCATAACATTGAGGAAACTGTTACCTCTGGATGAAGGTTTAAAAAATGTTTTTACTCATAACTAGGCAAGGTTTTTGTTTTTGTTTTTTTCAAATAAATTTGCAGCGAGTATACTCTTTTTGCCCCCTAACTTGGGAAAAAATCGAAATGACAGCCCTTCCCAAATCCATTAATCTATGTATAAATTTTGAAATTTCAAATTATTTCAATTTTCCAAGAATTATTTGACTTTTTGCAGGAATTTGCTTTTTGAAAAAAAAAAAAAAAGAAGAGATCCTGTGAAAAGTCCTTGACAGACTCCTGTCTTCAATATTGTTCTGCTAACTTAAGCATTTTTTTCTTTTAAGATTCAAATTATGAACGGTTCATGAAGGTTTTTTTTTTTTTTTTTTTTTTTTTAAGAGAAAGTTAAATTTACAGTCACCATGCTATAATTTCAGTTTTAAGGAATTCTTTGCTTCCCCTTTTTATTAATGAATTAATTAACTTTTCTGGTAAAACTATCAAGATTTTTTTTTTTCGTATAAATATCCTTGTTTGCTCATTTGTAATGCTGCATACTCTTATCAGGAAAAACACTGGGAATCTTTTACCCAGAATAGAGTGACAACTGTTCATTGCCTCAAATACTCATATTTCATCAAATATCCAATATTTTAAGTTCAAATTTTAGTAAATAAATTTTATCTTGTATGCTGTCAAGTTTTCTAAAAGTTAGGTCAAGTTTGACAGAAAATTTTGCGTGTTATGAGCAGGGATGTGCCAGCTTCGCCAATCGCCGATCCTGCGCCAAAACTGCAGTTTTGCATTTAATGTTACAGTTCCTTAGCATATTTGGCAGTTTTGGCAGAATATCATCAAGTTTATACATTTGGAGATTGTTTTTACGATTTTTTTGGCTTAGTCCGATTTTTGCGCATTTCAAAATCCGATTGCATCCGCTTTTGAAAAACTCAATTGTTTTAATTTTTTATGTGATTTTGTTCCTTTGACTAGAAAAATGTTGCATTAATCATTATTTTCAACCTTTGTTATCTTTTGTTTTCAGTATATGAGGACTTGTAAATTCGTCTTCTTGCCATGCCCATTCGAAAATGTCAACCCAGTTGCATCCAAATGGATTTAAGCGGATGCCATTTGTAAAAATTAATATTGTTCACCAGTTTTTAATCTTGGGTTTCTTAAGATTTTAGGACAGAAATTTGATCTCCAGTTTTGGTTGGAGATACTTAAGATAGCAAAAATCTGGGAATTCTAATGCTCTGGTAATGAATGTGCAGACATTTCAAGTTTCTCAGGTTCAGGCATTTTTCCACATTCTTAGTCTGTCTTAAAATTTTTATTTTTTCATTTATATATTTTTCCTTTTTCACATTTTTCCTATTTTTTTCACGTTTGTTTAAAAAAAATTCCTGTTCTGTGACATCTTTTCTCAAAATCATTTTTTTTTTGTCATTGCAATTCCATTATTAATTTTGTGTTTAAATATTAAACAGTTAAAAATAAAAGATTTTAATGTTGCCTTTGCTTGATCTTCAGATTTGTTAATCAAGTAGTTCAGTATATAAACATATATGCCAAGAAAAAAAAATAATAAGGTCAAATATAAGTGAATAACTTAAACATATGAAAGAAAGAAAGAAAGAAAAACAAAAGAATGGTTGGATTCAAAAACTTTACCTTAACAAGTTACAAGTGATTTTTAAAGAGCTAGTAGATTTTGTGTGTGTGTGTTTTTGTTAAGCTTTTTTGAATATGTTACATAAAAGCAAATAAATTTTAAAAATAGGTATCAAAGCACTCTAACTTAAACATGCACTAAAGCAGTAATGTATTAAGCAAAGTAAATGTGTGCACTAAATTTAAATCAGAAAAAGTGTAAGAAAAGTAGAGCAGGACAGAACTTGTCTTTTGTGAAAAATATTAGACAAAAAAAAAAAAAATAAGAGAGCTTCAATTTGTAGTTGTAGTTATGGCGTTTTTGTATCCTTAATTTTCTTTTTTATTATTTTATCATATCACAAGTGTTTCTGTGTGTGAAATATACATAGTTGCTCTAAATTGATGTAAAATTTAAACTTTTACTGCTGCACACTACTCCAAATTTGCAATTTTACTGCTCCAGGCTGCTCCGAATTTGCAATTTTACTGCCCCACACTGCTCCAAATTCACCATTTTGCTGCTCCAAACTCACCGTTTTCCTGCTCCCAAGATTGCTTCAAAAGCAAGTTTTGGTCGGCACATCCCTGGTTATGAGCTAAAAACATACAAACAAAATTGATATTCTGAAAATAAATGCTTTTTTCTTCGTGAATGTAAGTGATACTGTTACGAAAATCTATAAAATTATTTTACATAGTAAGTTCTCCAACTACTTAAAATACCTAAAATACACCGCCAGCTCAGTTATTCCATCTGAGGACTGCAGTTTCGTGCTTTTTAGCACTCATCAGCCGGGAATAGGAATCACATGAGCTTGCGGCAAAAAACCTCTTAAGGGAGCCAAGAGAGCCAAACAAACTGGTAGCTAATGCAGAATTAGCAAACCAGATGAGCGACCACAGCAATGGTGCGGTTCAACTCGAAGATTGATGGTAAAGCATGGTATATTGCAGTAAGTTACCGTCCTAAAGCCAGGGCTAAGGCAGAAATACTTAAAATATACCCCCAGCTTAGTTATTCCATCTGAGGACTACAGTTTTGTGCTTTTTAGCACTCATCAGCCCGGAATAGGAATCACATGAGCTGGCAGCGAAAAACCTCTTAACAGAGCCAAGAGAGCCAAACAAACTGGTAGCTAATGCAGAATTAGCTGGTTTGCTAATTCCAATAGATGTTGGCAGGTACGTAGTTGGCTGCTTTAGTACTCTATGAGGACTGATATTTTTTCCCTAGAAGGAAAACAATAATCTTTTGCTTTCGGGAGAAATTTAAATTTTGATAATTTTTTACTCATTGATTGATGAATTGATGATAGTAATATATATATATGTGTGTGTGTGTGGCTTTTAAGTAGTATTTTGAATTTCGATGATGAAGTTTTTACCATTAGTTGTGATAAATAAACGTTAAGTTTTCAACATAACAAATTTTGGAGAAGATTTCTGATATCATCACTAATTTATGCCTTAGGTGATAAATCAATTTGGGATTTGCTTTAACAACAGTTGAAAATAAGTTTGAAAAGAAAAAGTAGTTTCAGTAAAATTTTAAACAAACACAATGTGAATAATTTTTTCTTGAAAAGGAGAAATCATGGGATAAAACATTTTATTTTGTTTTTTTTTTCTTAACATTAAAAAGTGTTGAAATATATTATAGTGTACTTAGAGTTCAATAATCAAAACCCTTAAAGAGCAGCCGCCCCCTCTGTGTAGTAACATTTTCACAGAACGGAAGGATGGCCGCTCAGAGACGTTTCACTTTAGTAATAACAATAATAAAAAAGTATGTATTAATAATTCCTAACTATACTTCTCTGCCTAGGTATATTTTTATCCTTTGAAATTGCAAGCCATTGATGCTGGTTTTTAATCACTCCGCCATCATATGTGCATTGTTTTATTTTCAACTTTAGTAATTAAGATTTTTTTTGTTTTTGTTTTTTTACATAAATTTTGGAATAATTGAGAGAAAATATTAATAAAATCATGTTTCTCCTTCTTGCTTGCTTTATAGAAGAAGAATAATATTCGCTGAAATTGTATTCTTCTTTTTTCCTTGACGTATTTGATATCTTTACTTATTTAGTTTATAATACTTGTCATATTCCCCTCAGAAAGCTTTCAATATTCTGATTCATCTCATTTAATGGGGTGTGTTTGTGCTCGAATATTTTTCTTGCTTTGTTGCAAAGATAAGATCAGTGAAAACTAACTAAAAGATCATGAAGTTTTTTTTTAATATGCAGCACAGCAAAGCAAGGAATATGTCTTAATTTTTGTTCTATTTCAACTGTTTAATAAAAAAAATCTAATATCTTTTCGTAGGCAATTGTATTTTTAAGTTTTGTTGAAATCTCAACTCTTAATAGCTGTTTAAGTTTAAAAAAAGTTTTGCATATTAAATTTCCATGTTATTTGCATATGCTTATGATTTTTCATTTGGAGTACACTTTAATTTTGGAAATGTTTTTTCAATCCATTCTTTATTTATTTATTGTAACTAGGGCATCCCAAAAATGGAAGAAAAAATCTGTCGAGATGAAAGTCTGAAAAATGAATCTCTGGAAAAGCCAAAAGCAAAGGATACTACCCAAGATCATAGAAGCCATCTATTCTGTCAAAATTGTAGAATTTGCTTAGGTATTGAACAGCCACCTGCACTCAATAAAGGGACTTCTAAAACAGTGCGTGTTGCACATACAATAACCTTAGATTCAACTCCCCCTGCTACTTCTTCAAAATCTTCAGTAAAGACTTCTTCAAAAATAGCAGTGCCAAAGTCTAGTGTGTTGAAGTGTAAGGAGGATTCTAAAGATCAAGGACCTATATCAACACTTACGATAGAGTAATTATTTCTAAATATTCTTCACTTCAATTCGATTGAAAGTTTAAAATTAATAATTGCATCACCTTATTTTTTAGAATATTAAAATTGATGTGATTTATGGGAAAGAAATCTTTATTTTAATTCTTTGAAAATGATTGAACAAAATAATTCTAAAGATAGTCTTTCTATAAAAAAAAATCTATTAGAAATTGTGTTCCTATACACACATGTAAATCACATGTGAACAGTGGCAATATGCAAGTTTACAAGAAATGCCAAATTCTTTGTACTTGAATTTTCTGGACAGTCGAGCTGATCAAAATTTCAGTTGATTGGAAAATATAAAATGTAATAATGTGAAAAAAGTCTATTACTAATAATTTTTATACTTTTGTTTTTAAATAGAAGTAACAATCAACAAAAAATAGGGGAGCAGTGTTGTTTGGAATGGTGTCACTAACATCCTTAATTCATATGATTGAATGATTGCTTTTCTATTTGTTTCAATTATTTTCTTTTGTAGAAACAAAAAGAGAAACAAATTATTTTATATTTCCCAGCATGTAGTTAATGTATTTATTAAGCTCTCTGGGTCAATTAATGACATTCACATTACCAAAAAATGAGGTCAGCTGCTTCATCCATTAGAAATAGTACTCCCAGTTTTTGGAAAATGAAAAATCAAATAAGAAGAATGCAACAAAACAAGTGAAATAAAAAACATTCAAGAAAGAAGTTTTTTTTTTTTTTAGAAGAAAATGTTTTTCCAAAAGGACATAATGGAAACAAACAAATATAAAAGCAAATTATTTGGCAGATGAGGCCGAAAAATCAAAGAACATTAACTTGTTTATTTAATCAAATGAATTAAGGAAATCACTTACTGAAAAAAAAAGTTTTGGATTGAATTCTTTGTTGCTAGTTTTATATTTTCTTTCCATCATTTTCTTTCATCACATTTTTGGGAATTTTTGATTTTATATTTTTAATGTATCTTTTATGTTCTTTATTGTACATTCCTCTACTAGATTGAATTAAAAAAAAGACATTTTATTTAAAAATATGTGTGCCAACTTGTTATTAATTCTGTTTAGAGGTCCTTGTTTTTCTTTCGGGGGGTGGGGGTAGTCCTTATAAGGTCCTTGATTCTGTTTTAAAGAAGTGTGTACAAACCCTGTTGTTGCTAACTTGCATTTCTAATGTATTTTGTAATTGATACGAATTGCATATTAGTTTTTAACCGACTTCAAAAAGGAGGCGGTTATCAATTCATACCGTATGTATGTTTTTTTTTTTTGTTTGTCCACTCATAGCGTCTCACCTAGTGAACCGATTTTGATAATTCTTTTTTTAATGGATAGGGGATGGCTCAACTTAGGTCCCATTACTTTGTTTGACCATATTTGTTCTTTAGAAAAAAAGTTATGGGCAAAAAACAGTAAATTTTA
Organism: Uloborus diversus; assembly: GCF_026930045.1. NCBI lineage: Eukaryota > Metazoa > Arthropoda > Arachnida > Araneae > Uloboridae > Uloborus > Uloborus diversus. The sequence continues at coordinate 169,217,110 of NC_072733.1, forward strand.
TGCAATTTCCCTATCAAATGTTTTTGTAGCGAAGTTCGCACTTTTCATCCGTAGACAACGGTGGCTCAGTGGTAGACTTCTCGCCTCCCACACGAGTGACCCGGGTTCAAATCCCGACTAGGACAAAGTGAATTTTACTAAAATTTCGTTTCTACTGTTTCCAGTATTTTCTCGAATCTTCTATTAATTTCTGTATCTTTCCAAGTCTGGAAAGTTCCAGCACTTTCTCAAGTTGTATATAAGGAGATGTAACGTTCATTCGTGGTTCTGAATAAAGATCTCGAGTTGAGACTAACGAGTATTCGCTTCATTTTGCTTTCACATTGTCTTCGCTATCTTCATCTACGCGACAATAGGAAACTCATTGTTATAAAAGTTTGGTGCCATATAACAGTAACATTAATAGTAATTGTAATGATAATTTTGAATGAAGGCTTCTTTGAAGCAAGCATCAAATTTCTTCAAGGGACATTTCGATAATGGGGAATCAGGCGCTGTCGTCTCATTTTTGGCGTAAAAATTTTTATTTTAGTAACCCTGCTGATTTATAGTAACCCTATGTGAATTATCAAAATCTTCCTTTCTTCAGCGCTATTGCTCCATAGTAGGGGTAAACCTAACCTGGAAGCGAGGTGATGCAGTGATTAGGATCTGCTTAGCCTTCACAATGCTACCATTAGGTTTGACTCAACTACTCTGTAGTATTTTTGTCGTTATCATCTATGCCGATAACAGATGATCGGGGCTAAGTAAGAAAATACAGGATTGCATCATGAACAACTTAGATGCTGTGGAATGTAAATTAGTTAGGAAAAACGTAATACTTAAATGGTTATAATTAAATTAACTACTCATGATTTCCAGAGAGGAACAAAGATAAGTTTTTAGTGCCAATCGCTTAAAGTTTAACGCGTGTCAATAGTTTTTTTTTTAGTATGGAGCATTTTTAAGAAAAAAATGTGAAGTTTCGTGATGGTAACTTCTTATTATTTCTGAAATACCTACATTTACACTAAAAAGAATGAAATAAAAAAAATTTTGAAAAAAAATGGAACCGACTTCAAAATTGCTCTAAAAAGTGAAAAATAATTTTATTCTTTAAACACCATCGATAATGCTTTTAAACATAATTTTTGAAGGCGCAAAAACGATAGATAAAATCATTCACAGCCATAACTCAAATACAACTATAAATTTAACCAGGACCAGTTTCTTCACTATCACATACATTATGCATTGATGACAGCATATTTGAATAGCGATATAAATGTTTCGTTCGTAACTTTGGATGCTTTTCTGAAAAAAAATATGAACGAAGCATGGTTACACTGGATTTTACGTTTTGTTTTTGCGCCAACTTCAAAAATTATGTTTAAAAGCATTATCGATGGTGTTTAAAGAATAAAATTATTTTTCACTTTTTAGAGCAATTTTGAAGTCGGTTCTATTTTTTTTCAAAATTTTTTTTTACTGCTTATAAAAAATGTTTTATTTAACATGGCAGTTACTAGAATTAACATGCTCTACTAAGAAAGCACTGATATACTACAGACAAATATTATAAAGCGTAAGTAATAAAATGAAGATAATTGAATACATTACAGCTGCTTGGGCACATATATATATATAATATATATATATATATATATATATATATATATATATATATATATATATATATATATATATATATATATATATATATACAGCCTGAGTAAGAACTTTAAGGCCAGTATAATTTTCTTTCAAAAAAGGAAATTGAATTTAAAGGGATTTTAATATTATTGTATTATTAATTATTAAATTTCATTGGTAAGAAATAATGCAACAGACAGAATTTGTGAAGCATGCAATAACCAGAAAAGCAGTGGTTTAATCAAAGTTAGCATTTTAGCTTGAAAACTTTTAAGACCACTAGTATTTTTAAAAAACTGCAAGTACTTATACTGTAATAAATGTCACCTCAGTTAACAAGATTGTGGAAACCCTTTAACTTGCAGTTTTGTGATTAATTTATTCAAAGTTTTTGTCCTACTTGTGACGATATCGTAAGGTAAAAAGTTAATTGTTCAAGAAAGAGGGCATATTAAAGCTTTTTCTTCAATAAGGATAAGTAGGCATACTATTGCGAAAAAATAAGAAGATCGAAAACTGAAATCAACATTTTTGTTTGATTTAAACACATTTAGGGTAAAAAGAAAACATGGGAAAACTTAAAGCTTTGTCGTCGCGTCATGGAAGAAGAGTTTGGAAATTATTACATTATCTGAAAAGTAGTCAGCCAGGAAACTTATTCAGATGATAGGTTTAAATGTTTGTCAAAAACGATATGTAACACAATTAGAAGGTGTGGAAATTTTATTAATGCTGCAAAATTGCTTAAACCTCATTTATTGAAAATGCACAATATAGAGCATTTCAAATTTAGCTAGGAAATCATGTCCTGGGATAACCAATGAATACAAATAATTTTTTCTAACGAAAAGAAGTGGAGTTTGGATGGACCAAACAGACGGAAGTACTATTGGCATGATTTAAGAAAAGAGAAAGAAATATTCTACAAGCGCCAATTAGATGGAGGCTGTGTCAGAACTTGAGAGTGCTTTGCTTGCAATGGTGTGTGCTCAGTTGCGTTTGCTTCAGGTAAAATGATCTCACAAGCATATCAAAATGTCCTCGCAAATCATCTTTTACCAAATGCTGAATTTATTGTTGGAGAAAATTGAAAATATCATCAAAACAATGCATCTATCCTTTCGAGTAACAGTGCAAAAAATAGGCTCTAAGGAAACAATGTTGAAACTTTGAAATGATCAACTAAGTCTCCAGATCTTAACCCAATAGAGAACTTATTGGGTGACTTAGCAAGAAGAGTTTATGCAAAGGCGAGACATTTTACTTCATCAATAGAGCTGAAATCTATCATCGAGGATAAATCGTAAAAAATACATCCCGAATTTTGTCAAAAACTAGTTTTATTCATGAAAACAATAATATTTGAAGTAATTTGAAGGAATGGCTCCCCCACAAGCTTATAAATATTTGAATTTTTGTCCTCATATGCTTTTTTCTATGTTTGCCTTAAAGATTTTACTCAGGTTCAAATATTGATCTGTAATATTTTATGATAATGAAACACTTGCAATTATTTTTTCATCTTTTTTACTTGTATTGAAGGTTAATAATTATCACTCATATAACTTTTTGATCGTAAGATTAAGGTGTGTCCAATTTCTCAAAAAAGTGCCCTGGACTTAAAGTTGTTACTCAGACTATATATATATAATATATATAATATATAATTGTTTACTTAAATTAAAATGTTTAATTATTGTTTAAAATAAATTATTTATAAAATTATTTATTTATTTGTGTAGATCTCAACAAACTCACAGCATGACTAAAAAGACAAAAGTTGTTTCTTCTGTTTGGAAAGGTTTTATTCGCATGCTAGATGTTGCTAAGTTTCTTACTACTGCTTACAAAGTTTCAGGCAACACTGTTCATCTTCAAGAGGTAGTGTTTGTTTTTGTCTTAGTATTTTGGAATAACTTAGGCAGTTAAATTTTATACCTAATTTTAAAGGTTCACTTTTCAATAGGAAAAAAAAGGATATACCTAAACTCTTCAAAGTTTATTGTGTCTGAAACAATGGATGTACTGTTTAATTAGCTGTAATTCATTTTTAGTCACATTGCTGAATATTTATAATTGGTGGCATTTTAACAATTAATCGACAGAATCTTTTAGTACTTTAAGTATGCTCAGAACATGAAATTCATTTGAATGAGTTTTTTACAGCAAATAACTAAACGAAAAATAAACATATATGAAGGTTAAGAGCAAAACCTTGAAATTTTATGAACAAAGCCTTACAATCTTGGTCCCTTTCAATATGACAAAAAGCAAAATGGTTTACTAACTTCTCTTAATGAGACAATTTGATGCAAACTTCATCTTAAAAATACTTTATTGCATATTGTTAATTTCGGTTCATTTATCTCATTTTTGTTCTATTTTTTCCTACTTAAGCAGGCAAAATCCTACTTATCAAGCAGATAAATCTTACTTTTCCGATGTTTTAGCTTGATTTTCCCTCAGAAATTAACTTGAATTTCTTTCAGAAGACATCAGTTTGATGTGATTTCAAGAAATTTGCATTCAGAAAATGAAAATTTGTCCATTTTCTAAGAGTATACATTTTTATAGAGGCATTGTAGAAAGTTTCCTTTGGACAATGCTATATTGAAAGAAAGCAACTATCTGAGTTATAATAACAAGGTTGAATCATGAACTGTCAATTTTTTGAAGCTGCTAGCTAATGCTGTATCGCAAACTCCACCATGCAAGATTAAATTAATTGTAGATGAATAGAGAGTAATTCAATGTGAAGAAATTCAAGATGAAATTGTTTTTCTCTGAAAGTAATTAAGGGCAAAAGAGAATTGATCATTATTGGAAAAAAGATCTTCACTTTAAAAGATACTGTTGATAAGCCTAAATATCCAAAATGATAAGACTTATCAAGGCTGTTCTTTTTTTACCTTATGGTAATGCAATAGAATGTGGATTCTCACAAGCATTAAACTATCCTACTAATAACAGGGGCTTTCTGTTTGAAGCTTCCATAAACGGCATACAGTTTACCAAAGATGGTCTTAACCCTTACTGTCCACCTCTAGCAAGTTGAGCTCCGCTGCCGGACCAATGAAACGATTCTATTTGTTGAAATAGGGGTGAAGAAAAACAGCTTTAGAACTTGAAAATTTAGTTTGCAGTGTTATTGTCCATTTGGCGAATAATATAATTCAGGTTAGAAGTAGCAAGCAATACAGGATTTTCTCACCAATAAAAGCGTTGCAATGGTGGCCCAACTCTGTGCCTAACATTCCTCTTCTTACTGATTGCTCTCCCTTGAAAAAAATGGACCTGCTCAAAGCCATAGCTCAACTTGTCAAAGGTGGACTGTAGTTACTGGCGTGTGTTTTATTCCGTAACTAAATGTCTTTAAAATATTTTTATGTTTTCCATTTTATGAAGAAGCATACTGATGTTTAACCCTTTCTTGCTTTTTCTTCCATAACTAGTGGCATTTAGTTACTCAAATAAACAAATACTTTTGGGTTGATTTAGCTCAATGCCAGTAACTAAGGAAAAACAATATAACTATCAATGTTATAAAGTGCCAATCACTTCAAGTCGAGACTTCTTTAAAAAGGGATGAGAAGCCCATAAGTCATATTTGTTATCACTAGAGGAAGAAAATAGAATCGAAACTGAACAGAAGAAAAAAGAGGGAGAAGGGAAACAAGGAAACAAAGAGATTAAATCAAAAAAGATGTTATTTGAGAAGAAATCTCTAGATGCCAAAGAACCAATAAAGTTGAAAAAATTAGTAAGGAGAGAAACAGAGGCTAAGGAAGAAGTTAAAGCTTATAAATCTTTGGTATCTAATGCTAATGACAAAATTAAGAATGCAATGAAAGCAAAGCATCAGAAAGTATTAAGGTTTGCTCAAACAATGCTAGAAGCTGGATGCTAGAAATTGGAAGAAAGTGACTAAGATTTGGAGAAGATAAGGGATGAACAGACGCAAACTCAAAAAAGAAAGACAACACTAATATTGGACTACTTTTGTTGCTAAGAGACTAAAAGAAGATTGAAAACATTTAACAAAAAAATATTGATTTTTTTTTTTTTGGTTGCCTACCTTTTTCCGGCTCCTAAGCAGAGTTGCCAGGATATAAAAGGTTTTCAATGACGGATATAATTTGCCCTTCATCGAGTTTCCAGAAATTGTTGCCATAAATGAAGAGTAAAAACTGTAATAAAAATGCTAACGTAAGGTTGCCTACCCCTTTCCGGTCCCTAAACAGGTTTGCCAGAGGCTAAAAAGTGCTCAAAAATGAGTAATTTACCCTCATCAAGTTTCCAAAAATTATCAAAAATGAAGAGTAAAAGCTGTAAAGAAAACGTTACAGTAAGGTTTCCTACCTGTTGTGTGTGAACTAATCAGGGTTGCCAGGGGCTAAAAGGTGCCCAAATCGAGTTTCCAAAAATTGTCATAAATGAAGAGTAAAAGCTATAAAGAAAACGTTAAAATAAGGTTGTCTACCCTTTTCTGGTTCTCAACCAGGGCTGCCAAGGGGTGAAAGGTGCCCAAAAATGAGTAATTTACCCTCATCAAGTTTCCACATTGGTTATATAAAAAAAATGTAGCTAAAAATATTACAATACGATAGTATAGGGTAGCTTAAGCAAAAGTGCTCCAATCATATTGTTACCGTTGTTTGAAATTTCAATATTGAAACTTTGAACTATTTCTCAAATATTTCTAGAATCCTATTTATGTACTATGAATTGAAAGATTGCTATTAAATAATGATTTGTTGTTTATTAGTGATACAATAGTTCTTTTCTTTTCTTTTATAAAGAAGTAGTTTAGGAATCAATTGTGGCTTTTTTTCCCATTTTTTGTTGCCCAAAGCAAATGAATCCATTTTAGTTCTTAAACTTTGTACCTGATCTCCCCTTGTAAGTTTAAATTGAAAAATGGGTTTAAGACACCAAATATGGTCAACTGTCAATATTTCAAACCTGATATCTCTACGTGTTTGTTTGACCCTAAAATTTACTGTTTTCAATACAAAGTTGTCTCTATACCTGAAATGTTCTCCCTTTTAGTCAAAGTTTTATGAAAGTTTCAGTTTCATTTTCTGCATAAAAATGCCCTTAAAGTTAAAAAAAAAATTCCTTTTTAACACATAGCTTTGCTTATCAGCTTGTGCGAGGATATTTTTTTCCCTTTATTGCTCTTTCCTGTGCACAGCATTGTAAGATTGCGTGGAAAGTATTGTTTTTTTTTTTTTTTTTTTTTTTTTTTTTTTTTTTTTTTTTTTTTTTTGCCGTAATTTAATATCTGCCTAATATCTCAGAGACAAGATGTTTTCTGAAATTGGAAAAAGTTGTCTTTATTTTCAGGATGACTCAAATAATCGTGCTAACAGAAACAGTAGTTAATAAAAAAAACTGCTTGAAATGCTGTGGTTTCATGAAGAGCAAATGATAACAAAGCTAAGTGACTAATGTGATTATTTTGAAATATTTGTTGATGTGGACTGGGGGGGGGAAATAAAAAATTGTAACAAATAGTTAATTTTATTCAAACTATGACTTTTATAGTTCATCTGTTATGCACTATTCCTGAGAACGAAAATAAAAATTATTCATGCGAAGGCTCGGAAAAGAATTTCTGATAACTCGAGTTGCCAATTATAGCCCAGTAAATTTAAGCCGAAAATAGGGTTGATGCACCACAAATTTATAATTAGCTGAATTTTTCAGAATTAGTTCCTGAACATGTATGGAATACCTCCTGAAAAGTCCCCTAAGTTCCCACGTGAGCTTCTATCCAAAATGGTGGATCAAAGATGGTACATTATGCCTCTCTTATATCTACTCCAAAAATTAAGATTTTTCAGTTCTGAAAAAACCTGTAGAAGTAATATTCCTTCGATACATAACCTAAAATGACCAATAAAAATTTCAAACATTTGTTTTGATACTAAAAACTGAAAAACTGAAGTTTCTTTGTTCGACGTAATATGCAGCAGAACACGTTAGCTACTAATATAAATAATTTTTTGTAATATTTTTAAAAAATATTTTCCCTCATAAATTAGTCAATTGTTGTTGTTTTTTTTAGTTCTAAAAAACGCTATGTATGTTTGAATTGGTGCTTGTGTTTTATTGACATTTCCCCATAAAAGGGCGCTTACCCACTTACCAATACGGCAACGATAAATCGTGAACGATTGTCGTTATCCGATATCGGCGCAAGCAAAATGCACTAACATATGTTACGCGCTTTTCCACCTACCGATTCGATGCCGATTGTGTCGTCTCCGTTAAGCCGATATCGTTTGTCGAACAATTTGTGTCAGAACGCACCGTCGTTTCTTTTGCATCGGCCCGGTAACCACTTGTCCGTTCACTTTTTTTTGAAGGAGAGTTGGCGCGCAAGTTTGATGTTTGTGTCCTGTGTGAATTCATAAAACGTCCTTGTTTGTGGAACAAGCATTATGTATTTTTTTTAAAACTACAGGCAAAATCCGTGGGAAGAATTGTTTGGATTTCTGGATGACGAATTCCCCATACTTTTTAATGCATATATTGGAGCGTACCGTATTAACTTTGGAAAAAAATAAAAAGATATATATTAATAAAAACAAAGACTAGAAGACTGAGAACAGTACTTTTGACGAACTATTCATTCAAAATTTTCATTTTCCTGATCTGTTGCATTCCAGGGAAAAAATGCTACCTTAAAATGTTGTAAAAGCACTTATTTTCTTGCTCCCGTCGTAATAGTGAGAATTGAAGCCTCGCATTTTTTTTTCAATTTTATTTATATTGTAAGAGTTTATACTGTTCATAGAAAATTCGCGAAACTTTAAGCTTGCAAAATCACGAATATTTTCCTTCTCGCAAAAAATTATGACTCCCAAAAACAATAGCTTTTGTAGCATTTTTCGTTAGTTTAATTTTATTTTAGTTTTTTGAATTTAACTTTTGTAATGCTCATTTTTAAATGTATACCCTGAAAGCAAAAGAGAGAAAAGAAACATTACATACTAAAATCTATCCCCTAAACAATTTAACAATATTTCCCTTCAAAAGTTTTTCTTCTTGCATCACTAGTCCTCAGTAACAGTTTTCATCATAGTCGGGAGGCTCTATTTACAGTTATGTATTTTGTGAAACTAAATGTTCTTTAAATAGAATTTTAGTTTCCTCTTCAATGATAGAGAGACTTCTGATAGCAGTTACCAATTCTGAATCGTCACTAATTCGGCCGCCCGCCCCCCCCCCCCCCCCGTCTCTTTTTTTTTTTTTTGCAAAAACTTGCTCAAATTTGTGGTTGAAGACCTCAGTTTTGTTACTTTTTCTGGAGACCGTGCGCGGTTTATAGAACCTCAAAGCCCCCTCCCCCCCTATCCTCATATCCTTACTAAAACTGATTTTTTTTTAATTTGAAATTCGAAAAACTTTCAGGAGAAGATCTCCCGGTTTCTTGAACTCTGTTTTACTTTTTTCTGACATCACTCTCCCCCCCCCCCCTCAAAAAAAAAAAAAAGTGTCTAAAATTACTGTCTTAGAACTTGAAAAATTTTTGTGCATTCTTTTCCGTCAAAGTGATAAATTGCGTATAAAGAATCTCACAGCAAAACTTAGGGCAGCAGCGAGGGGTGAACCAGGGTAAGCACCCCCTGCCCTGTGACTTTTTTTTGCCTCCCCTAAGCAAATATTTAAGGGGGAAAAATACACCTTCACTATATTAAATTGCATGAGATTTTTAAAATGTATTTATTTATTTTTAGCTTCTGAAAAAAATTAATGAAACAAAACTATTCTGATTCTGTTTTCAAACTAACACATCGGTCCCGAAATGTGCATTAAATCGCCTTCAATAAACCTGGCTTTAAAATATCATGCACCCAGTATCGTCTCTTTATTAGTTTTCTTTTCCTGCGGAGGTGAAGCATAGTAATAGTTAAATTGCGTAGCCATTATGGTACACGTGCGAGCTCTCAGCTGTCTCGAAATGAAGTGCGCCGGGAAATAACCGGTTTGAAGAAACAACATCGGTGTAGTGGAAAAACAGTGCAAAAGACAACATGATAATGTACTTGTCGTTGCATTATTTACCGTCCGACTCAGTCGTTGTCGTGTCGTTAAGTGGGAAAGCGCCCAAAAGCTGTAAACATACATAATCTGCAAATTGTGTTTTTGTCTGAAATGCAAAACTTTTGCCGTGAAAATTCAATTCTGATCTGTTTAGCTGTTTGAAACTACCATAAATCGTAAAATGGTTCCAAATTCCCTTTTTGATATCAAGTGAAAATGTAAAAAAAAAAAAAAAAAAACACACAAAACACGCACAGTAACAATAGAAAATTGTCAAAAATGGTTCAAACTTTTTTTTTACAAAAAGATCATTGTTATCTCAAAATAGTATTTTTTTTTGTGCATTTTAGATAGAAAATAGTTACTCAAGAATAATTTTGGTTTTTCATTATTTTCTGTGACAGTAGAAAAAAATTTCAGTGAAAAATTTCTGCCTTCAATTTTAGGAAGTTATTTTGGGGGAGTTAAACTTCAGAAGAAAGGGGTTATAATTAAGAAATAAGAGTTCTGTTCAGTTTTCCACAGCTTTTTGCCAGGATTGCTGCTGTTCTCTAATCAAACGATAATGTAGGAGATCATCTCAAATATGTATTAGCCCCTCAATTACCTCCTCTTCTTGGTCAGGTCTCTCTGAGAAAGGATAAAAAATCAAGTGTAGCAGTTATTATTGAATCAGTATAGCATTGTGTTAAGCACTACCAATCTATTCGTCCATTAAAGATGAAGGATTTCTTATGCATGCATTGGCATGGGACGAGTCAGACATATAATAAAAAGACATATGCCTCAAATAATTGAGGTGCCCTCAGAAAAAACTTCTCTTTACTTGAAGCAGTGGTTTTTAACAGATACACTGGTGCATTGTCCTCTAACATTGTGAAGAAACAAAGAAGTTTGATGCTGAAAATGTCTGAGACAACTGCTTTTTGAAAAAAATGTAGTGGCAACGAAAAAGACTATATAGACTAGCTTTTTGCGGAATTGTAGGAACAAATCAAGATTAATTCAAATTATAATGAAATGCTTTCGACTACTAGGAATGACTGTTATACAAATGGATAGGGGCGCTAATGAATTAAGTTGCTTGATTGCAATAAAAAGGTGTCAGAACAGCTCCAGGCCAGTCGTAGCAATAGGTACTGATGCAGATCTGCTCTCAACTCTAATTGAAAGAGGTATGCCTGGAACATCATTGTATTTTTTACCCCCAATCCAATTTAATGCAAATAAAAATGTTGCAATGTATTGTAAGTACAAGAAGCAAAGGGTCCCTTGAAGGATCCCCTTCTTTTTCTCCACGTAGCCACAGACTCCACGTCAGCAATATTCAGAAAGGGGAAAACTAGAGCTTTCTAGTTGCTACTAGAAAATCTCAAATTGCTCCTCTGATCTCACAGTTCATTAGTTTCCAGCTTGATCCAGAAACACTCAGATTGCAGAAGTGTTCTTGAAAGATCATTTTGGTGGGGGAACACCTAATTCTCTAGATGCCTTATGATACAACCACAATAATAGTTATGTAACCAAAATTTGTTCTTCAAACTTTAAAACCTGGCGACTCTTCCACCCACAAGTGCAGCAGCTTCACAGCATTAACTGGTTGTTTCTCCTCAAGTACAACAGTGGCTGACTAAAAACATGAATCCAATTAAATGGGAATATGTTATGAAAACAGGTGGGACTGTGGGCAACACTTTCGTCACCTTCCAGAAGCTTCCGAAAATATTCTGAAATTGATGTTTTGTAGTCACTACAAAATAGCAGTAATTATGTGAGATTGATCTCAGATGTCAATGGAAGAACTTTAATGTCCTAAATTTTGCATGCATTGTTTAGGTGAAACATGTAAAAATTCAGTTCCTGTGCAGTTTCGAAGATGATGATGATGTTGAGTGATGTTGCTTTTTTTTTCTAGATTTGTACTGACATTACACTCTTCTCTTTAAATATTGTATGTGTTTTTCAATAATATTTTATATGTCAGTTTTTATAGTACTGAATGAATGATATTCTGCAATTTTTTTTTTTTTTTTTTTTTGAAAATTCTTTATAAGGACACTTTTTTTCTCTTATATTCTCATTTCAAAGCTAGAAATAGCAAGATTTCTTTCAGAAATGGAATAATAGCTACTAGGTTCAATAAATGGAATGTATCGATCATTTTGCAGTTAATATTTTAAAAAGTATTCCATAAAAAATTCTTTATTTAAGTAGCTTATTTGGTTTGCTGTATATTACGTAGAAAATAAAAATTTTAGCTTTTGGTGTCAAAACAATTGTTTTAACTTTTTCATTGGTTATTTTAGGGTACATATCAAAACAGTATTCCTTTTAGAGCATACAGGTTTTTTAGAACTAAAAAATCTTCATTTTTGAGCGAGTTATAAGGAAGGCAAAAAGAACTAGGCGGCCATCTTTAAACCGCCATTTTGGATGGAAGCTCACATAGAAACTTAGGGGACGTTTTATGAATTACTCTACATACTAACAGGAACTAATTCTAAAGATATTTCTTAATAATAAATTTGTGGTGCAAAAAATCCTAAATTTACTGGTCTATTAGTCAAAGGTTTTAGCTTGTCCCTTAGGACTTCGACTTATTGAGAGTTGACTGTAGTTGGAAATCATTTACTATCTAATGTTTTTAATTTTACTAGGATATTCCAGACATCATTGAGGTATGTGGTAGAATAAGTCCAGATCAAGTATGGGAATATCTGAGTAAGATAAAGCAGGCTGGAAATAAGGTAATGTTTTGTTAACAATATTTTAAATATTCTACACTTATACTATGTATCTCAATCTTTTCACCATGAAAGCATGAAAGTTATAGTTTTTCTTGTATGCTTCGAGCAAAAAAAAGTTTAAAAAATAAAATCTTGAATTATGCATTTCCTCAGAAACATTCGTTCTGTTTCAAGACTGATAAATCTAGACAAGCCAATTCAGCTGTTTAAAGTTGTGTCAATGTTTATCATAACTATAAAACATAACCTTTTATCTGGTGTCCAGAAAACTGGGAAAATATTGCCTATAAGTAAAAGAATTTCCCAAGCCAAACAATTTGAAAACCTGGCATTTTTTTAAAATTTGGAACTGTTTTAACTATATATAAGAAATGAATGCTGACATATTCTAAAACAAATGTAATAACTAAATAAAGAAAACAAAATAATGCTAACATAAAGGCCGTTTAAGCCAAAAAAAATTTTTTTATGGCTTACCCATTATTTATGGCTTAAACGGGGCTTACATTTGCATTATTTTGTTTTCATTTTCGTTTTTTGAATTTTGGTTGTGTTGTTGTATTTTAATTGTGACTTTTCTCTTTATGTTTCTTATTCACTCTGCTATTGTTTGACATTGTTTATTCTCATTTGTTTTGGTTTTGTTTTGTTTTTTACTATGTCTCAAACCAATAGGTTTTGCAATCTTCGTAAGAAGTTTCGTTTTTTTAACCATTTAAAATTTCTCCAAATGTGTAGGAGCAAGAAAATTATTCCAAATTTTATCTCTTTAAAATGTAATTTACCACATTCTGTCAAAATTGACAAAGTAATCTTTCGGTCAAAATTGGCTTTACTTAGAACTTTGATCCAGAAATCTAGGAAGTTTTTAATCGTTTATTAAACGTGAACTTTATGATTTACATCTTTCAGTTTCAAATTCTATTTCCGACTTTGATATTATTGGGAGAAATTCTTGGTCCAGAATCCTTAGTTCCTCTGATAAACATCAAAATGTTTTGAAAAAAAAATTAGCTAAACTCTGTAGTGGTGCCTCCGGTTGATTTACTCGTTAAGAATGTTGTTGTTAATCTTTCTAGTGTTCCATTAAGCAATTCTCAAATTGAGGCTCTAAAATGTAATGATATTTTTGCTGTGAGTGTTAAACCTTCTTTTTCAAAGCTTATTGCTTCTGTTGAGAAATCTTAAATTTAGTGCTTTGTCTTCCTTTCAAAAAGATTCAGTTCAGCATCTAATAGTTTCTAATATTGACTTAAACTCAACAATTTCTTAACCTGTTTTTGCTAATACTGTTGGACATTCTGTTAAAGATTAAGTTTCTAATTCTGATCTGGTTATTACCAAAAACTGACAAGGATAGCCAAATTGTTGTTCTTCACAAATCATCCTATGTTGATAAAACTAATGATTTGATTTCTTCTGATAATTTGTTAAAATTTCTAAAGATTCTAGTGATAAAGAGTTAAAAACTGTTTCATCTGCTGTCAAGTCTGTTCAGTCTATTCCTTCAAATGTTAAATGCTCTGTTATTCCACCTATTGCTAATTGTGCTAGATTTCATTCTTTACCCAAGGTGCATAAAGCTGGTGTTCCTTTCAGGCTGATTGTTTCCAATATTGGTACGGCTTCGTATAAACTTGCAAAATAAACTCTGTGTTATCTCCTCTTAGGAGTCGCAGTTCATTTACTATTAAAAATTCTGTTGATTTTGTTTTAAAAAAATTCATTACTTTGCTCCAAATAATTCTTTTATGGTTTCTTTTGATGTTAACTCTTTATTTACAAATGTTCCCATCAAGGGTTCATTGTTATGCCTTTGAAAAAGACTTTCTGAATTTCATTTTACCTTCATGGAAACTGAGGATTTAATTTTCCTTACTTGTACCTGTCTTAAGCAATGTTCTTTTATTTTTAATGGGAAATTTGATGTTATTTTATATTGTCTGGCTATGGGAAACCCACTTAACCCCATTCATAGTGATATTTACATGCATTATTTTGAGGTTAAGCTGTTCCAAAAACTGCAGTTTCAATTTTACGTTCGGTATGTTGATGACTGTTTTGTTCTAATGAACCAGAATCAGTTTGAGAATTAGGTTTTATCTGTTTTAAACTCCATCGATCCTCATATTCAATTTTCTTGTGAGAAAGAACGGGATAATTGCATTTCGTTTCTTGATGTACTTGTTTCTCGTTACAAAATTCGTTTTGAAACTACCAATGATTGGACACCTTTTGCTGTTTCTTTACCTCCTCTTTGACAATCGTCTTATCTTCCTAATAAAAAGTATTCTGCTTTCGATACTTTCGTTTATCATGCTATTAATATTTGCTCCTCACCAGAACTTCTTAATGCGGAACTTAATTTTCTTAAAACTGTAGCAATTAATAGAGACTATCTGCCAACTTTGATAGATTCGATTTATAAAAAACTTTCAAATAAATCCCAAACTAATGTTCTTAACTGAACTTTTATCAGAAAGAATTTGGT